>NC_073408.1:23637647-23990074 GCF_028641065.1 Leucoraja erinaceus | reverse complement strand
AGGTGCTGCGGTTTCCTACCACACTCCAAAGAAGTACAGGTTTGTAGGCTAGTTGGCTTCGGTAAAATTGTACATTATCTCTCGTGTTACTGTGCGGAGATCGCTGGTCACCACGGACTCAGTGGTCTGAAGGGCCTGCATCTCTAAAGTAAACTGCAATGTAATAGTAAGATTAAACGAGAACTTACCAGTTTGAAGTTTGATCTTTATTTTATGATGAGTTACGATGAGCGATTGCGTGAAGAAGCCCGCTAGTCCGCATGTGCGTCATTCCTCAAAGCAGCGGTGTGAAATCACAGATAACAGTAATTGAAGTAACATAATAAGATTAGAAACCTAGAACTACCAGATGACCTTTGTGATATGAGGGTTGGGAGTGGTGGGCACGTAATCGCTCATCGTAACTCCTCATAAAATAAAGATCAAACTTCAAATTGGTAAGCTCGTTTAACCTTACTATTTTACTTCGGAGTCACCCGAGTGATTCAGTGAAGATTTCAAAGCTCTGTGATTTCATGCCGTGAGACCGAGTCTACACAACCACAACTGCTTCATTGACAGATAAGGGAAACATTCATAATAATAACAGTAACCCCTCTCATCCAGGAGGAAACTATACAACCGTACCTAAAATAGAGTTGGCAAATACCCCCGGTCTGGCAATGGGTTTTTATAAAATGTTTGGAAAATTTGTTTGTTTGACCATCCTGCAGCCGCTAGGATGTGGTCCAGCGGAACGTACATAACCCTTGCTGCTGATGTTGTAGCAGCCCTGATGGAGTGAGATTTGAAAATATCAGTATCTACTCCTGCAAAAGTCAAAACCCATTTTAACCTCCTGGAGATGGTCTGAACTGATACCTTCTTATAAAGTTTTTTGTAACTAACAAACATTGCTAGTTCAGAACCTCTAAGACTCTTGGTGAGCTTGACGTATTGTAATATATGTGGGTCCTCACATAACTGAAGGTCCCTGGGGTATGCCATGAAAACTAGTTTGAGACTTGACGTCCCTGGTCTGCGTAACTAAATAATAAACATAAAATATTATGTTATTTTATTTGCAGATGTAACCATCCTGTTCAGTCGCAATTATGTAGTGACAGAACCCGTTGCACTGAGACCAGCGCCATGAGGATAGTTACCTTATGAGAGCTGGACCAAAGCTAAAGATGTAGCTGGGGTTCCCTGGTGAAGTAGTGTTAACACCATGCAATAAACCATACTGCCCTGTACTTGTCCTGGGAGAACTTGTGTTAAGATATCCTTTAAAAACTCGATATCAGAGGGTGAAACACGACAGAGTGGGTCCCGTTCGCTGCAGCAAATATGATGAGAAGGCACGTTGGGCACAGTTAATGACCCTATAACTCAATTTATTGTCAAAGACCCATTTGAAAATGAACTCCAAGAAGTCAGTAAACTGTACCGTTTTAAATGTAACATTAGTGTTTAAACAAAACACTCCCCATCTCCTGAAGAGGAAATGTACTGCTTTTTGGTGCTATCTCTGCACTCTGCAGTGATCACATACATGGATCGGTCTGACAACCCGAGCCGTAGGAGCAGTCTACTCAAAATCTGCAAGTCAATAAATTGGTTCTATCATGCAGAGGCTGGTTTCCTGAGCCATAGGCTGAACCAGCAAAGTTTTACGTTTAGTATTACCGTATAAGGTTGTATTATAATTCTCGACAAAAGCGAGAACCATGGCTGCATAGGCCAGTCAAACAGTACGAACACCTAAAGCGGGATCTTGCTGACTTTATTGCAAGACCCGACTGATGAGGCAAAATGGAGGAAAACATAAATTCATAAAATACTTTGTGATCCAACTCCCATTCTGTGTTGTCATTGATTGTACATGATGATGCACCAGTGCCAAATGAGATTAGGTAAATTATTACCTGATACTTTGACTTGATTGCACCCATGTGACTAACATATGCCACTACCATAGTGTATCAACTTGAAGTTCAGCGTGCAGATTATACATATTAGCTCAATAACCCATAGAATGCATCTAGTGTCTATAGATAGTTGATACCAATTAACTGAAGAATTGGCAACTCATGCAAATCTCCTCCACCTCCGAACTAGAGATGGCATTCGTAATTTTCCAAATTAGATCACTTAGCATCAATTTGTAATATAACTGAAATTTTACTGACCAAACTACTGGAGAAACGCTGAATACTGTTCGTCCACCATTGTGACTTTGGTAGCTTCTGCTGGTAATAGCATACGTCTGTCATAATGACCTACATGGAACTTAAGAGGTGGCTACTTTGCATGAACTAAGTTTCACCACTTGCACAGCTGAATCACAGCTACTATATTGCCCATACACTTGATGAATAGAAGGCTGCTTTATCACAACAAGGTTGTTACAGGCTTCTATTAACTCCAATCTCTTGCCCCAGGGCGGAGTCACGGGCTAATTAATAGTTAAAGGCAAATCCCAATGATCAACAAGTCTATTTGGTATTAAATTAAATTTTAACTGGATGGATGAGGAACCCCAATTTTTCTAAAATAGTTTGAGGCTGAAACAATTGATTTTTAACAAAATACAATGTTAGAATATCATCCAGACAAGACATCCCAAGTGTTCTTTGAACTCTGAGCAGTGGAAGCACCGATTTTAGTAATTTGGTAAATAACCTGGGATCTGAAGTTAGCTCATTTTGCAATGCTTTAACTGTTATCATTGCCCCAACCAGATAAATTTCAGCTGGCCCGCCGGCTGGGCTTTGTGTGTAGTCCATCACCCGGGCCAACTCATCATTCACCCAGCCATGCCCGAGACGGTCAACAAATTGCTGTACGGAATTTGTTCCGTATTTTGACCTTTTGTCCCTTATTTGGGAGTGAGAAACTTGGCAACCCCAGATACAGTGTACTATGTTTACATATCACGTTGTGCTGCTGTGAGTAAGAATTTCATTGTTCTATCTGGGACATTTGACAATGAAACACTCTTGACTTGACTACTTTTCAGACTTCCCTGCCCACTTTGTCTTTTGTGAAGAACATTTCAGATTCCCATGGTGGTGGGTGTTTGGAACAAACTACCAGAGGAGATAGTTGAGGCAGGTACTATAATGGCATTCAATGGACATTTGGCCAGGTACATGGATACAGGGATATAGGTCAAACACAGGCAGGTGGGATTAGTGTAGGTGGGGCACCTTGGCCAGTATGGGCAAGCTGGGGCGAAAGGCCTGTTTCCGTGCTGTGTGACTCTGTCTCTTCTAGACACTGCGGCATAATCGTTTTTTTATTGTTAAAGAATGGGGAGTTGTCTTGTTATTTCGGCCAATATGTTTCCTTCGGTGATCACAGCCAACAAAAACTGTTCTGATGGATTCATTACTGTTTGTGGCAATTTGCAGTGCATGAATTGGCTTCAGGTTTCCGTGCAAACTGTTGCACTTAAAAAGTAAGCCATTATCTCCGGAAAACATCACCTAGACAGGAAGACATGTAAACTGCTAAGTATATACTTTATTAATACTCTTTTATTTGAACTAGATGAAAAAAAATATTGGCACCTGTTATGTTTTGGGCATTTCTCCAAGACGTTTGATGGCTGTATACAATGCCAAGGACTTTCCATGATCAGACTGATTACTACGCCACCTGCTTTTGGTCCATACCTCCAAACCTGTCCTATCCATGTATCAGTCTAACTTTTTCTTAAATGTTGGGATAGTCCCTGCCTCAACTACCTCGTCTGACAGCTTGTTCCATACACCCATCATATCCTTTGTGTGGATAGTTACCTCTTAAAAATACTTCATACAAAGAACATTGAAATCATACTTCTACAGTGCACTAAAACATGATTTTAATACATCAAATTTCAAAATGTTCCTACCCTGGGAGGGGGGACACCCTTCTTCCACACCCTCTCCCCACTCGGTTGCTCCACTCCCTCACCGGGAACCCCCCCCCTCCCCCACCTCACTCCAGCCGGTCGCTGTGCTCCCCCAGGCTTGGCCTCTCGCAATTTCTCACTCCCAACTCTCACCCAATATTGGCAGCCCCGCCATGCGTCAGACGTAATGACGCGCATGCGGACTGGCGGGCTTCTTCATGGAATCACTCACGTGACTCCGAAGTAAAATCTAGGAAGTTTGGTGGTGACAATTTGTAGAGAACTTCATGAGAGCTTTGTTCTACTTGGAATAGACGGATCCCCAGATTCACAAAGATCTGCCTGAAATTTGGAAGTACTGATCAAAGCTCCGGACTGTAAGTTATAGCCTCTATTTACCTTGGAGGTCTGCAATTGATATGACCTTGTGTACACTCATTCCTTCAGCAAATGCAGATTATTTTTTCCCCCTAAAACCATATATCTTGCTCTGTTTCAAAGATTTTACCAATGTTCTCCATTAAGGTGCAGTGTGGCAAGAAATTATTTCTAAATTATTTTTTTCATTCTCATGCTGGGGATAGAAATTTATCCAGTGAGTCACTGAATGAGGAAATAGTGACGTTTCACCATAATTTCTGCCTTTCATAGATGTCTTCATACGTTTTGCTGTTGAAAGGCAAAATAAATGCACCTTCAATCCAATCAATCAATTTTACTTCGGAGTCACGTGAGTGACTACGTGAAGAAGGGCCGTCCGTCTGCGTGCGCGTCATTACGTCTGAACGCAACGCGCGCGACGGACTGGAAGGCACTGTGTCCTCACAGCCTGTCGGGCTGGGCAGATAAGGAAAGTTGAACAACTTACCTGCGTTCTTTTGGGCTTGAAGCTTTTTGTAGTTTCAGGGCCCAGATGTCGAGGAGACGGTCCGCGGGGAAGTCGGCTGCCGAAGACCGCAGCATTCCCAGTAACGGACGACGGTCTTGTTCCCGACATTAGCGCCGGCAGCTGAACCGGCAGGAGCCTTCTGGCAGGAGGAGGAGCTCCGTGGTGGTCCCGGAGGACATAATACCACCCGCAAGTCAAACAAACCTGTTGACTCAGATGAGTCCGGGGAAAAGGGATACCCTCCCTCAACAGAGAGCGTCTGAGGACGACTCTCCCACATGGAGCAACTTTTGGAGAAGTTGCTCCAACAACAATGTCCTGCTCCAAAGGAGGGAGCTGTGTCAGCCTGGGCCACTACAGCAGGCAGTACCGAGAGCCTCACACATGGGGCAGCCCAATGTCTTCCCCATTGGAGGGGGAAGTACATATGGAAGAAACCACTCTGAATCAGAGTACAAAAGCAGGGGGGGGGGGGGGGGGGGAAACTTCCCAGGGACAAGCAGAAGAAAGGAAGTAAGTAAGTAAGTAATTTTTACTTATATAGCACTGTTTAAGTTAACTTGCATTGAAAAGTGCTTTACATAAAATGAATAAATAAGCTCCCATACAAACTAAAGAAAAGAAGTACTTCTGCAATTATCCAGGTTCCACTGGGTACTTCCCTGGATTGAGATCTAGCAAATGTCTCCTGCTCTGAGGAGAGGAGCGTTCACGATCAATTTCAGTCTGACCCAAAGCCAAAATCTCATTTAGGCCCGAAGGAGGGGCCATGTTAGCGCAGGTATCCTCAGGGGCCTGCGGCAGCACCTGTTTTCCGGGCTGATTACAAATCTCACTCTCAGTGGAGGGGAGTGTGAGTGATCAGTAGGTAACTGATCTTGAATTTAAAGTATGAACATACTGAAGCACATGCATATGGCCTCAAGATATCCGCACGCTACAAATGCCGGCAAGGGAACAGCGCTATCAGGGTGACTTTGGAGAAACCAGCAGCCGCCAAATCCTCCCTTCAGGTAAGACCAGAAGAAGGAAGCAAAAGCTGTCGGACCAATCAAGGCACCAACGACAAGCAAAACTTCATCAGTAGGCGACAACACACCCCACACCTCCATAGGGGGTAAGCGGTTCACTGAAGCCGGTGGTAGCTTGAAAGCTGGGCACGGAAATATGATCAGAGTCGTCTTTCAAGGCAGACTCAGAATTATGGCCAGAATTGTCCTACAAGGCAGGCTCAGTATGATGAGGTTTTCAGACCAAGACCCAAGCAGAGGTCAGGAGAAACATGGAATCCACACTCCCTACCAGTCCAACTCCCAATCAAGGAGAGAAAAGGAACCCGCATCAGGGGCCTTTGGGCTTACCACAAGACCACCGGTAGCCATGGAGGTAGGTGGGTCTGGGTTTACTGAAACAAGGGATTGTGGACCAGTTACATGTTGGTAATTTTACTCTTGTGTTTTTGTTCAAAATGACAATAACATGAATTTCAGATCTGGTTTTACAAAACAGATAATAACATGTGATTATTTTTACTGCACAACATACATAGGTTCCAAGCAGACTTGGAACTCGGACCGGAGCTGTCTTCAAGGCAGGCCCAGTATTATGGACAGGATTGCCTTTCAGGACAGGTGACAGATGGAGGATGTCACTTCATCCAGGTTTAACTCATTTGTGCAGTACAGAGTTTCAGAACAGCAATTTTTTGTTACGGTCTAACAACTGCTTTATAGGAGCTTCCTATAAAATGGTCACATGGCATGCATCGACCTCAAAGATGCATACTATTCGGTGTCTATTCATTAAGAACAGGAGATATTTGAAGTTTAACTGGATGACATGGCTCTGCCAAATGGATTAACATCAGCTCCTAGACTATTGACTAAACTACGGAAACCAATTCTAGGACTACAAAGGTCTCAGAACCACATAGTAATGGCATATTTGGAGGACATTTTCATTTTGGAGTCACCAAGAATTGGCAGAAGCATCAGTCAAGCAAACCAAAACCCTGATTGAGAGAATTGGTTACCTCATCCACCCAGTTAAATCAAAATTGACACCTACAAGGGTAATTGATTACCTAGAATTTACTATCAAAAACAGTAAATATGTTGGTGACTTTGCTTAGGAGCAAACAACAATATTTAATTAAGCCTGCTATGACCTGATAGTCAAATACTAGCCATCTATCAGGCAAACAGCGAGTGTAATTGGCAAATAGTGGCTGCATTTCCAGCTGTATTCCGGGCCTTTGCATTACCAGAATTTACAGCGAGCAAAGGAACGAACACTCAGATTCCATGCAGGCCAAATTGGCAAACTATGGATTGCCAGCAGAGGCCTTTGTTGAAAACTATGGTGGATAACGAACGTGAGACAGCTCAAGGGAAATGTAGCTCGAAAGCCATCGGGGGGTTCTTCAGACCTATGCAAGCGGCTAAGAATGGGGAGCCACCAACATAGTCTAGAGCTGTGGGGGCAGATGGAATGAGCAGGAGTCTGTAATTCCCCAACACATGGAATCAATTACCCAGAATTGTTGGGGGCACAATATGGACTCCAGGTTTTCTGTAGCAATATGCAACCGGTGCTTGTTCAAATTCAGATTGATAACACCACTGCATTGGCATATATCCATTAACAAGGGTGGTGTAAAATCTGTATCTTACGACAGATTGTCGAACCTCATTTGGCACTGGTGTATCGAGAGGAATATTTGGGTAACAGCAGTCTATCTACGAGGTAGATATAACACGGTGACGGGTGCTGGATCACGAATGTTTAATAACAACACAGAATGGATGTTGAATCAGACAGTATTTAACAAAATAACTACACGATTTGGCATACCAGATAGTGATTTGTTTGCATCTAGACTAAACCATCAGTTCCCCAGATATGTGTCCTGCGAGCTGGATCCAGGAGCAAAGGCTGGATGCTTTCTCCCTCAATTGGGGAGGAATGTTTATGTATGCTTTCCGCCAATTTGTCTCACAAACCGATGCTTGACCAAAATCAAGCAAGACTAAGCCACAGGCATATTGGTAATGCCAGATTGGCCTACTCAAGCCTAGTTCCCAAACATTTTGGGAATTATAGTCCAGCCAGTTATGGCTGTACCCAAGAGCAGGAACCTCCTAGTGAACCCAGTTACAGGGAGTAATCATCCACTACATGAACGTATTAACTTATTGGTCTGCAGATTCTGAGGAAGCCATTTCAAGGCATAGGACTGTCCGAACAAATACATCACAGTTCGGATAACGGATGTCTTGGAATTCCTATCAACTCTGTACTATAACTATAAACAAAGTTATAATGCAATCTACAGTGCCAGAGGCGCACTCTCCTCCTATCTGATGCCGGAAGCAAGGCACGGGTCGATAGGAACGCACACCTTTACAACAAAATTCATGAAGATAATTTACAATTTAATACCTCCAAGGCCAAGGTACATGGGCACATGGGATGTGAGCGTGGTACTAACCCTACTTCGACAGTGGGGACCGCCTATAACTAACCCTGAAGGTAGTATGCTGACAAAGAGTCCAGACACTGCACCAGCTATGGTTGCACTACATGACCACCAATATGAACAACATAACATTCGTAATCAGGAACCTGATAAAACAGAGCAGGCCAGGAATGCCAGAGATGGAGATCCAGTTCTTGGCATATCCAGAGGACCAACGGTTGTGTGTGTGGTAACATACTAACACCACTATCTGAGAGTTACGGAGAACCTCAGAGGCTCAGAACAATCGGTCCTCATCAGCCATATAAAACCACACCAGAAGGTGTCAACTCAAACCATCTCCAGATGGTCAAAAGAGGTAATGGCGGTAGCAGGAGTAAACATTTATATGGTTACATCTCACTCCACCAGGGCTGCATCTACGTAGGCAGCAAGAGCTATGGACGTGCCCCTTGATGACATCCTAGTGGCTGCAGGATGGACGAATGAAATAACGGTCCACCGGTTTTATAACAAACCCATAACCGGATTGGGGGTGTTTGCACATACCATTTTAAGTTCTGTCCCTTAGTTTCCCCCCAAGGTTGGGAGTGGTAACTATTTTTTAAAACTTTTCTTTCATTTAAAGCATCAGTGTCTTTACTTAACTACGTAATGTCTGAATGCTTTAATGATTACACGCATCCATGGGCAATCTATTCAGTGTGTGACGCCTGGATTTGTAACCGGCGTAAAATCACAGAGCTTTGAAATCTTCACGTAGTCACTCACGTGTCTCCGAAGTAAAATAGTAAGATTAAACAAGAACTTACCAGTTTGAAGTTTGATCTTGATTTGATGAGGAGTTACGATGAGCGATTACGTGCCCACCGCTCCCACCCTCATACTATCAAGGTCATATGGAAGTTCTAGTTTCTTCACAATCTTACTATTCTCAGGTCTTCCTTTTATCTGTGATTTAACACCGCTGCTTTGAAGATTGACGCGCACGCAGACGGACGGCCCTTCATCACGTAATCTTGGGGACTTGATAGTGGTCTTTAAAATGATGAGAGGGATAGGCAGAGTTGACGTGGATAAGCTTTTCCCACTGAGAGTAGGGAAGATTCAAACAAGGGGACATGACTTGAGAATTAAGGGACAGAAGTTTAGGGGTAACATGAGGGGGAACTTCTTAACTCAGAGAGTGGTGGTTGTGTGGAATGAGCTTCCAGTGAAGGTGGTGGAGGCAGGTTCGTTTTTATCATTTAAAAATAAATCGGATAGTTATATGGGCGGGAAAGGAATGGAGGGAGGGTTATGGTCTGAGCGCAGGTATATGGGACTAGGGGTGAATACGTGTTCGGCACGGACTAGAAGGGTCGAGATGGCCTGTTTCCGTGCTGTAATTGTTATATGGTTATATGAATACCGGAGCATCGCAGTATAAATAGTTAAAAGCAGGTAAAACAGCAACATTAAAAACAATCATTAAAATGTCCAGGGCAGCTGATTTGAGTGGCCAGTGTCACAGAGTTATTAAAATGTCAGTGCAAAGCCGCAGAATCTGGTGACTATGAGTTCAGAGTGACTGTTTAGCAGCTTATTGTTATTCATGGAACATCGGAAATAGAACAGTGCACGGTAGGCTGCTCTGGAAGATTAAATTGCATGTGATCCAAGGAGAGATAGCTGAATGGATAGAAAATTGGCTTCATGGAAGGAAGCTGAGGATGATGGTGGAAGGTTGCTTCTTGGACTGGAGGCCTGTGACTAGTGTTGTGCCTCAGGGTTCGGTGCTGGGCCCATTACTGTTTGTCATCTACATCAATGATTTTGATGAGACCATACAGGACAAGATTAGCAAGTTTGCTGATGATACGAAAGTGGGTGGTTTTGCAGATAGTGAAGATGGTTGTGAAAGATTGCAGCAGGATCTGGATCGATTGGCCAGGTGGGCTAAGGAATGGTTGATGGAATTTAATACAGAGACATTTTAGGTGTTGCATTTCTAACATGCGTAGGACCTACACAATGTATGGTAGGGCTCACGGGAGTGTTGTAGAGCAGAGGGATCTAGGAGTGCAGGTGCATGGTTCCTTGAGTTGGTGAATCGAGAACCAGAGCACATAGGTTCAAGGTGAAGGGGAAAAGATTTAATAGGAATCTGAGGGGTAACTTTTTCACATAAAGGCTGGTGGATGTATGGAACAACCTGCCAGAGGAGGTGGTTGAGGCTGGGACTATCCCAACTTTTAAGAAACAGTTAGACAGGTATATGGATAGGACAGGTTTGGAGGGATATGGACAAAAATGCGGGCAGATGGGAGTAGTGTAGCTGGGACATGTTGGCCGGTGTGGGCAAGTTGGGTCGAAGGGCCTGTTTCCACGATGTATCACTGTCGCATCACGCTATGACTCTCTGACTATGACTATGACCCTCTAATCCAGGCAGCATTAGGGTAAATTTCATCTGGTAAATATCATCAACCATGCGTTTACGCTAATACTCTATCGACCCTATTTTTATTCCATGTTTTCGACAAGCCCTGCCCGATTCTATCACATTCTATTAGCCTACCAACCTGCACATCTGTGGGGCCTAGGAGGAAACCGGGGCATCCAGAGGAAACCCATGCGGTCACGGGGAGAACATGCTCCTCGTCTGCAGTGCCCGAGCTCAGGATCAAACCTGGGTCTCTGGCGCTGTGAGGCAGCGGCTCTACAAGCTGTGCCACTGTGCTGCTCAGATTCAGATTCAGATTCGGATTAGTTTATTGCCATTTACGTCAGAGTTCAATTAAATTCTTAATTGAAATTGTAAATTGTAATCAAAAATTTCTGGATTGATATTTTTAGAATAATTTCTGAAGTTGTCAATACTAAATTGGATCCCGATTCAAAACTAATAATACTTGGAATATCAGAACAAAGTCTAACACTCACAACAAGCCAAAGAAACTTTCTCGACTACAGTATAATAACTGGGAAAAAATTAATATTAAAATTTTGGAAATGCCCTATAACTTCCACAATTAAAATGTGGATTATGGAAATGTCAGAGACCCTACACCTGGAAAGAATCAGACTTGTCTTAATGGACAAACAAGAACTTTTTGTTAGAATATGGTCTCCATTGATTGACTATTTGAAGGGGTAGATCGGTTCAGCATGGGAACCTAACTGAAGCTTGAACTCAGGATTAGATGACAAGTTATACTTTATAATCCACAAACCGATCTCCAATGATGTATTATTAGTAAATCATTCCATTCTTTTTTAATCTTGACATTTGTGTTTTTTTTCTCTTTCTTACTCCCTATCTATATTAAAAAAAACTAGAAGCAGAATCAATCCACAATTGATAATATTAATAATGTACGACTGATAATCACAAAATGTTTTTACCATAATATGTGTTTGCTTCTAATAAAAATATTATTTAAAAAAAAAATAAAAAATTCCTCACTGCCTGGTGCAGGGATGTGGAACTAGCTAGGTTTGGCATCTGGGTCTGCATGGATGTTGGGCTGAAGGGCATTTTTCTATGCACTAGCTCTGATTCTAGCTAGATTTTGCAGGGGTCATTTAGCATTTAACCAAGCATTCAGTGTGCTGTCATTAACACAATTCTTTCAGAGTTAGTGGCTTGCTTTTGAGAAGTGTCTCCTGAGATACAGGGAGCAGTCAGATGGAGAGCGTTTCTCTGCACCTGGGCAGGAAATTGTTCCTGGAACTGATGTTCCCGTGGCATTCCACAGGAATCCTCTCTCTCAGCGGTGTGGGGAAACCAGTAAAATGGTGTCTTTGGACTTTCGGAAGGCTGTTTGATAAAGCGCTTCATAACAGATCGATAAAACTACACTTTACGTCCATGGTATCAAAAACAATATACTAGAGGGGTCTGACAGACAACGTAACGCAACATGCTGGAGTAACTCAACGGGTCCGGCAGCATCTCTGGAGGACATTGACGGGTGACGTTTCAGGTCGGGACTCTTTCTCATATTATGGGGCGGGGAGGAGGGTGGAGAAGAAAGCTGGAGATGGAGGACAAAGCCTGGCAGGGTGGGGTCGGGGTAGAGGGGAGAAACGGGAGACTGGTTAACTGACAGAAAATAGAATGTAAAGCTAAAGGGATGTAGAATGTAGAATTCAGATTTGGTGACGGTGATTGGAGGAGTGAGTGCTGGGGTCCTTGGCAGCACACAATTTGTGTCAGATGATAGGGGCGTACAGGGCGGCACGGTGGCGCAGCGGTAGAGTTGCTGCCTTACAGCGCCTGTGACCCGGGTTCGATCCTGACTACGGGTGCTGTCTGTATGGAGTTTGTACGTTCTCCCCGTGACCCGCATGGGTTTTCTCCGGGTGCTCCAGTTTCCTCCCACAATCCAAAGGCTCCCAGGTTTGTAGGTCAATTGGCTTCCGTAAATGGTGCATTGTTCCCTGTGTGTTGGATAGTGCCAGTGTACGCAGTGATCGCTGGTCGGTGCGAACTCGGTGGGCTGAAGGGGTTGTTTCCGCGCAGCATCTCTAAAGTCTAAAGATACACAGGGAACAATGCACCATTTACGGAAGCCAATTAACCTACAAACCTGGGAGCCTTTGGATTGTGGGAGGAAACTGGAGCACGAGGAGTTCAAATGAAATATGTCTTGGTATGATTTGGTGTGGACAGAAACCTGGGTTGTGGGGTGAATGTAGAGAAGCTCCACAGGGTCGTGAAGTGAGTGGGTGAGGACGTGACAAGTATAATGCGCTGTGCGATGCGCGAGGTCGAAACAAAAGATTTTTTAAAATAGTGAAAGATTAATAAGCATTTTGTTTTGTCCCAAGGGACATGGACATTCCACACGGATCATTGAAAGTTAATGAGCAGATTGAGTAAGCAGTTAGGAAGGAACAAGTGCTTTTATTCGCAGGGTAATGAGTACAAGAGTAGACGTTATGCCACGATTATATTGTTCAGTTTCGAGATACAGCATCGAAACAGTCCCTTAGGCCCACCGAGTCCAAATCGACCATCGAACACCAATTCACACTAGATTCATGTTATCCCACTTTCACATCCACCTCCTACACACTGGGGGCAATTTACAGAAGCCAATTAACCTACTTAATGCGAAGATACACACAAAAAGCTGGAGTAACTCAGCGGGACAGGCAGCTTCTCTGGAGCAGCAATTTTGAAGAAGGGTCTTGACCTGAAACGTCACCCACTCCTTCTCTCTGAGTTATGCTGCCTGTCTAGCTGAGTTACTCCAGCTATTTGTGTCTATCTTGGGTTTAAACCAGCATCAGCAGTTCCTTCCGACACAACCTACTAACCCACACGTCTTTGGGATGTGAGAAGAAACTGGACGGAGCACACGGAGAACGTTCACAGGGAGAATGTACAAACTATGTACAGACGGAACCCATAGTCGGGATCAAACCGGGTCTCTGGCGCTGTAAGGCGCAACTCTACTGCTGCGCCGCCATGCAGCCAATATAGGTGCAGTGTAAGATCTAGTGTTGCCAACTTTCTTATTCCAAAATAAGGGACAAAATGTCAAAATAAGGGTCAAATTCCCAACGGCAATAAGTTGAACGACTCGGCCGTGGCTGGGTGAATGATGAGTTGGTCCGGGTTTTGGATTTCATACAAAGCCCAGCCGGCAGGCCAGCTGAGGAGCTTTGGCCCGCACGATGTCGCGTGCAAAGTCCAGCACCCCATCCAAATCCAACTCATGAACCGATGATGGTGTCGGCAGTAAGCGAAGGTCTGAAGGCCGGACAGCTGGCCGAGCTGCCGACTGACGGGGCCACGGGCAAGGCGCTGCTGCTGCTGCACTCCATGGGCTGCACTACGTCGCGGGGTCGGGCGTGGCGCTCCGACCCGACAGTCCACTTTGACCCAACTTGCCCACACCGGCCACGAAATTCAATGGGCTGACGTGTAGTACGTGACGGAACGTCACGGCCGCCATTTTTCAATGCGACACGCGACTTCCGGTATGCCACCCGCTGTGATCCAAAGCAAAGATTATAGAGCTCCGCTATAATCTTTGATCCAAAGCAAAGATCCTCGAGTATCTTGTAGCGGGAACAGCCCCCTCCTTTGTGTAGTTTCCCTTGCATTGTATTGCTTTAACACACACTGCAAAAAATTAAATTTAACGTATATATATTTAATATATTTATATGAATGTGTGTCTGTGTGTGAGAGGCAAGTTAGAGATAATAAAGTTTATTCTCATGTATCAGAAGCAACTTTGATTTAAATCATCACTATTAATTTATTTGTCTTGTAAGATGATATACATAAACCATAAAGGCAATTATATATATAATTATATAGTAATAATAAATATATGCATATATATATATTTATACACACACATATATACACACACATACATATGCACACATACATGCACACATACAAATGCACATACATATTATACATATATATACATATATATATATATATATATATATATATATACATATATATATATATATATACATACATATATACACACATATACATGCATATATACACATACATGCATATATACACATACATATATATTTATATATATTATCATTTTCCAACGATCAATAGATTTACGATCAGCTCCTGTGGATTGGAGGATAGCTAATGCTATCCCACTTTTCAAGAAAGGAGCGTGAGAGAAAACGGGAAATTACAGACCAGTTAGCCCGACTTTGGTGGTGTGAAAGATGCTGGAGTCAATTATTAAAGATGCAATAATGGGGCATTTGGATAGCAGTAAAATGATCTGTCCAAGTCAACATGGATTTATGAAAGGGAGAAGCATGTTTGACTAATCTCCTGGATTTTTTTGCCACAAGGCTTGGTGTTGGGTTGGGGCTGCAACTGTTTACCATATATATTAATGATTTGGAGAAGGGAATTAGGAGCAAAACTAATGCATACATACCTACATATTTAAATTCATCTGATAAGTTGGTCAAATAACATGGGCACCTTCTTACTTTGAGCAAAACTAACGCATACATACCTACATATTTAAATTCATCTGATAAGTTGGTCAAATAACCTTCTTACTTTTTTTGAGACATGGATTTTTAAATGTGAATGTCTCATAGCAACACATTTGTGGGTCAACAGTATTTTGTACCAACCCCCACAATTTCAAATAATTCTAAATTGAACTTCTTAAACAAGGAAAACAATTTTTATTTACATCATTTTGTGTGGCTGTCAAGGTAGCTGTGTTGACTGTAATTATGAGACTGCCGGGCAGTATCACTGTGAATGGTGGTGGCTGTGTGTTTTAATGCAAGTGTGAAAAGGAGAGTAAATTTAAAGAGACAATGTGAGAACCATCAGGGTTTCATCCAGGAACCAATTTAAAGGCAAGTTTCCATCAATTACAGTATTTTAATTGAAAATCTTACTCTTAATATTCTTCCTAATTAGGCTTTTTGTGTTCCCTCTTGAACCTTGTGTCTCCCAGAGCCTCTGGGGAGGTTCTGGAGATACAATAACCCAATCTTGAGGCAAATAACCATCTTTAAAACTGGCATTGCCTCTGCCTTTAATTCTACATTCTCCGAGGATGCTGGATGCCGCGACAATCTCTTGCAACAAGTACAGAAAGGCAGTCAGCTGCAAAAAGATCAAAGAGAGGAAAGAGTATGGAAGGGAAAGGCTTTTCAGAATCATAATCAGATTTTATTTTCCAAGTATGTTTTGCAATATACGAGGAATTTCATTGGCCAGGTCAGTCATACAATTAAAAGCAACAGCACTCAAAAACACATTTTAATACGGACATTCACCAAAGTGACTCCTACACATTCCTCACTGTGATGGAAGGCGAAATAAAGTTCAAGTCCCTTCCTTTTGTTCTTCCTCGGTCGGGGGCCTCAAGCCCCCCGTTCAAACTCCGTTCAATGGTGAACTCCTCTTGGTCTCCAGGCCTATAGTGCTGCACAAATCACTGCACCACATGCATCTATTTATTCATTTTTCACATGGTTCATATGCAGCTGGATATTAACTTGCTGACATGGAAAGAGATGCAGTGAGCATTCAATAGTTCAGACTTCTGTGCGAATTAAGGGGCTGCTTGATGGGCTGAGGGTAATCGAGATTGGCTGATTGTCATTCTTTTGGAAGAACTGATGGAAGTTCTTATGGAAAAGCTGATGAATTGACTACGGGATGAGCTGGTGGGCTCGAGGATTGCTGGATGAGTGTTCTAGAAATATAGAAAATAGGTGCAGGAGGAGGCCATTTGGCACTTCGAGCCAACACCGCCATTCATTGTGATCATGGCTGATCAGCCCCAATCGATAACCCATGCCTGCCTTCTCCCCATATCCCTTGATTCCACTAGCCCCTAGAGATCTATCTAACTCTCTCTTAAATCCACCCAGTGATTTGGCCTCCACTGCCCTCTGTGGCAGGGAATTCCACAAATTCACAACTCTCTGGGTGAAAAAGTTTTTTCTCACCTCAGTCTTAAATGGCCTCCCCTTTGTTCTAAGACTGTGGCCCCTGGTTCTGGACTCGCCCAACATTGGGAACATTTTTCCTGTATCTAGCTTGTTCAGTCCTTTTATTCATTTAGATGTTTCTATAAGATCCCCTTGCATCTAACAAGAGTGTTTTATTGTCATGTAGAACAATTTCCTGCATCTAGCTTGTCCCAGATAGAACAATTAAATTCTTACTTTCAGCAGCACAACAGAATCTGTAAACATAGTACACTGTAAACAATATGATAAGATCCCCCCTCATCCTTCTAAACTCCAGTGAATACAAGCCTAGTCTTTTAAATCTTTCCTCATATGACAGTTCTGTTAGGTTATTTGATGGTTAGGACAGGTTTAGAGGGGTATGGGCCAAATGCAGGCATGTGGGACTAGTGTAGATGGGACATGTTGGCCAGCGTGGGCAAGTTGAGCTGAAGGGCCTGCTTCTACGCTGTGAGACTCTATGACTAGGTGATCTGTTGAGGCTGGTGGTATGCCATGAGGAACAATGGGCATGGACCTTTGTAAACCACCACCTGGTTGAGTCTCCTTGAGTCACCATCGGCATTGATAACATCAGTCAGGGGTTGATGATCTGCAAAAAACAAGTTGGTCTCATTCTTGTTCTCTCATGCGATACAGGCAGCAGCTCTGAACTGCCTGTGTTTGCCCTCTTGGCTGTCTTGTCAAATTACGCTGGAGATTAGAGTCACCCCTGAAACAAACAGTGCCTTGTGATCCACAGGGGAAAAATAAAATCTAAATGCAAAACAATGGATGGTTTAAATCAAAGAAAATGATACAAAGAGGCCATTAGAGCAATACCGATCTAGGAAACTGAGAGCAGATTTTACAATGCATTTAAACCTCTCCCATTTTTTATGAGATGCATTCCTGGAATATGTAGGAAGTTTATTGTAACCTAGTGCCCTACTGGATTAAGGGCGGCATGGTGGTGCAGCAGTAAAGTTGCTGCCTTACAGTGCGTGCTGTCTGTACTGAGTTCGTACATTCTCCCCGTGACTGAATGGGTGTTCTCCGAGATCTTCGGTTTCCTCCCACACTCCAAAGACATACAGGTTTGTAGGCTTGGTATATGAGTAAATTGTCCCTAGTGTGTGTAGGATGGTGTTAGTGTGCGGGGATCGCTGGTCAATGCGGACGCGGTGGGCCAAAGGGCCTGTTTCCGTGCTGTGTCTCTGTAAGAAATAGAAGCAAGGATAAGCCATCTAAGTTCACACCACCATCAGTAAGATTATTGTTGATCCTGCAACTCAACACCTTATTCCCACATTCTCTCCATTATCCTTCATCCTTTTTGTATTTGAAAAAAAATATCTCTCCTTTCAAGGGCTCGACTTCCACCATCTCACGCAATAAAGAATTCCAAGATTCCCAGCCCTTGAGTGAAGAAACTGCTCCTTGTCTCATTACTAAATATCATGACCCATATTCTGAGACTTTGGCCCTCGTTCTAGATCACCAGACCAGCCGCAATCTCCACCCACGAGTCCAATCTAAACAGAGATAGACACAAAATGCTGGAGTAACTCAGTGGGTCAGGCAGCATCTCTGGAGAAAAGGAATAGGTGACGTTGTAGGTCGGAAGCCTTCTTCAGACTGCGTTCTGACACTTCTTCTTCTTCTTATTGCGTATGGCGTGCACAGCCTAAAGTTGTAGGACAACTTGTTCTATTTGATCTTATTTGACTGTGCACACCGGGTTGATTGCATTTGTCGAAACAGGGCGGACCACGTGAAGGTTGCAATCTCCCACCCCGCGTTCTGACACCAAAGAGCAAAATGTCCAACGTAGATACAATAATAAATATATCGCCATTTGCATTAGTTTTGTGCAGTTAACAAATCACAATTTCACACAATGTACATAAGACGGCAGTTATTTGACAAATACTCTGCAGTTCGGTGCAGGAGATCTTGTCGATGAGTATTCTGGACCCACTGTTGACATCTGAAATTACAGGAGATATCATTTAGGATTAACTAATAAGAAAAAAGATGATCATAACTACATGCCTGAACAATGGATGATATATCACTTAAATGCAATTGTTTTCAGTTGTGTGGAGATCTGTATGTTGAAGATGTATTTTGCCTCTAATATGTCAATTTACCTTAAATGTAGAAGAGCTTATTAAAATCTTCTTACAAAGACCATTAAGTATTTTCTTTCTATCCTCTTTTGGACCCAAGGCATAGCAGAGCTGCCAACTCTCACGAAGAGGAAAGGGAGGGGGAGAGGGAAGGGAGGGAGAGAGGGAAGGGAGGGAGAGAGAGAGAGAGAGAGAGAGAGAGAGAGAGAGAGAGAGAGAGGGAGAGAGAGAGAGAGAGAGAGAGAGAGGGAGAGAGAGAGAGAGAGGGAGAGAGGGAGAGAGAGGGAGAGAGGGAGAGAGGGAGAGAGGGAGAGGGGGAGGGGAGAGCTGCTCTCTCTCTAGAGAGGGAGGGGGGAGAGGGAGAGAGGGAGGCAGGGAGAGAGGGAGAGGGGGGAGAGGGGGGGAGGGAGAGGGGGGGAGAGGGAGTGGAACGATACCACATTATAACGCGCAGCCGTCCCATTCCGACCAAATATTATAGAGCAGAGCTCCTCTCGTATCTTTGATTGCGGCCGCCGCCGCCTAACCCCCCGACCCACCATTGCACCCAAAGATGATAGAGCAGAGTTGTATAATATTTGATTGCACCCTTCTTCACGGCGGGCTTGTGATCTTTGCTTGTGATGTCTCGACAATTCGAGGGATATAATAGGTAACAGCCGCCGCATTCTCGGACACGAATCTGAGCTCGAAAAATCCCGTGGTCACTGGGCCTGATGTGTCCGCGGGCCATATTTTGGAAATAAATCCCTTACAAGAACAAAACCTAAAATGTACAGAAGTGTTAAAATTGTCTTTATTATTATGGTAAGTAAAGATCTATTAAAAATAAGTCTAATAACTTTCTAATGTACCGACAAACCCAGTTTCCCAATGGCTGTTGATGGGAGAACAGAAAATAACATTTTCACGACAGAATATCGACTGAAAATAATAAAAATATTTTCTCACCTTTCTTTTTTATTGGGGAACCTAAAGAATGACAGGTCGGGTCGTTTAGATTTACGATTAGAATACTTGATAGCAGAGCAGTGAGATGAAATTTAGATAAGGACGCCATGACAGTGTGGGGGAAGCCCAATAAATGCCTCGAAAAATGGCGTCGACGATCACACACGTCATACTACGCGTTTTTCGAGGAGTGGTCTATCTTGCTCCTCTAGGATCTCACATCAAGAAGGGTCTCGACCCGGAACGTCACCCATTACTTTGCACCAGTGATGCTGCCTGTCCCGCTGAGTTACTCCTGTACTTTGTGCCTATCTTCAGCGTAAACCAGCATCGGCAGCTTCTTCCTACACATTGATGGGAATGTTTTGTTTAGCTCAGAGACTGTGTAGAGACTATGGCCATTGAGTCTGCGATGACCATCCCTCACCCATAAAGTAGTATAGTCCAACATAATTGGGGCAATTCACGGCAGTAAATTAACCTACAAACCTGTACGTCTTTGAATTGTGGGAGGACACCCATGAACATCCGGAGAAATCCCACATGGTCACAGGGAGAACGTACAAACTCCGTACAGACTGCACCAGTAGTCAGGATTGAACCTGGTCTCTGGCGCTGTAATGCAGCAACTCTACTGCTGCACCACTGTGTCACACTAGAAGCTATGAGCTCTTTGATCAATACATTTACAATCATTGTAGAAACTGTCAGAGTTCGGAAAGGAAAGCGTTCTCATTCACTTGGTGAAGCCATAGAGGAGTAGATGAGGCAACTGCTGTTGTTACATGGATGGACTTCCAAAGGGCGTTTCATAAGGCAGCACAGGATAGATGTCATCAAGATCAAAGGGCAAGAATAAACATTTAGCTCAGTCTTATTAACAGCAGTGGTTTAGTTTTTAAACTGGAGGGAAGTCAACAGTGACGCGCCCCAGAGGTCAGCGTTGCTTTCAGTAAATATTAACACCTTGAACAGGTGTACATATTTACTGAGAAATATGAGAGTGTGGGAGAAAAACAAAGATCTCGGATAAAAACGCATGCAGGTCACGGGGAGAACATACTAACTAAACAGACAGCACCCTTAGTTGGGATTATAGTATATGGCTCAGTTCTTGGCCCTCTCCTCTTTTCTCTCTATTTGCTCCCGCTTGGTTCCATACTTAGGAAACATGGAATTTCATTCCACTTTTATGCAGACGACAGTCAGATTTATGTGCCTCTTAAAAAGAAGGATGAATGCTCTGTCGGACTGTTACTTGAGTGTCTCAACGACATAAAGGCCTGGATGGCTCTGAACTTTTTTTAATTTAATGATAAAAAGACGGAAGAAATGGTTTTTGGTGGCACCACTGGGCCCCCCCCCCCCCCCCCCCCCCCCCTGTAGATCTGGGCTCCCTGGCCCAGTATATCAAATCAAGCATCACAAACCTAGGGGTTAAAGTGGACCCTGAGCTTAAATTTGACAGTCAGATCAAGGCTGTTGTTAAATCAAGCTTTTTCCATTTGAGGCAGCTGGCCAAAATAAAGCCAATTCTGTCAAGGCAGCACTTTCAGACGGTAATCCACGCCTTTGTTACCACTCGGCTGGATTACTGCAATGCACTGTATGTGGGGGTTAGTGGGTCCTCCATCGCCCGTCTCCAGATGGTACAGAATGCAGCTGTACGTCTTTTAACTGGCACACGTAAACATGAGCACATTTCGCACATTTTAGCCTCACTCCACTGGTTGCCTATTCAGTTTAGGATCCATTTTAAAATTCTTTTATTTGCTTTTAAATCCCTAAATGGTCTTGCCCCGCCCTACCTATCTGACTTCTACACCCTTATACACCCGCCCGCTCTCTCAGGTCAGATAATCAGGTGCTCCTGAGTGAGCCTAAAACTAAGCGGAAGCTCAGAGCGGACCGTGCCATTGCTGTGTCGGCACCCAAATTATGGAACGATCTGCCTCTCCACATTAAACAGGCCTCTTCTCTGTTTTTAAATCACTTCTTAAAACCCATCTCTTCTCCGTGGCCTTTGATACCCAGTAAGATGTCGACTTTATTTACTTTATTTACTTGATTTAATTTCTTATTTTTGATTGTTTTGTTGCGTGGTTATTATTTTAACTCATGTTTTATGTCTTTTAATTTATTGTTGTATTTCATATGTAATTTCTGCGCTTTATGTGAGCTGTTATGTTATGTTGTCTGTTTATGATGTCTTGTTTATTCTTCTGTACAGCACTTTGGTCAACATTGGTTGTCTTAAAGTGCTTAACAAATAAAGTTGGATTGGATTGGATATAGTATAGTATATCTTTATTGTCATTTTCCTGAGTACTCACATACCCAGAGGAAACAAAAAAAGTTGCTCAACCAGTGTCCATTCAGTGTGCAGTAAAAAATAAATAGAAATAAAATACATATATCATGAACAAATTTAACACTCTACTAAACATCAACAGGCGTTCCGATCGGCAGCGGCACGACAGTGGCTCTGCTGCAGTGTGTCCAGGTTGGTGGTTGGTGCGCGATACTTTAGCAGGGGGCAAAGTCCATTTATCAGTCTTATAGCCTGCGGGAAGAAGCTGAGGAGCATCCTGCTGGTTTTGCAGCTAATGCTCCTGTACCTCTTCCCAGATGGCAGGATGGAGAATATGTGATGCGATGGGTGGTAGTGGTCTTTGATGATAGAGATGGCTCTGCTGATACATCTCTTCCTGTATAAGTCCAGCAGGAAAGGGAGTGGAGCACCAATAATCCTGCTGGCGGTCTTCACAATCCTGTCTAGTTGGTGCCGTTCATACGCCTTGCAGCTCCCGAACCAGGAAGTGATGCCGTAGGTTAATGTGCTCTCGATTATCCCACTATAAAAAGTTCGTAGGTGTGTAGTGGGGAGACCTGCTTTCCGTAGTCTTCGGAGAGGGTGTTGAACCTAGGTCTCTGGCACTGTAATGCAGCAACTCTACCACTGCGCCTCTAAGTCCAGATGATGTAAAAAGCGATTGCACAATGGACAGTGAGGGGAATGATAGTGGACTACAGAAGGTATATGGACAGGCTAGTGGAATGAGCAGATGGGCGGCAGAAGCTATGTAATGATCTGAAGGGCGCGGTGTCACATTTTGGTAGTCTAATGTGTGCAGGTGCTAAAAACAATGTGCAGTTTTATAACGGATGTAGCAATAAAGGTAACTGTGTTGATGTGTGCATAGTTTATGAAAAGTGGCACGGCAGGATGAAAAAGTAATTGAAAACATGCAAAACCCAGGTTGTTTTTATCAAGAGGCGTATGGAAGAGCTAGGAAGCCATGCCGAACAATGATTAAATACTGCTTTTGGTCACAACGAGAATAATTGAGCTATTGTTCCCAAACCTTCAGGCAGGGGGTGAAAGTTTGGAGACGAGATTCACCAAAATAATTCCAAGGGTTTTGGATAGGCACATGGAAATGCAGGTTATGGAGGGATATGGTTCAGCTGCATGCAGTGGGGTTTAGTTTAACTTGGCATTGTGTTCTGCATGGATATTGTGGGCCGAAGGGGCTGTTGCTGTGTTGTATTGTTCTGTGCTCACGGGCTTTAGATGTATGGATAGACTGGAGAAACAGGGTGCTTGGTTTTCTGGAGAAACAGCATAGAAACCAACCTTTCTGCCCACCGAAGGTAGACAAAAGTGCTGGAGAAACTCAGCGGGTGCAGAGGCAACTATGCAGCGAAGGAAATAGGCAACGTTTCGGGCCGAAACCCTTCTTCAGACTGATCTTTCAGAGGGAGGAGGAGAAAAACCTCTTCAAAGTAGGCATACCTTGAGGAGATTTCGTAGTGGAGTAGATAAAGTGTTTAAGAAGGAACTGCAGATGCAGGAAAATCAAAGGCATGGTGTCCACCGAGTCCACGCTGACTCACACCAGTTCATAGAAACATGGAAAATAGGTGCAGGAGTAAGCCATTTGGCCCTTCGAGCCTGCACCGTCATTCAATATGATCATTGCTGATCATCCAACTCAGTATCCTGTACCTGCCTTCTCTTCATACCTGATCCCTTTAGCCACAAGGGCCACATCTAACTCCCTCTTAAATATAGCCAATGAACTGGCCTCAAATACCTTCTGTGGCAGAGAATTCCACAGATTCACCACGCTCTGTGTGAAAAATGTTTTTCTCATCTCGGTCCTAAAATACTTCCCCCTTATCCTTAAACTGTGACCCCTTGTTCTTCACTTCCCTGACATCGGGAACAATCTTCCTGCATCTAGCCTGTCCAACCCCTTAAGAATTTTGTAAGTTTCTATAAGATCCCCCCTCAATCTTCTAAATTCCAGCGAGTACAAGCCGAGCCTATCCAGTCTTTCTTCATGTGAAAGTCCTGCCATCCCAGGAATCAGTCTGGTGAACCTTCTCTATGGCAAGAATGTCTTTCCTCAGATTAGGATACCAAAACTGTACACAATACTCCAGGTGTGGGCTCTGTACAACTGCAGTAGAACCTCCCTGCTCCTATACTCAAATCCTTTTGCTATGAATACTAACATACCATTCGCTTTCTTCACTGCCTGCTGCACCTGCATGCCTACTTTCAATGACTGGTGTACCATGACACCCAGGTCTCGTTGCATCTCTCCTTTGCCTAATCGGCCACCATACAGATAAATAGTCTACTTTCCTGTTCTTGCCACCAAAGTGGATAACCTCACATTTATCCACATTATACTGCACACTAGTTCACACTAGTTCTATTCTATCCCACTTTCTCATTCACTTCAGGAGCAATGTCACAGAGAGCCAAATAACCTACAAAACCGCACATCCTTGGTGTGTGGAAGGAAACTGGAGCACCCGGAGGAAACCCACGCGGTCACCAGGGGAACATACAAACTCCACACTGATGAGGATGGAATCCCTGCCTCTAGGTGCCGTGAGTACCTCTGGTACCAGCTGCACCATTGTTGCCGCCCTGGAATGAAGAAATGTGAAGGGACCAGATGTTTAAAAACATGAAGAAAACAGACAGAATAGATAGAGAAAAACTGTTCCTACTGGTCCAGGGGACAAGAACCAGGCATCAGAAGGAGGTGGTTGGCATGAGAACAGGTGACACAAGATGCCAAAGACATACAGGTTTGTAGGTTGATTGGCTTAGTTAAAAATTGTAAATTGTACCTAGTGTGTAGGATAGTGCTAGTGTACGGGGATTGCTGGTCGGTGTGGACTAGTGGGCCGAAGGGCCTGTTTCATGTTGTATGTTCAAGTCTTATAAAACCCTGGTTTACACAGAGAGTGGTTGTTGTCTGGGATGCACTGCAAGGAACAGTAATGGAGGTGGATTCAAGTGTAGCGTACAAGAAGGAACTGGAGAAATATACGAGCGGAAAGAATCTGACGAAGGGTCTCGACCCGAATCGTCACCATTGCTTCTATCCAAAGATGCTGCCTGTCCCGCCGAGTCACTCCAGCTTTTTGTGTCTAAATGCGGAAAGAAATGTCAGGGCTTTGGGAAAGGCTGAGGGGATGCTTGTGACTTTTGCAAAACAAAGAGGTCTAGACTCCTCTTGTACAGAGCACATAGACGCAGCCAATGGAATGGCTTCCCTCTGTGCTATAGCCATCTGCATTTCTGTGCTTTTCTTGAACAAGAAGATGGACGAGACCCTTCTCCATAATGTTTGGGACAAAGACCCATCATTTATTTATTGATCTGTCGTTTCACACCTTTACCCCATCTTATCTCTAGACTCCCTCTCCCCTGACTCAGTCTGAAGAAGGGTCTCGACCCGAAATGTCACCCATTCCTTCTGTCCAGAGATACTGCCTGTCCCGCTGAGTTACTCCAGTCTATCTTCAGTTTAAACCAGCTCCTGCAGTTCCTTCCTACAGTTTTCTAACAAGATCCTTATCCTTTCCCAGGGGGAGGCAGCCACGATGAAGCAGTGACGAGAGATCCATGTGATTCCTGCGAGCAGCTTGCTGAGCGACAACCATGAATTGGAAATCAGGTGAGCAGAGATGAGCACATGCCACCGGGTGCCACCGCGATCGGTCTTTGCTCCCCCTCGATTAACAATCCCTGTCAACGTCCAGGAGAATAAGTGTGATATTTTCAAGTTTACTGATGACAGGAAAGCAAGTGGAATATGAGGATATCGAGCAGCTTCAGGCCTGCTGAGTCTTAGAAATAACCATTAACTCTCAGTCCCATTCTCCCACCTTATCCCTATAAACCTTGGCAACCCTTACTAATCAAGAATCTTGCAATCTCCACCATTAAAATACCTCATGACTTGGCCTCCACACCCTTCTGTGGCAATGAATTCCACAAACTCACCACCCGCTGACTAAAGAAAGTCCTCCTCATCTCTTTCCTAAAGCAACCTTCTTTAATTCTGAGTCTACGACCTCTAGTCCTAGACTCTCCCACCAGTGGAAACATCCTCTCCACATCCACTCTATCCAAGCCTTTCACTATTCTGAATGTTTCAAAGACATCCCACCTCATCCTTCTAAACTCCAGCGAGTCCAGGCCCAGTGCCAACAAACGCTCATCATTGCTTACGATACGAATTTGAATAAGAAAAATAAATTAGATAGTAAAGGATAGAAAAGCGTGAGATATATAGTGTGTGAAGAAAGAGAAGAAAGACGAATGAGTGAAGAAAGTTGAGAAAAAGAAAATAGAAAAAAGAGAATAAGACATTTAAAAAAAAAAAAAAGGTTAAGGAGATCATTGTTTATAATCTTGACCAACCCTCGTCCAGTCCTGAAACAGTTAGTTTTTACAATTGTGTTGCACCATATGATTCCAAAAAGACGACAAATGGAGACCAACTCATTATGAATTGGTCTGATTTATCCATTAGGAGGAATCGCATTTCCTCAAGATGTGCGGTGTCCAACATACTTGCAATCCACATTTTAAGCGTTGGATCTGGGATTAAGCTTAACCGACTCATTCCTGGGATCATTCTTGTAAACCTCCACCGGACCTTCTCCAGAGCCAGCACATTCTTCCTCCGATATGGTGCTCAAAATTGCTCACAATACACCAAATGCGGCCTGACCAGCAACTTGTAGAGCCTCAGCATTACATCCCTGTAGTGAGAGTTCAACCATGTTTAATCACTTGGTACACAGCTGGGGGAACATTTTTACGTTGAGTCAAAGGTTGGTGGCAGATTAGCTTGTATCCAGGGTGTAATGTTAGGATAAATGCAGAGAACCTCGTTGAGGGCAATGAGTTGAAAAAATGTCAGCGTGGAGCATTCAGTTACAAAGCTTCCTTCCTGCTATAAACCATGCCTCTATCTCACTTCCGTCCTTTCCTTTGAACCTTTCGTCGGGAGTAATGCAACAGGAAAACAAGCGGTGAGGTGCTGTCCCAAATCTCAGGGGCAGAAGACACACATTTACTTTAGAGATACAGCATGGAAACAGGCCCTTTGACCAACTGCGTCTGCACCAACCAGCGATCCCCGCACATTAACACTAGATGCAGTGACAGATATTGATATCGTTTCAAGGACCCCTCCTTTCAGTCACTATGATTGAAGACAGGGGTTTAGGATATAATCAATACGCATTCACGAGCTCTCCACGAGACATTCAATGCCGTCGAAAGATAAATCTTCCAAAACGCAGTCTCTTAATTAACAGTTTCTTTATTGCAGTAGTAAAAATAGTAAGGTATTCATCCAAACTTCTTCTTGTTTAAGTACATTATGTTCTTACTCGTAGTCAAACTCACATGGCGGAAAACTTTGACCTCTCCCAGTTGCTTCTTCAAACTAAACTAGAACTATTGGGGCTTCAACGCGAGAATCCCATCCGCAAACAGGCTTCTGACTACGTATAAATCCCACCCACATAATTACGGGCAGATAAAATTTAAAGGTAACTGGTTTTAGTTATAACATACTGAGTTAAGCTAAATGGCTACTACATACCGGCCCCTAATTGTTCCGAGTATATAACGAGGCAATTACTAATAGACATTAAAAAAGGGGCTATAAAAGCTTAACATATATCAAAAAACAAAAAGTAAAATGCATTATATATCTGCATTCAGACTTCTTTAGCGATTCTTCCATCTTCACTTTTGCCTTCGAGAAGCGAGCACAACTTGGTTATTGGTCTTATTAAAACATCGTTCCTGGTCTGAAGTAATACATTACGCACCAAACCCTTAACCCTCAGGCATAATCTCCAGTATATAGTCCAAAACACAAAAGTCCAAAGTTTTGACAGCATGAAACTTCTTCCTCCATGTCTGATCAATTCATGGATATGTCAGAATAATAGATATAGATATGCCATTTATTGTCACTATACATGTACAGTGAAACTGAAAGCTGCTCGTACTCAGTGCATACATACAATTTTACACAAAAAACAAGAAACAGAAAACAAAACAGAAGGG
This sequence comes from Leucoraja erinaceus, assembly GCF_028641065.1. NCBI lineage: Eukaryota > Metazoa > Chordata > Chondrichthyes > Rajiformes > Rajidae > Leucoraja > Leucoraja erinaceus. The sequence goes on along the minus strand of NC_073408.1, from coordinate 23,961,871 downwards.
AGATGGGGGGGGGAATAGGTGCACAAATTCTACGGCGCTACATACATATATACATATATACAGATGGAAGTCCGTGTTGGGCGGTGTAGTCAGTGAATGTGTGGATTTGAATTCATGGTAGATATAATTCTCGGGAAGCAGCTATTCCTGAGTCTGTTTGTCCTGGATTTGATGCACCTATAGCGCCTTCCAGAGGGCAGCAGGTCGAACAGTCCAAACGCAGGATGGGAGCTGTCTTTGGTGATCTTCTTTGCCCTGCTAAGGCAGCGGGAGGTGTAGATGTCCATCAGGGAGGGGAGAGGGCAGCCAATGATCCTCTGCGCTGTCCTGGTTACCCTCTGAAGCCTCTCCCTGTCTGCCATGGTGCAGCTGCCATACCATGCTGTAATGCAGTATGTCAGCAGGCTCTCGATGGACGAGCGGTAGAAGGTCAGCAGCAGGCAGTCCAGGTTGTGCTTCCTGAGGACCCTCAGGAAGTGCAGCCGCTGCTGAGCCTTCTTGATGACCGCTGTCGTGTTGTCCGTCCAGGAGATGTCAGCCGCGATATGGACGCCGAGAAACCGGAAGGTGTTGACCCTCTCCACACACTCGCCGTTGATGTGTAGGGGGTCTAAGTCGGTGCTGTGCCTCCTGAAGTCGACAATGAGCTCTTTTGTTTTCCTGGTGTTCAGAGCCAGATTGTTTTCTGAGCACCAGGTTGTCAACTTCAGGACTTCCTCTCTGTAGGCTGCCTCGTCTCCCTTTGAAATAAGTCCGACCACAGTAGTGTCGTCAGCAAATTTGACGATGCGGTTGTTGTTGTGGGCCGGACTACAGTCGTAGGTGTAGAGACAGTATAAGAGGGGGCTTAGCACACAGCCCTGTGGGGAACCGGTACTCAACCTGCGAGTGGAGGAGAGGTGGGGGCCAAGTCTCACAGTCTGGGGCCGGTTTGTGAGGAAATCCTTAATCCAGGCACATGTGACAGTGGGGAGGCCGAGAGTGACCAGTTTACCAATGAGGATGTCCGGGATGATTGTGTTAAAGGCTGAATTAAAATCCACAAAGAGCATCCGGACGTAGCTCTGCCCCTGCTCCAGATGGCTCAGCACAGAGTGGAGAGCTACGGTGATGGCGTCTTCTGTGGATCTGTTTTGGCGATAAGCGAATTGGTGGGGGTCGAAGTCTGGTGGTAGATAGTCCTTGATGTGCTGGAGGACCAATCTCTCGAAGCACTTCGTGATTACCGGAGTGAGGGCAACAGGACGGTAGTCATTAAGGCTGGTGATGGGAGACTTCTTCGGCACAGGGACGATTGTGGCTGATTTTAGGCAGGACGGAATAACTGCCTGGGCCAGGGAGAGATTGAAAATTCTGGTGAAGATGGCAGTGAGCTGGTGGGCGCACGCTTTGAGCACCTTACCAGGGACTCCATCTGGGCCGGTAGCCTTCTTGGGGTTCACTGCCAGGAGCACCCGTCTGACATCGTGTTCCCCGACAGTGAGTGGGGTAGTACAGGAGCCAGGTGAGGGTGGGAACAGGGCTGTAGCAGGTGAGTGCTGCTGTTGTGATGTCTCAAAGCGGGAGAAGAAGCAATTTAGCTTTTCTGCCAGCGGCGCACTCAGGTCTTCTGACTTTGTGGCACAGCCTCTGTAGTTGGTAATGTCTTGTATGCCCCGCCATACCTCCCGTGTATTATTGCTGGACAAGTGGGACTCTATGCTCCTCTTGTGATCCGCCTTGGCCTTTTTAATACCACTTTTCAGGTCGGCTCGAGCAGCCCTGTACAGAGCTCTGTCACCTGACCTGAAGGCAGCATCGCGGGCTCTGAGGAGTGTGCGGACCTGACTGGACATCCAGGGTTTCTGGTTTGGGAAAACCCGTATGTTTTAATGTTGATATGTGAAAATCCTTCGAGAGAATAATAGGATGTTTAGCCTCTTCAGGCATTGCCAATCTATTTAGACGACCACCCACTCTCAGAAGTCCTTCCTCCAATATCGGATCCAGCTTGTACAACGGACTGTCTCTTTTGACAGTACTCTAGCTTCTAACATCGATATTTCTTCTTTGTATCCCTGTCTTTGACAGAAAGAGATAATCGCGTTTTCTGCTTTGAGGAGACGATCAAGATGTAAACCCTGTTCATCGTACGATGCCCAAAAAACTTGCATCTTCTTTTCAACCTTTTCCTTCAGTATTTCAGGATCTTCTTCAAAGATACCTTCAGCAATCTCTTCAATCTCTTTCCTTTTTCGAGCAAACAGCAATAGCCTTGTTCTTAGTTTAAGAAACCAAGCTACCACAGTCACCAACTTATTCCATGATGCAAAGTGGGTAATTAAATCATTTGTTGTGTTTGATGAATCTTTAGCAATAACGTTCACTGTGATGTTTTGTTTAATTTCCGGATCAATAGCAGAGATTTCAAATCCCAGCTCGAGCTTTGGCCATTCTCTGTCTGGCCTACAGAGAAACTCTGGTCCATTGACCCATCTTTTATTGCTTAAGAAGCGGTCTGCTGTTAGTCCTCTAGAAGCTTCATCCGCATTATTTTCCTTTGTGTTAACATATTTCCATTGTGAAACATTAGTAGCTCCCAATACAAAAGAGATTCTGGTTGCTACAAATGTCAAGAAATGTTTGTTCCCATTGTTGAAGTATTTAAGCACTGTTGTACTATCAGTCCAAAAGATAGATTCTTCCAGTTGAAGCTGTAGTTCTATTTGCAGCGTTATGTCAACTTTAACAGCTAAAACTGCGGCAGTAAGTTCCATTCTGGGAATTGCCGTTTGCTTCAATGGTGCCACTCTGGCCTTTCCCATTAAGAATGCAACATGTACTTCTTTGTTATAATTTTCTAGTCTTAGATATGAAACAGTACCATAGCCACTTTCACTGGCATCTGAGAAATGATGCAGCTGTACACTTCTGATCTTACAAAAGCTTGTATGCTTCATGCACCGGCCCACTTTCAATTCTGAGATCTTGTTTATCTCCAACCTCTTTACCGAGGCTGAATTGTTGCCCCAGATTAGACCCTACTGTCTTTGCATGCTCGTCTGATTCCATTAGTTCCTTCTGGAATTCATATATGTGCACCATCTTCATCCATAACTTGTTTTTGATGTTCAAGAGGAGGCTGTTCTCCTGGCACCAGAGTGCTAGATCAGCCACCTCCTCCCGGTAGGCCCTCTCATCATTGTCTGAGATCAGGCCCACCACCACAGTGTCATCAGCAAACTTAATTATTGAATTGGAGCTGAACCTAGCCACACAGTCATGTGTGTACAGGGAGTACAATAGGGGGCTGAGGACGCAACCATGGGGCGATCCTGTGCTCAGGGTGAGGGACTTCGATGTATTCCCTCCCATCTTGACTACCTGGGGCCTGGCGGTGAGAAAGTCCAGGACCCAGGCACACAGGGAGGTGTTGAGCCCCAATTCCAGTAGCTTCCCGGCCAGTCTGGTGGGGACTATCGTGTTGAAGGCTGAACTGTAGTCTATGAACAGCATCCTCACGTAGCCCCCCTCTGGCTGTCCAGATGGGAGAGAGCGGTGTGCAAGACCTGGGAGACCGCATCGTCCGTGACACCTGTTCGGACGGTATGCAAACTAAAAACGGGTCCATGTTCGAGGGAGGAAGGCGCAGATGTGATTCTTCACCAGCGTCTCAAAGCATTTCATGACTACCGAGGTAAGGGCCACCGGACGGTAGTCATTCAGACAGGCTGGGGAGGCATTTTTTGGTACCGGTACAATGATGGATTTTTTGAAGCAGGCAGGGACCACGGACTTGTCCAGGGAGAGCTTGAATAATGTAGTGAGCACTGGAGCTGGAGCTAGCTGCGTAGCACAGGACTTGAGTACTCGCCCCCAGAGATGCCATCGGGGCCTGCAGCATTTCTTGTGTTCACCCGTGTCAGTGCCCTCCTCACGTCGTGCTCGGACAGCGAGAATGTGTGCACATTCCTCCCTTCAGCTTCGGTAGCCAGCCCGCTGTCGGTATTGTCGATAGTCGGCAGACCTGGAGTGGTGTTGCCCCTCTCGAAACGAGCGTAGAAGGAGTTCAGGTCGTCAGCTAGGGAGGTGCCGGCACATGCGGATGAGGGAGCGGTGCTTCGGTAGTTGGTTACAATCCGTAGCCCCTGCCACAGGCTTCTGGTGTCCTGCTGCTCCATCTGTAACTCCATCTTGTCCCTGTACCTTCTCTTTGCGTCCTTCACCGCCCTTCGCATTCGGTAGGACTCTGCCTTGTAGACGTCCATGTTTCCTGATGCCAAGCCCGAGTTGTAGGCAGCGGTACGAGCATTCAGGGCCACATGAACAGACCTGTCTACCCAGGGTTTTTGGTTCGGAAAGGTGCTTACCCTTACCGTGGGGACGATGTTGTCGGTTATTGTTGCGATGAAGTCCATGACTGCTTCCGCGAACTCACTGACGTCACTGGAACTTGCTTCGAACATATTCCAGTCGACATCACTCAGTGCATCTTGCAGCATGGCCTCTGACTGGTCGGACCACCGCTTTACGTCCCTCGTCTCTACCGCTTCCCGAACTATCCTCTGTTTACACTCCGGCAACAGCCAAAATAGCTTCGTGGTCAGATTTTCCTAGGGGAGGGAGTGAAACGGCCTTGTAGCCTTTCCTGAACGGTGTGTAGCAGTGGTCCAAAGTTCTCTCCCCCCTGGTGGCACACGTGATGTGTTGGTAGAAGTTCGGCATGACCTTCTTGAGATTTGATTTATTAAAATCTCCAGCCACCACCATAGCCGCTTCCGGGTACTTGTTTTGATGTCGACATAGCACATCATGTAGGGCCGATAGTGCCACGTCGGTGTCCGCCTGCGGTGGAATGTAGACGGCTGTGACGATCACTGAGCCGAACTCCCAGGGAAGGTAGAATGGGCGGCATGAGATAAAAGTGACCAGTTCAGAAAGAATGTATCTTATCTCAACTTCAAACCAAACCACGGCCAGCACCTGGATTCCAGTTTCACTCACTTCTTGGCTCCCTTCCAAAGCTTAGCAGAACTTACTTCTAATACTTCTGTAGACCCTTTATCAGAGTCTGTAATTTTACTTTAAAATACAACGCTTTTGAACTTTCACAGCTTCTCGTTAAGCTGTTCTAATTAAAGCTTTCCGGCTTTCAAATTTACAGCAAAATACAATAGCAGTTCTACTCATGCTCTCAATCAGTGAAGTTTTCAATCTTCAGATAAGTCGATTAACCTACTGGCAGGTAGGCTCTAAACCAATCTCTGAGCCGAGATCTGGCTTCTACAGTTCCTCTTCTACGGAACCAGTTCTTCTGGCAGTAATCTCTCTCCAGAGATTCAGCACAATCTTCTGTCCCTCTTCTATGCGACCAAGCTTCTACCTCCTGGCTGTAAGGTAACTTTCAACTAGATTCCCTGCCACAGAGGGCAGTGGAGGCCAAATCACTGGATGGATTTAATAGAGTTAGATAGAGCTCTAGGGGCTAGTGGAATCAAGAGATATGGGGAGAAGGCAGGCACGGGCTATCGATTGATCAGCCATGATCACAATGAATGGCCGTGCCTGGTTCAAAGGGCCGAATGGCCTCCTCCTGCATCTATTTTCTATGTATCAGTACTATGTACTATGTATTTAGTGACAGATTTTTATATACTTTCAAGGAATCCTCCTTTAAGTCACAATGATTGAAGACGGGTTTAGGAGATAATCGACACGCATTCACAAGCTCGCCACCAAACCTTCAATGGCGTTGAAAGATAAATCTTCCAAAACACAGTCTCTTAATTAATAGTTTCTTTATTGCAATAGTAAAAACAGTAAGATATTCATCCAAACTTCTTCTGGGTTAAGTACATTTTTATCTTACTCGTACCAATAGACAATAGGTGCAGGAGTAGGCCATTTGGCCCTTCGAGCCAGCACCACCATTCAATATGATCATGGCTGATCATCCCCAATCAGTACCCCGTTCCTGCCTTCTCCCCATATCCCCTGACTCCGCTAATTTTAAGAGGCCTATCTAGCTCTAGCTCTATCAAACTCGTGCATGGTGGAAAACTGTGACCTCTCCCCCTTGCCTCTTCAAACTAAACTAAAACAACTAGGGCGTCTGCACAAGTATCCCAGTCGCAAACACGCCCCAGAGTATGTATAATTTCATAATTTCAGGCAGATAAAATTTAAATGTAACTGGTTATAGTTATAACATAATGAGTTAAGCTAAATAGCTACACACTAGGGACAATTTTACAATTATACCAAGCCAATGAACCTACAAACCTGAACATCTTTGTAGTGTGGGCGGAAAGCGTGGAGAAACCGTGGAGAAAACCCATACAGATTGAGGTTGGGCTATGAGGGGAAACACTTGGGAGCTTAAAGTAATAAAATATCCTGGGAATTCTGAGAAGGTTGACCAAAATTTGTCTATGTAAAGGCATTAGTATTGAACATGTAAACTTTTGCATGCCACCCCCTGAAAGGAAATTGCGATGTTACTTTGGGCGGCACAGTGGCACAGCTGGTAACGCCGCTGCCTCACAATTAATTAATGTAGCCGGGTTATAACCATATAATATAACCATATAACAATTACAGCACGGAAACAGGCCATCTCAGCTCTTCTAGCCCGTGCCGAACACTTACTCTCACCTAGTCCCATCTACCTGCACTCAGACCATAACCCTCCATTCCTTTCCCGTCCATATACCTATCCAATTTATTTTTAAATGATAAAATCGAACCTTCCTCCACCAATTCCACTGGAAGCTCATTCCACACCGCTACCACTCTCTGAGTAAAGATGTTCCCCCTAAACTTCTGTTCCTTAATTCTGAAGTCATGTCCTCTTGTTTGAATCTTCCCTACTCTCAATGGGAAAAGCTTATCCACGTTAACTCTGTCTATCCCTCTCATAATTTTAAAGACCTCTATCAAGTCCCCCCTTAACCTTCTGTGCGCTAAAGAATAAAGACCTCTTATTCAACCTTTCTCTGTACCTTAGGTTCTGAAACCCAGGCAACATTCTAGTAAATCTCCTCTGTACTCTCTCTATTTTGTTGACATAAATCAGCAATCCTGCCCGCGGGTGCCATCTGTATAGATGACCATCTGTATAGGATTTGCATGTACTCCCTGTGACCGCTTCTGTTTAAAATTAGAGCACATGGTATTGGGGGTAGAGTGCTGACATGGATAGAAAATTGGTTGGCAGATGGGAAACAAAGAGTAGGGATTAACGGGTCCCTTTCAGAATGGCAGGCGGTGACTAGTGGGGTACCGCAAGGGACCACGGCTATTTACAATATATACTAGACCAAGTGCAGACCCGTTGGGTCTGTTCCCCCAATGTGCGGTTGTTGGGGGGGGGAGGCGGCATGCAGCGTCACACACTAACTTACCCCCCCCCCCTCCCCGCAATCACGCTAATGGAGGGGAGGAGGGGAGAGAGAGAGAGAGAGAGAGAGAAAGGGGGAGAGGGGGTGGGAGGAGAGAGGGAGTGCTGAGAGGGGGGGTAGGATGAGGGGCGGGGGGGAGGTGGGGAGAGCTGGAGGGGGAGGGAGGGTGGGGGGAAGGGGGGTAGGGGGTGTGGAGGGGAGGGGAGTTTAGGGAAGGGCGGTGGGGGGGGGAGGGGGGAGGGGGGGGGGAGGGGGGTAGGGGAGGGGGGGGGGGGGGGGAGGGGGGGAGGGAGAGGGAGGGGGGGGGGGGGGGGGGGAGGGGGGAGAAGAGACGAGAGGAGGGGAGAGTAGAGGAGAGGGGAGGGGGGGGGGGGGGAGGAGAGTGGAGGAGAGGGGAGGAGAGGAGGAGGGAGAGAGGGGAGGGGAGGGGGGGGAGGGGGGTGGGGGGGGGGGGGGGAGAGGAGAGGGAGGGGGGAGGGGGGGGGGGGGGGGGGGGGGGGGGGGGGGGGGGTTAGGGGGTAGAGAGAGTGCCTTTTTACTTCAACCCAAACCCAGACAACCATTTGCAGGCAGTGCTTTTTTACCTCTAACCATATTTTCATTTTCAAACCAAATTAAGGGTACTCAAAGTGCTGTAGACATTTGTCAGTGTCATTCAGAGCTCTGATTGAGGCACACCACTTGTAGCGACTGAATGAGGCACACCACTTCCTGGTTTTATAGTCCCTCCCCCTCCCTCCAGCAGGGGGCAGCAGAGAGAATGGGGAATTTTGTAAAAACATTAATATTTCTTTCAATTTTCATCGACGGGAAAAATCCTCGGCACACATGCGACGGAGGGGGGCTTTGAGCGAGGTGGCCAAAAATTACGGCCGTAGGTGGCGGCGTATTCTCGGAAATCGCAGCACAGAAAGCCAAAACTGGTCAAGAACAGACTTTTAGTAATATAGATTAATGATTTGGACGAAGGGATTAAAAGTAACATTAGCAAATTTGCAGATGGCACAAAGCTGGGTGGCAGTGTGAACTGGATGCAGGGTGACTTGGACAGGTTGGGTGAGTGGGCAGATGCATGGCAGATGCAGTTTAATGTGAATAAATGTGAGGTATCCACTTTGATGGCAAAAATAAGAAGGCAGATTATCATCTGAATGGTGTCAAGTTGGGAAAAGGGGAAGTACAACAGGATCTGGGGGTTCTTGTTCATCAGTCACTGAAAGTAAGCATGCAGGTACAGCAGATGGTGAAGAAAGTGAATGGCATGTTGGCCTTAATAACACGAGGAGTTGAGTATAGGAGCAAATAGGTCCTCCTGCAGTTGTACAGGGCACTGGTGAGACTACACCTGGAGTATTGTATTACATCGGTGAGACTAAGCGGCGTTTGGGCGATCGTTTCGCCGAACACCTCCGCTCAGTCCGCAATAACCTACCTGAACTCCCGGTGGCTCAGCACTTCAACTCCCCCTCCCATTCTCAATCCGACCTCTCTGTCCTGGGTCTCCTCCATTGCCAGAGTGAGCAACACCGGAAATTGGAGGAACAGCACCTCATATTCCGCCTGGGCAGCTTGCGTCCTGATGGCTTGAACGTTGAATTCTCCCAATTTTGCTAGCCCTTGCTGTCTCCTCCCCTTCCTTAACCCTCGCACTGTCTCCTCCCATCCCCCCGCCCTCGGGCTCCTCCCCCTCCCTTTTTCCTTCCTTCTCCCCCCCCCCCACCCCCCCATCAGTCTGAAGAAAGGTTTTGGCCCGAAACGTCGCCTATTTTCTTCGCTCCATAGATGCTGCTGCACCCGCTGAGTTTCTCCAGCAATTTTGTGTACCTGGAGTATGGTCTGCAGTTTTGGTCTCCAAATTTGAGGAAGGACATTCTTGCTATTGAGGGAGGTTCACAAGGTTAATTCCTGGGATGGTGGGACTGTCATATGTTGATAGATTGGAGCAGCTAGCCTTGTATACTCTGGAATTTAGGATGAGAGGGGATCTTATTGAAATATATAAGATTATTAAGGGTTTGGACACCCTAGAGGCAGGAAGCATGTTCCCAATGTTGGGGGAGTCCAGAACATGGGGCCACAGTTTAAGAATAATGTGTAAGCCATTTAGAATGGAGATGAGGAAAAACGTTTGCACACAAAGGGTTGTGAGTCTGTGGAATTCTCTGCCTCAGAGGTTTGTGGAAGCCGGTTCTCTGGATGCTTTCAAGAGAGAGTTAGATAGAACTCTTAGGGATAGCAGAGTTAAGGGATATGGAGAGAAGGCAGGAACGGTACTGATTATGGAAGATCAGCCATGATCACATTGAATGGCGGTGCTGGCTCAAAGGGCCGAATGGCCTACTCCTGCACGCATTGTCTATTGACCTGAAACACCGTCCAGCCATGGCCTCCAGAGATGCTGAGTTACAGCTAAGGTTTGAACCTTGTGGAATTGTTTATGTTCAGCTGTAAACAGTGAATTTTTTCATAGACTAAATGGCGTTGGCACACATATAACAGTTCACATGACGCCATTGACAGCTGTGCATTAATTAAGCTGCTGGCACGTACTGTCTCAAAAAAGACATTGGGTACAGGAAGGATGTCATTAAACTGGAGAGCGTGCAAAAAAAAGATTTACGAGGATGGGCTGCATCAGCTAGGTTTTACTCTGGGGGAAAGGAGACTGAGTCTTGTATTACATGTAATTATAATTTTACTTCGGAGTCACGTGAGTGACTTCGTGAAGAAGCCCGCTTCCACGCATGCGTGTCATATCGCTACACGCATTGCAACGAGTCACACAGGGGGGAACGACGTTCCCCAAGCGGGAGAATTTGAAAGTCGGGAACAGCAGGTAAGAGACTCTGCGTTCCTTTTTTCTACTTACCTTTTAGGAGGCTGTGGAAAGCTGGCGGGGAGACCCGTGGAGTGCGAGCAGCCGGCAGCAGCAACAGCACGAGTTTCCCTGGAGGGGAAAAACCTGTGCCCGACTTTGCTCCCGCACCGGCAAAATTCACTTCTCGGCCGGGCGGGAAGCAAAGCAAAGAGGTCCCGTATGCCGGTCTCAAGCGAGACTGGCTTGGGAGCAGTCGCTAGCGGCCAGCGCGGAGGCAGCAGGACAGAGAGCAGGGACCAGCGCTGTAAGTACCTGGGGTACACAGCAGGGCTGGAAACGCTCAGCGAGTGCAGCGGCACTATGGAGTAGGAACTGGACGTCCGGGCTCAAAACCTTCTTCTAAAGGTAAGCACCGGGGTTGGTCCAAGGGGTCCATAGGTACAGCCGGGTTTTACCGGCTGCGGAACTGCCGCGAAGGACCAGGGCCGTGAACTCCGGGGTCGGTCCGAGCGGCTCGAACCCGACACACAGGGAACGACGTGGGAGCACTCCGGAGCCGACACAGCCCCAAAGACCGACGCTACATGGGCCTGGGGCTGTGGAACAGGTAAGACAATTCCTTACCTTTTCTTATTCTTTCCAGGAAGGCTGACGAGCTGCCGTTTCTACAGCAGCAGTCAGCCAGCAACGGAAGTCGGCACCACTGTCTCCCATAACGGGAGCGAGTGCCAACTTCACCCCATACGGGGTGGAGGGAAAAACAGAGCCAAAAACCCACAAAACAGTGGGTTGGATTAGGGCTCTGGCATTTTTAAATTAGCGGAGTAGGACCAGCCCCGTAAACACCGGGGTCGGTCCGAGCGGCTCGAACCCGACGCGAAGGGAACAACGTTCACCGGCGGGCTTTTTAGTTACAGTAATCGCTTCTCGGCTTTTTGGCTAAGATCAAGTGTAGTATCTGTTCTTATCAGTTTAATATCTGATACGTCCCTTATCTAGGGACCATATATTAAATAAAAACTATAGTAGCTGTTATTATCAGTTTAATATCTTATATGTCCCTTATCTAAGGACCATATAAGTAGGAGTGTCCAGAATTGAGGGCATTAGAGTGGGGTTGACCGGCTGCAACGACCACAAGGGACCAGTACCGTCAGTACGGGGGTCGGTCCCAGGGGTCTAAGATAAAGGAGCAGCCAGGAGTGCTGAGAGCGTTGAAGCCAGGTTAAAGGAATAGATGGAATCAGCTGTGCCAGTTATCCTCCACACCGGCCATATCCACTCCACGGAAGGAAGGACTAAGCTGGAGAAGGAGGACCGTGGAACAGCGGGCAGCCAGCAGCAGCCAGCGGCACTTGGATCAACCGTAGTGGGATCAGCTGTGCCCGATGTCGGCCCCGCACCGGCCAGATCCATGCGGCCGAGCGGTAAGGCTAGACACAAATCAAACAAGGTAGTGGACTCAGAGGGTCCGACTTTGCATAAAACCGCCGGCAACCAGCGCCCGAGAGGGCTGGAGCGGGAAGAAGCGGTGTATAGAGCCTTGCTCCAACGTGATAAACCCACAGCAGTACCTCTTTGAGGGCTGCACAATGCTTCTACCCCATCAGAGGGGAGCACTGTGGGTCAGTTCTGGGTTGACTTGCAAGAGGGGTCCGCAGAACAAAAGACAAGTGGGCAGCAGTTAAGCCCCACATGGGTACCCCGTGCGGGACCCTAGAGATCTCTAACTCTAAAAAAGAGTAGGCAGGACCCTGATGGGCCAGAGCCTGGTAATACAGCGTCCCATGATCCTAACACAGCAGGGACTCTGCTGGACATGGTGGCTGATTACTTTAGCCAAGTCAAACATGGGTAGACTTGGATCCAGGATGGCAATAGTATTACTATATGTCTGGCCACAAACGCCAACAAGGAAAATTTACAAACACTGGCCAGACGTCTGCCACCTGGCAACGGTGAGGCATTACAGGTGCCCAGTGTAAACCAATGCATTTGGCAGCATATGGGGACGAACATCAGGAACCAGGACCTCAAGATCCAGAGAACCTTAAAGGGATTGACGGAAGGGATCACAGCATACACCCGCACCCTGGACTAAATGGAGGTAACCAAAGACCATCAAGACGCACCAGCTCTGTTTAGTAATATGCAATATGACCTGAACTACACGTGGAAGGTGGCCATTCAGCCAGCACTGGGACCCCAAAAATGCTACCATTTGCAAACAAAGAGCCGTGTGTGGACAAAGCCAAGACACTGGGGCTCATCAAGGCCAGCGCAAGGGCCTATTTTGGAGCATGATACCAGCCACAGGCAAGGCCATAAAAAATGTGGCTCATACCAGTGGCAGTGCCAGAAATCAATATTACCCGCAGGATCCTTTTTTTTTAGGGTATGGCCAGGGCGGCCACCCTGGAAGATGCGGAAGCCTCAACCTCCCACACAACTCCGAACAAGAGATATCAAACCAGAACCTCCTTTTCAAAAAACCAAGGAAATAACACAACCACCGGTAACCATGGAGGTAGGTGGGTGGGGTTTTCTTCTGTTAAAATAGGGACCTACGATGGTAGGGGAGGTTGCAACACTACAGTTATGTATGGTATATAATCACTACAGATTCATATAATCTCAGCAGTATTCAGGGTTATCTGATAGGATTTACTCATCCCAATAACCACAGTACAACATACACCAGAAGGGCATTTTGTCCTTACATAAACCAAACAATTCTAAAACCAGCTTCGCATTGTTATGTAAACAAAGCCATAGGGTGATGTATTTCCCCCGTTCGGCCCCATCAATGGGGTACTAGGGAAAATTCAACAACACTCGGCATCTGGAATTCTTAGAGTACCCGACTGACCTTCTAAATCATGGTATTCGGTCATACAGGGGATGGTGTTAGAACCATGTTCCCTAATGAACATAGCCAAAAATTATTGATTTATCCAGTGACTGGAGGCAGTCATCCATGCCATAAGACTATGGATTTATTGATTTGTAGAATCTAAAAGACCCACTACACGGCTTCGGGCTGTCAGACAGGACGATGAATCTCATCTCATCTGCACTAAGACTGTCAACACGGAAGCAGTACCTTGGACACATCAAGAAATGGGGCATATACTGCTCGGACAACAACCTCGACCAAAAGGCCAAGAACATTCTGGCCGTATTGGAATTTTAACAAGCCTCCATTATGATAATCGATGGAGCTACAGTGCCATCAATAGTGCCACAAGTGCACTCTCCAATTACCTATCACAAGGAACGGAGCGGCACGTGGTGGGAAAGCACCCTCTGGTAAGAAAACCAGGTACTCCGAAATCTGGGACGTGGGTGTCGTTTCTCAACATGCTGAGGAGCTTGTAGCTCATAACAGCGTTGTCACTTCAGTAACAGACCAGGAAGATGGTTATGCTCATGGTATTATTTACCGCACAACAAGTCCAGCCATTAAGCAAACTGAGCCTGGACTCCCTGATCATCTCACCGAGAAACTGGTGTTGTCATACAGGATTTAATAAAAGAAAACAGATCGGGTTCCTCGGGTCAAGTGTTTGAATTTATGGTACACCCATATGGCAAACGACTGTGTATAGCAAGACACATCTAACAATACATAGAATATACTAAGAACATTCGAGGTCAGAAAATGGAGTTGTTTATCTCTTACAAGAAACCGCATGAAAGGGTCACGACTCAAACTATATCAAGGTGGTTCAAATAGGTCCTAAAAATGACACTAATGTTTTAACTCTCATTCCACCAGGGCTGCAGCAACATCCGCAGCAAAAATTGTACAGGTACCCACAGACCAAATCCTCACAATGGCAGGATGGTCATTCAAAAAGGGTTTTCCACAGGTTTTATAATAAACCAGTTATTTTTTGGAGCCATCAATTGTATTAAGAAAACATTTTATGTCCAACAAAATAATTACCCGAAAGGTTACAGGGCTATGATTCTCAAATTTTAAAAAATGTTATATAATTTTTTCATTATACCACACAACTCTTTGTATAATTGTGTTTAAAATTACTAATGATGCTCTCTCCCAATACCCAAGGCAGTTGTGAAGCATGGACTCGTTCCACGGCATGAGGTCACAGAGCTTTGAAATCTTCACGAAGTCACTCACGTGACTCCGAAGTAAAATAGTAAGATTAAACGAGAACTTACCAGTTTGAAGTTTGATCTGTATTTTATGAGGAGTTACGATGAGGGATTTCGTGCCCTCCGCTCCCACCCTCTTATGATCATATCAAAAACTGGTATCTCTTTGATAATCTTACTATGTTAGATCATTATAGGTTCCTGTGACCTCACACCGCTGCTTTGAAGAATGACACGCATGCGTGGAAGCGGGCTTCTTCACGAAATCCCTCATCGTAACTCCTCATAAAATACAGATCAAACTTCAAACTGGTAAGTTCTCGTTTAATCTTACTATTATATATCTTATACAAGATTGACGTATCTAAAATTGGAGGCCAATTCACTGGATGTTTTCAAGAGAGCGATTTAGTTCTTAGTGCTAACAGAATCAAGGGATATGGGGAGAAAGCAGGAACGGGGCACTGATTTTGGATGATCTGCCATGATCATATTGAATGGCGGTGCTGGCTTGAAGGGCCAAATGGCCTACTCTTGCACCTCTTCTATGTTTCTATGTTTCTATCATGAGGAGTTTGGATAAGGTGAACATTAGTGTCACATTCTTTATCCTCGGGTTGGAGAATCTCAAATGAGAGGGCATAGAGGGGCAAGATTTAAAGGGGACTGGAAAGGCAACCTGTCCCGAAGAGGGCGGTGGGTTTATGGAATGAGCTGCTGGAGGAGATAGTAAGGCGGGCGGGGGAGTGGTGGTAATATAACAACATATAAAAGACTGCCATCGAGGGTGATTAAGACACTTGGACAAAGAACATGGATAAGTGAGGTTTGGAGGGATATAACATATAACATTTAACATTGAACAATGCGGTGTTTGCTGTGTTTGTGGCTTATTGGTTTACCAGTTGTTAACCATCAGCAGTTCTTTAAGCAAGTCCATATAAAAACTGGAGGAATTCACTAGCTTAAGGATCAGGTAGCCCAGAGCCCACTCACTGGCGAGTATGGAATCTGCATTGTGCGGAGGGAAGAAGATGATGTTTTGGTGTTGTCAATGCAACGTTGGTGTCCATACGAGCTTGGACATCAGCTATTGTGAAGTCATGAGTTCAGTTTAGTTTATTGTCACGTGTACCGAGATACACTGAAAAGCTTTTGTTGTGTGCTATCCAGTCAGCGGAAAGACAATACATGATTACAATCAAGCCATTTACAGTGTACAGATTCATGATAAAGAGAATAAGGTTTAGTGCAAGGTAAAGCCAGCAAAGTCTGATCAAGGATAGTCCGCGGGTCACCAATAACCCATAATTTAGTCAACTTTAATTTAGTTTAGTTTAGTTTAGTTTAGAGATACAGAGTGGAAACAGGCCCTTCAGCCCACTGAGTCTATGCTGACCATCACTCGTTCTCACTAATTTTATCCCACAATCTAGGTACAATGTATAGAAGTCAATTCACCTACAATCTTTGGTATGTGGGGGGAAACCAAAGCAGCCAGAAAAAATCCACATAGTCACTGGGAGAACATACAAACTCCATACAGACAGCACCCATCGTCAGGGTCAAACCCGGGTCCCTGGTGCTATAAGGCAGCCACTCTAAGGTAGTGAATAGATTAAGCTGAAAAGTATGCAGAGAAGATTTACGAGGATGTTGCCAGGACTCGAGGGCCTGAGCTACAGGGAGAGATTGGGCAGGCCAGGACTTTTATTTGAAACGTCATCCATCCAATCTGCAACGATAGCAGTCATAGTCAGGATGGAACCTGGTTCTCTGGCGCTGTGTGGCAGCAACTCTACCGCTGTGCCGTCCCGTGGTGAGTGTTTTCTACGTATCATGTTTCACGAGGTGCTTGAGCACAGGGAGTCAACTACAATCTCCACATAGTCCGAGAGAGAGATACGAGGGCAAATTCATAGCTAACTTCTGGCAAGTGCTGTGGCACCAGAGAGCAAAACTGGGCATAGACACAAACTGTTGGAGTAACTCAGCGGGACAGACAGCATCTCTGCAGAGAAGGAATGGGTGACATTTCCGGTTGAGACCCTTCTTCAGACCCGAAACGTCGCCCATTCCTTCTATCCGCGGATGCTGCCTGTCCCGCTGGGTTACTTCAGCAGTTTGTGTCTATCTTCAGTGTAAACTAGCATCTGCAGTTCCTTCCTACAGCAAAACTGGGCGATTTCCATAACCTAAATTTTAACAAAAGCGAGGGAGGGGTTAGTGAGGTTATAAATGATACAATGTTGGAGAGGATTAATCTAGTAAAGAAGTTATGAAATAATTCACACAATTTGAATGTGGATAAATCACCAGCATTGAATGAAATGTATCCCAGGGTATTAAAAGAAACATGAACTGGCTATTTGATTAACAGGTGAAAGCTTTACACAGGGCAGAGTAAGTAGTTTGGTCAATTGTGTTTAGTTTAATTTAGTTTAGAGATACAATATCAAAACAGGCCCTTCGGCCCACTGAGCCCTTCCACACCAGCATAATCCCCCACACACCAGGGACTATTTTACATTTTATACCAAGCCAATTAACCTACAAACTTGTACGTCTTTGGAGTGTGGGAGGAGACTGAAGATCTAGGAGGAAACCCACGCAGGACACGGGGAGAACAGACAAACTCCATACAGACAGCACCCGTAGTCAGGATCGAACCCGGGTCCCTGGCGCTGTAAGGCAACAACTCTACCGCTGTGCCATCGTGCTGCCCTTGAAATGTAGTAAATGAAATGTTATCCAATTAAAGACAGTGGACATGTTCATGGATAGGAAATGTTTAGAGAGAGATATGGGCCAAACATGGGCAAATGGGACTAGCTTAGATGGAACATCTTGGTCAGCATATAACCATATAACATATAATAATTACAGCACGGAAACAGGCCATCTCGGCCCTACAAGTCTGTGCCAAACAACTTTTTTCCCTTAGTCCCACCTGCCTGCACTCAAACCATAACCCTTCATTCCCTTCTCATCCATATGCCTATCCAATTTATTTTAAAATGATACCAACGAACCTGCCTCCACCACTTCCACTGGAAGCTCATTCCACACCGCTACCACTCTCTGAGTAAAGAAGTTCCCCCTCATGTTACCTCTAAACTTCTGTCCCTTAATTCTGAAGTCATGTCCTCTTGTTTGAATCTTCCCTATTCTCAAAGGGAAAAGCTGATCCACATCAACTCTGTCTATCCCTCTCATCATTTTAAAGACCTCTATCAAGTCCCCCCTTAACCTTCTGCGCTCCAGAGAAAAAAGACCTAACTTATTCAACCTATCTCTGTAACTTAGTTGTTGAAACCCAGGCAACATTCTAGTAAATCTCCTCTGTACTCTCTCTATTTTGGTGATATCCTTCCTATAATTGGGCGACCAAAATTGTGCACCATACTTCAGATTTGGTCTCACCAATGCCTTGTACAATTTTAACATTACATCCCAGCTTCTATACTCAATGCTCTGATTTATAAAGGCTAGCATACCAAAAGCTTTCTTTACCACCCTATCTATATGAGATTCCCCCTTCAAGGAACTATGCACGGTTATTCCCAGATCCCTCTGTTCAACTGTATTCTTCAATTCCCTACCATTTACCATGTACGTCCTATTTTGATTTGTCCTGCCAACGTGCAGCAACTTACATTTATCAGCATTAAACTCCATCTGCCATCTTTCAGCCCATTCTTCCATATGGCCTAAATCACTCTGTAGACTTTTGAAATCCTCTTCATTATCCACAACACCCCCTATCTTGGTAACATCTGCATACTTACTAATCTAGTTCCTTAATCTAGACAAACAACAAAGGACCCAACACAGATTCCACTAGTCACCTGCCTCCAACCCGATAAACAACCATCCACCATTACCCTCTGGCTCCCATTCAGCCACTGTTGAATCCATCTTGCTACTCCTGCATTTATACCCAACAGTTGAACCTTCTTAACCAACCTTCCTTGAGGAACCTTGTCAAAGGCCTTACTAAAGTCCATATAGACAACATCCACTGCTTTACCCTCGTCAATTTCCCTAGTAACCTCTTCAAAAAATTCAAGAAGATTAGTCAAACATGACCTTCCAGGCACAAATCCATGTTGACTGTTCCTAATCAGACCCTGTTTATCCAGATGCTTATATATATTATCTCTAAGTATCTTTTCCATTAATTTGCCCACCACTGAAGTCAAACTAATAGGTCTATAATTGCTAGGTTTACTCTTAGAACCCTTTTTAAACAATGGAACAACATGCGCTGTACGCCAATCCTCGGGGACTATTCCCGTTTCTAATGACACTTGAAATATTTCTGTCATAGCCCCGGCTATTTCTACACTAACTTCCCTCAATGTCCTAGGGAATATCCTGTCAGGACCTAGAGACTTATCCACTTTTATATTTTTCAAAAGTGTCAGTACTTCTTTTACTTTGAAACTCACAGTATCCATAGCTACTCTACTAGTTTCCCTTACCTCACATAATTCAATATCCTTCTCCTTGGTGAATACCGAAGAAAAAAAATTGTTCAATATCTCCCCCATCTCTTTTGGCTCTGCAGATAGCTGTCCACTCTGTCTCTCCAATTGACCAATTTTATCCCTCGTTATCCTTTTGCTATTAATTTAGCTGTAGAAACCCTTTGGATTTACTTTCACCTTACTTGCCAAAGCAACCTCATATCTTCTTTTAGCTTTTCTAATTTCTTTCTTAAGATTCTTTTTACATTCCTTATACTCCTCAAGCACCTCATTTACTTCATGCTGCCTATAATTATTGTTGATCTCCCTCTTTTTCCAAACAAGATGTCCAATTTCCCTTGAAAATCAGAGCTCTTTCCAATTTTTACTGTTTCCTTTCAACCGATCAGGAACATAAAGATTCTGTACTCTTAAAATTTCCCCTTTAAATGTCCTCCATTTCTCTTCTACATCCTTCCCATAAAACAAAATATCCCAGTTCACTCCTTTTAAATCATTTCGCATCTCATCGAAGTTAGCCTTTCTCCAATCTCAACCCTAGGTCCAGTTCTGACCCTCTCCATAATTATATTGAAACTAATGGTATTGTGATCACTGGACCCGAAGTGCTCCCCAACGCATACCTCCGCCATCTGTCCCGTCTCATTTCCTAACAGGAGGTCCAGCACTGCCCCTCCTCCAGTAGGTACCTCTATGTATTGCTGCAAAAAAACTATCCTGCACACATTTTACAAACTCCAAACCATCCAGCCCATTTACAGAATGTGTTTCCCAGTCTATGTGTAGAATGTTGAAATCTCCCACAATCACTACCTTGTGCTTACTACTAATATCTGCTATCTCCTTACATATTTGCTCTTCCAATTCTCGATCCCCATTTGGCGGTCTATAATATACCCCTATAAGTGTTGCTACACCTTTCCCACTTCTCAGTTCCACCCAAATAGCCTCCCTAGATGAGCCCTCTAATCTATCCTGCCAAAGCACTGCTGTAATATCTTCCCTGACTAGCAATGCAACACCTCCACCTCTTGCCCCTCCAATTCTATCACACCTGAAGCAACGAAATCCTGGAATATTTAGTTTCCAATCACAGCCCTCCTGCAACCATGTTTCACTGATCGCCACAACATCATACTTCCAGGTGTCTATCCAGACTCTAAGCTCATCCACCTTTCTTACAATGCTCCTAGCATTAAAATATGCACATTTAAGAAACCCCCCGCCTCTTATTCTCTGTTTATTTCCTTTTTTTTTCTTTCTCCTCTTGTGCCCAAGTGCTTCCCTTTTCTGCTTCCTGCCACCCATTCTGTCTACTAGCTTTCGCTATTTGAGTCCCTCGCCCCAACCATTCTAGTTTAAACTCTCCCCAGTAGCCTTTGCAAATTTCCCCGCCAGGATATTGGTCCCCCTTGGGTTCAAGTGCAACCCATCCTTTCTGTACAGGTCCCACCTTCCCCAAAAGAAGTCCCAATGATCCAGAAACTTGAATGCCCTCTGCACCACCTTTCAGCCACCATTCCTCCACCTCGCTCCATTCCTACTCTCACTGTCGCGTGGCACAGGCAGTAATCCTGAGATTGTTACCTTTTTGGTCCTTTTCCTTAACTCTCCTCCCAACTCCCTAAATCCTCCCTTCAGGACCTCTTCCCTTTTTTTAACCTATGTCATTGGTACCTATATGTACCATGACCTCAGGCTCCTCTCCCTCTGATTTCAGGATATCTTGGACGCGTTGAGACACGTCCAAGACCTTGGCACCAGGGAGGCAGACCACCATCCTGGTCTCCCGACTGCGTCCACAGAATCGCCTATCCGACCCCCTAACAATAGAGTCCCCAATTACTATTGCCCTCTTCTTTTTGTCCCAACCTTTCGGAGCAACAGGGCTGGTCTCTGTGCTGGAGGCCTGTCCGCTGTCGCTACCCCCGGGCAGGCTGTCACTCCCATCTGTACTCAAACAGGAGTACTTTTTTGCAAGGTGTTCCGACATTGGAGCATGGATGAGTTGGCCAAAGGATCTGTGCTGTAGGACTGTATGACTATTGCAATGTAAGGTGGTGCATTCTGGAAGGTGAAACAAGGCAATACCACATAAATAAGATGATATTGAACAGTTTTGAGAAACCAAGAGATCATAGAGTGTAGATCGGCAGATTCTTCAAGGTGCTGTCATTGATCAACCAGGTGATTAAAGAGGCATTTGGATTGTTTTCATTTATTAGACAACGTTTATAATATTAAATCAGGGGG
This sequence comes from Leucoraja erinaceus, assembly GCF_028641065.1. Taxonomy (NCBI): domain Eukaryota; kingdom Metazoa; phylum Chordata; class Chondrichthyes; order Rajiformes; family Rajidae; genus Leucoraja; species Leucoraja erinaceus. The sequence continues at coordinate 23,940,809 of NC_073408.1, read as the reverse complement.
AAAATGGCAGAACAATGCTACTTGGACCACAGTTTGAATATTGTGTGCAGTTTTGATCACCATGTTATAGGAAAGGTGCATCTCTGTCTTAAAAATATCCATTGACTTGGCCTCCACAGCCGCCTGTGGCAATTAATTCCATAGATTCATCACCTTCTGACTAAAGATAGTGCTCCTCATCTCCTTCCGAAAGGAACATCTTTTAATACTGAGACTATAACCTCTGGTCCTAGATTCTCCCACCAGTGGAAACATCCTCTCCACATTCACTCTATCCAGGCCTTTTCTTATTCGCTATTTCACAACACTTCATGTATTGTATATTTTCTGTAGATCTCATGTGACAGGAGCTTTTCACAATCTCAGGACTCTAAAAAAAACATTTTCTAACTAACAATGGTCGTGAATTATATTTGCTGTAGGACTTACAGAGTTGTACAGTCGAGAAGCAGGCCTGGAAATAAGGAACTGCAGATGCTGGTTTACACTAAAGGGCACAAAGTGCTGGAGTAACTCAGCTGGTCAAGCAGCACCTCTGGGAAACATTGATAGGTGATATTTTGGGCACTTCAGATACAGGCCTTCCAGCCCAGTAAATCCCCATTGACTATCAACCACCCATTTACACTTACCTTGCACTCATCGCCATTTTCTCCCCACATTCCCATCAACCCCTCCCCAGGTCATACATCAACTGCACACGTTGGGCGCTTTACAGTGACTCATTAATCGCCTAAACCACCCATCTTTGGGACGTGTGTGGAAACCGGAGCACGTGATGGAAACCCACATGGTTACGGAGGGCGTGCAAACTCCACACAGACAGCAGTGAGGTCAGGATCAAATCGGTTTGTGGGAGATGTGAGCAGCAGCTCCACCAGCTTCGGTATTAGTCATGTATTGTCTTTCTGCTGACTGGTTAGCACACACCAAAAGCTTTTCACTGTACCTCGGTACACAGGACAATAAACTAAACTCAACTAAACTTCACCACTGCTCACTGTTGGAATAGAAACTAATTTCAGTGCTGCACATTTTGGGTAACTTGGATATTCTCTCTGAATGTTATAAGAATTTTGTTGCAAGTCACTGAATGGTGCAGCAGAGATTTATTTTCCTACATCTCCTTTGTCTTTCAGATTGCTCTAAGATTGCACAGTATCTGTTTATTGTTGCAAGTCTGGTTACAATGGTGATCCTCTTCAATACGACACTGAAGTCGAACCTTCCGTAAGTCTCTCCTAAGATCTTACTTGCACTGAATCTATCGACAGAGTTTAATCGCCCTCTAGGTCATTACTGTTAACCAGGGTGCAGTGGACAGTCACAAGGTGCTACGATTGTTCTCACAGCAGAAGTTGGATCTCATAGAAACATAAAATTATAAAAGGACTGGAGCAGCTAGATGCAGGAAAAATGTTGCCAATGTTGGGCGAGCCCAGAACCACGGGCCACAGTCTTAGAATAAAGGGGAGGTCATTTAAGATTGAGGTGAGGAAAAGCTTTTTTACCCAGAGAGTTGTGAATTTGTGAAATTCCCTGCTACAGAGGGCAGTGGAGGCCAAGTCACTGGATGGATTTAAGAGAGTTAGATAGAGCTCGAGGGGCTAATGGAATCAAGGGATATGGGGAGTAGGCAGGCACGGGTTATTGATTGGGGATGACCAGCCATGATCACAATGAATGGTGGTGCTGGCTCCTCCTGCACCTATTTTCTATGTTTCTAAGTGGCTAAGGGGAGAGGTACAAGGGACAGAAGATGCTGGTAAAAGAATATGCTGTAAAAGAATATGTGTGTTATGATTGTGTTTATAATTTGTTTGGTTGTTTTGTTGTTTGTCTTTTGCACAAAAGTCCGCGAGCATTGCCACTTTCATTTCATTGCACATCTCGTATGTGTATGTGACAAATAAACTTGACTTGACTTGACTTGACTTGACTTGGTTGGCTCATACACAATACACAGATATACAGATGCTCCTTAAAGACATAAAGTGCTTTTGCGATTTAATCAAGGCTGATCTCACCTTGTCTTCATTGCCATGTTCTTGCCCAATCACCACAATCCTTAACTCTTAGCTCCCTGGAGAAAAGGAATAGGTGACGCTTCTTCAGACTTTGGTCTTGACTCGAAACGTCACCTATTTCTTTTCTCCAGAGATGCTGTCTGACCCGTTGAGTTACTCCATCGATTTATGTCTAACTTCAGTATAAACCAGTATCTGTAGTTCCTTCCTACACTGCAGACTTTGCACTTTGTCTCTGGAAATCTTGCACATTTATGCAGAGAACCACATTCTGCACTCTGTATCTTTTCTATTGCCCTACCCATTGAGTTTGTTGGATTGATTGTATTTAAGTTTACTATTATCTGATTTGATTGGAAAGCATGCAATGGGGGGGATGAATAAAGTCAGGCAAGTGATAGACGGATTCAGGTGAGGGGAGATTTAATGGCAGGTGGGTGGATGAGGACCAGAGATGAAATGGAGATGTTTGTATACTAGCTTCAGCTCCCAGGACACAACATAAAACAGCACTTTGCAATCTATCCATTTCAACTTTATTCAGATTGCCTATTCAAATATAATGCCACACAACTGGCCAGCATTTCCTCACTCATCTGTTATGTGGCAGCCATTTATTCTCTGTATACACCTCATTTCCCTAACTATATTTTTGTACCATATGCAAATTTGGTGATAATAAATTTGCTGCCATCGTCCAAATGTGAAGAAAGACAAAATAGACAATAGGTCCAGGAGTAGGCCATTCAGCCCTTCGAGCCTGCATCGCCATTCACTATGATCAAGGCTGATCATCCAAAATCAGTACCCTGTTCCTGCCTTCTTCCCATATCCCTTGACTCCACTATCTTTAAGAGCTCTATCTAACTCCAGAATATTGGTCTCCACTGCCTTCTGAGGCAGAGAATTCCACTCCATTCTAAATAGCCTACCCCTTATTCTTAAACTGTGGCCCTTGGTTCCTGCCTCTAGTGTGTCAAATCCCTTAATAATCTTATATGTTTCAATAAGATACCCTCTCATCCTTCTAAATCCAGTGGATACAAGCCCAGTCGCTCCATTCTATCAATATGTGACGGTCCCGCCATCCCGGTAATTAACCTCGTGAACCTACGCTTCACTCCCTCAATAGCAAGAATGTCCTTCCTCAAATTTGGAGACTAAAACGGCACACAATACTCCAGGTGTGGTCTCCCTACAACTCCAGAAGGGCATATTTGCTGCTATACTCAACTCCTCTTGTCATGAAGGCCAACATGCCATTAGCTTTCTTCACTAACTATTGTACCTGCATGCTTACTTTCAGTGACTGATGAAGAAGGAACCCCAAATCTCGTTGTACTTCCCCTTTTCCCAACTTGACACCATTCAGACAATAATCTGCCTTCCTGTTTTTGCTACCAAAAGTGGATAACCTCACATTTATCCAAATTAAACTGCATCTGCCATGCATCTGCCCCACTCACCCAACCTGTCCAAGTCCCCCTGCATCCAGTTTACACTGCCACCCAGCTTTGGGACATCTGAAAATTTGCTAATGTTACTTGTTATCTCTTCATTAATGTTTATTGTAAATAGCTGTGGTCCGAGCACCAAGCATTGCGGAACCCCACTAATCACTGCCTGCTATTCTGAAAGGGACCCGTTAACCCCTACTCCTTGTTTCCTGAATGCCAACCAATTTTCCATCCATATCAGCACCTTACCACCAATACCATGTGCTCTAATTTTGCCCACTAATTTCCAATGTGGGACCTTATCAAAAGCTTTCTGAAAGTCCAGGTACACTACATCCACTGGCTCTCCCTTGTCCATTTCCCTAGTTACAGTCTCAAAAAATTCCAGAAGGTTAGTCAAGCTTGATTTCCCCTTCGTCAATCGATGCTGACTCGGACCGATCTTTAAAAGTTTCCCAATCCTCTGGCTTCCCGCTCATCTTTGCTATGTTGTACTTCTTCTCTTTTATTTTTATACTGTCCTTGACTTCCCTTGACAGCCACGGTCGCCCCTTACTCCCCTTGAAATCTTTCTTTATCTTTGGAATGAACTGATCCTGCACCTTCTGTAATATTCCCAGAAATACCTGCCATTGTTGATCCACTGTCATCCCTGCTAGGGTATCTTTCCAGCCAACTTTGGCCAGCTGCTCCCTCATGACTCCTTAGTCCCCTTTGTTCAACTGTAATACTGTCACTTGCAATTTTTCCTTCTCCCTCTCAAATTGTAGATTTAAACTTATCATATTATGGTCACTACCTCCTAATGACTTCTTTACCTCGAGTTCCTTTTTCAAATCCGGTTCATTACACAACACTAAATCCTGAATTGCCTCCTCCCTGGTAGGCTCCAGTACAATCTGTTCTAAATATCCATCTCGGAGGCACTCCACAAACTCCCTTTCTTGGGGTCCAGTACCATCCTGATTTTCTCAGTCCACTTGCATGTTGAAATCTCCCATAAAAACCATAACATTGCCTTTGCGACATGCCAATTTTAACTCCTGATTCAACTTGCACCCTATATCCAGGCTACTGTTTGGGGGCCTGTAGATAATTCCCATTAGGGTCTTTTTACCCTTACAATTCCTCAGTTCTATCCATACTGACTCTACCTCCTGATTTTACTTCGGAGTCACGTGAGTGACTACGTGAAGACCCCGCCAGCACGCATGCGTGACATAGAGTCTCACGCAGTGCAACAGCGACGAACGGGAATACGAGCTCTCCCGCAACAAGTTTGAAAACGGGACCTCCAGGTAAGTAAACTTACTCTGAGGTCGTATTTTGGAACCCTTGTTTGCTTTACTTTATCAGGAACATGAACAAGGGAAAACAACCAAAGAAGGTCGTATCCCGTCCGACTGCAATGGACCAGGAGGGTTCCAGCAGTGGGGAGCGACCGGTGGCACCTGGACCGCACACGCTGCGGTCCTCAGTCACCGACAACATTTCCGAGCCAAGCCCAGCACCGCTGGCACAACTCGAACAACCGCAGCGGGCTGGAAGCAAGGCTAAACGGAAGTCGGACCGGCCGATTTACTCGGATGAGTCCGGTGCGGAAGACTCACCGCCCGAGAGAGGCAGAGGTGGCCATTTGGGCCACATGGAAAGGCTCATGGAGCAAATGCTCCAGCGAGACTTGCTCCGGGAGATGGGGCAAGCTCGCCAAGGGAGCACAAGCACTCCTGCTCCAGTGCATTATCAAGCACTGGCCATCGCATCACCCTCAGCAGAGGGGAGCGTTGGCGACCAGGACTGGGCTGGTCAAGAGCAGGTGTCTCTGGTTGAAGAACACGGGAGTATGCTGGGGGTACGGGATCAGGAAGAGCTGCTGGGAGTGGTGAACTGCTATGCGGTAACACCGCGAGCGGGACAACCGTTACAGCCTAAACTGGCGGCCAGCATTGACTACCTGTCCTTTAAACCACTCCAAGGACAGATAGTCAGTTACGGGTTGGTTCTTTACACGCCTCCCGAAAATTGCATTTCGCTCAATGTGCCTGCCGTTAATATTCAAATCTGGGGGAACATTGGGCAAGGTATCAGAACCCAAGAACTTAAATTGCAAAAAATACTGAAGCTCCGGACGTCAGCCATCACTTCATATGCTCGTTCCGTGGACGGGGTTGACATGACAACAAACCAGCAGGACACCCTAGCTCTACTGTGCAACACACAGTATGAGATCAACAATCTCCGGAAGGAGTCCATAAGACATGCCCTCAACCCAAAATTCGTAGGACTGTGCAGAACGCCGACTTCAGAACCACAGATCCTGCTATTTGGCAAAGACTTACCAAAGCAAGTCAAAGATCTGGATGAAGAATCCAAGGCATTTGGTCTCATGAGGGCAGGCCCCGGAACGAGCAAAACCACGCAACCCAGACGGCAGTACCCTTACGCTCCACCAGTAGGCGTCTACTTCATGGTACTAGTGAAAGCTCGGGGCCCGCATATCAACCCCGGAAGTATTTTTTAGGATAGGCCCCAGAGCGGGCCCCATCGAAAATGTGCTACCCCCCACACAGCACCACCCCAACAGACAAGGAACCAGAAGCCCAAGAAGTGAACACTCTACCAATAACAATGGTGGTAGGTGGGTCTGGTTCCTACCAGTACATAAAAGGTTGTGCTAACAGGGGGAGACTACACCTGTTTTTGGAAGCATGGAGGACTATCACACTTGATAATTTTATACTAAAAAGTATTCAAGGATACAAAATTGAATTTATTCAAGAAAATATGCCACCAGTTCAGCATGCACCCCAAAGGGGTTTTACCCTCTCACTAAAAGAAACACGTGAGGGACAAGCAGAAATGGTGAGGTTACATACAAAGGGAATCATAGAGAAATCTAAACATGAACCTTTGGAATTCATATCAAATATATTTACTAAAACCAAAAAAGGTGGTGGATGTCGCATCATCTTTGACGTAACCACATTGTTAGGTATATACACTTTAAAATGGAAACGTTTGTGTGTGCCAAACAATTGATTACCAAAGGATACTTTATGGCAAGCATCATTTACGTGTCACGACGCACGTGATGCGCACATCTATGTGACGCGCAAATGACGCCCAAGTGGGACAGGCCCTTTACAGATCGTGTTAGTGTACAGGGTGATCGCTGGTCGGCACAGACTCGGTGGGCTGAAGGGTATTTTTCCGTGCTGTATCTCAAAAGTCTCAACTCTAAAGTCTAAAGAATTACTTCATGTTCAGTATCCATTTCAATGTCAATAAAATGCATATAAATTCTAAAATAAACAAATATAGAACATTTTCCTAATGAGTAATGTTATTCCATTACCTAATATTAACAGTTAAAATCTATTTAGAAACTAAAGTAAATATTTTGCAGGGTTTTCACACAAATTGGTTACACTTAGAACCATATAATGGTGCCTGGAGGCAACTGATGTGCTATCAACTAATTACAGTGATGCAACAGATGGGACAGATATGCAGTAAGCTTACTCTATGCTGTCAGATCAAGCATTGCCAGAATAGGAAGAGCAGAGTTCAGTAAATACTCACACTTCCCAGTCAAACTCAGTTGAGGTTGGGCATTTAGTTTGCAGGTACAGCATGCACCGACCATCAATCACCCATTCACACTAGTTCCCGGTGTTGGGGGTGCCAAGACCCAGGGGCCGCAGTTTAAGAATAAGGGGTAAGCCATTTAGAATGGAAATGAGGAAATACTTTTTCACTTAGGGAGTTATGAGTGTGGAATTCTCTGCCTCAGAGGGTGGTGGAGGCCGGTTCTCTGGATGCTTTCAAGAGAGAGTTAGATCGAGCTCTTAAAGATAGCGGTTTCAAGGGATATGGGAAGAAGGCAGGAGCGGGGTACTGATTGTGGATGATTAGCCATGATCACATTGAATTGCGGTGCTATCTTGAAGGGCCGAATGGCCTACTCCTGCACCTATTGTCTATTCTACATTATCCCGCTTTCTGGCCCACTCCCTACACACCAGGGGTAATTTACAGAGGCCAATTAACCTACAAACCTGTTTGACGTGGGAGGACAACAAAGCAACCAATGCGGTCACATAGAGAAGGTGCAAATTCCACTCGGGCAGCCTGGGGTCAGGATCAAACCCGGGTCTCTGGCGCTGTGAGGCAGCAGCTCTACCTGCTGCGCCACTCTTGACGCCTACTCAATGCCACCCTTCAGCAAGGAAGGTTACATTCTATTTGTAAGTCTGCCCAGTAATTGCAGACAATGTCAATTGGTGGCCATGTGGACAAGAGGGGGAGGCTGTCAAACTATACAGCAGGATGCACATCAAGCCACAGAAAATGGTGGAGAAATGCCACAAGTGGTTGCACTTTGCAGGGTTGAATATAAGGGGAGGGTTCAGTTAACGGCGAGACTTTTAACAGCATTGATACACAGCGTGATTTTGGTGTCCAAGTCAATAACTCCCTGAAAGTGGCAACACATGTGGAGAGTGGTAAAGAAGGAGTCTTGTATGCTTGCCTTCTTCTGTTGGGGCATTGAGTATATGGGCTTGATAAGATGTTCATTGGGCTGCATTAGGAATGTCGTGGACAGTTACAGGAAGGATGTAGAGGCCTAAGAGAGGGTGGAGAAGAGGTTTACGAGAACCTGCCTGCATTAGAGTGTATTGGCTCTAAGGAGAGGGTGCACAAAGTTGGATTATTTTCTCCGGAGCATTGGATGCTGAGGGGAGAGGCACAGAAAGGGCAGATAGTCAAAACGTTTCTCCCAGGGGAGAAATGTCAAAGACTAGCAGGAATAGTTTTAAGGTGAGAGGGGGAAAATTTAGAGGTGATGTGTGGGGCAGGTGTTTTTACATAGAGTAGTGGGTGGCTGGAACACACTGCCAGTGATGATGGTAGGGGCAGATACAAATGGTAAGCACGTGTAATACAGGGAATGGAAAAATATGGATCACATGCAAGCAGAGGAGATTAGTCTAACTTGGCATCATGTTCAGCATGGACATTATGGGCCGAAGGGCCTATTCTTGTGCTGTACTCTTCTCTCTTCGAAGTATTCTATTTGCTGCTGTCCAGTAATTGCTCTGGAAATGTTTTCTATTTCACATTTGGACTTATCTTCATCTAAATTCCTAGTCCTTAAGGTTTAGTTTAGTTTAGTTTAGAGATAGAGCATGGAAACATGCCCTTCGGCCCACCAAGTCCACACCGACCAGCGATACCCGCACACTAATGCTATCCCACACACACTAGGGATAATTTACAATTGATACCAAGCCAATTCACCTGCAACCTGTACGTCTTTGGAGAGTGGGAGGTAACCAAAGGTCCAGGCGATTATGGCGAGAACGTACAAACTCCATGCAGACAAGCACCTAGAGTCAGGATCGAACCCAGGACTCTGGCGCTGTAAGGCAGCAGCTCTACCGATATGCCACCGAATGGCCCAGGTCTCAGCCATTTATTACACAACACTCTTTGTCATCACAAAGGTTGAATTCTGCAGCCACTGTTGGCCATGTGGTAAATGTGTTGGAGAGTTTCTCAAAGTAGATCCAGTGAGGTTGAAGAGACAACACTGTATTCCCAAAGATAGTCTCAAAGTGCTGGAATAACTCAGCGGGCCAGGCAGCATCTCTGGGAACGTGGGTAGTGACTGGATATGGGTGCTGTCTGTCTGAATCTCTGGAGAAAAAAGGGTGGGTGACGTTTCGGGTTGGGATCCTCCTTCTAGAGCCTGAATAAGGGTTCTGACCTGAAACGTCATCTGTCCTTTTTCTCCAGAGATGCTGCCTGAGCTGCTGAGTTACTCCAGCACCTTGTGTATATCTCCAGCATCAACAGTGCTTTGTTTCTGCAGTACATTCCCACTTGGCATGGTGCGTGACTGCGTTCCTGTGCCTCTGCCCCTCTTGGCCTTCTGGGTGGTAGACCTTGTGACTTGGGGATGTGCTGGAGATAGCCTTGGTCAGTCACTGCAGTACATCCTACAGCTCTTAAAGGCCCATCCTTGCTGGTGTTGAGGTGAAGGTGGAGGCTCAAATGGATTAGGCTTCCTATTTCCCCCCCTCCTCTGTCACAGCTTTCTCTCCTCCCTCCCACCACCACAATCACTCTGACGAAGCGTCCAAACCCAAAACGTCATCTTAGTGTTAGTTTGTTTCAGAGATACAGCATGGAAACAGGTCCTTCAGCCCACCGAGACTGTGCCGACCAACGATTCCTGTACACTAACACAATCCTACACACACTTGGGACGATTTACAATCTTCACCGAAGCCAATTAACCTACAAACCTGTACGTCTTTAGAGTGTGGAAGGAAAATGGAGCGCCTGGGGAAAACCTACGTGGTCACGGGGAGAACGTACAAACTCCATACAGACAGCGCCCGTATCCAGTCCCTTAGAGGGTTGAAAGTAGGGGGCGCTGCAGTGGCAGCAGCCTGTCAGCAGCGCGTTAGTTTTTTCAAATTTTTTTTTTTTTTAGTATGTTTTGAAGTATGTTTTTGATGTTTCTCGGTGTGTTTTGTGCGGGGGGGTGGTGTGGGGGTAAGGGGGAAACCGTTTTGGCCGCCTCCTCCACGGAGAAGCGACTTTTTCCAGGTCGCCTCCCCGTGGCCTAACAGCAAGGATCGGCGCGGCCTTTCCCGGAGACGCGTCTGGGGCTTCAGCGGCGGGCGCAGCATGGACTCTCGGCGTGGAGTGGGTGAGCCCTCGCTGGAGGGGAGCGCTCCGTTTCGCTGGCCCAGGGCAGCCGGCAACCTGAAGCCGCGGTCTGCACAGCTCCAGCTGGCGCGGCGTCTACAGCCCGGGATCCCTTGTGGGGGACCCGGGGGAAGAAGAAGCCATCACTGCCGGCCCACGGCCAACTTCTACCGCGAGTCCGGCATGGACTTACCATCACCCCTGGAGGGGAGCTTCGACCGCCGGCCCTGCGGTCTGCCGTGCTTCTGGCGGCGGGAAGCTTAAATCTTCGACCGCCGGCCTGCAGCCTACACCAGCCTGAAGCCGCGGTCTCCGGTGGGGAAGAGCCGATCCTGGACTTACCTTGACTTTGACTTTGTCCCTTACCATCTGGACGCCCACAGCAAAGGCTGCGGAGGGTGGAGGTCCCGACCATGGGGGAAAATGGAGGAGGTCTGGCCAAGTTCTGTGCCTTCCACCATAGTGATGAATGCTGTGGTGGATGTTTGTGTTACATTTTTATTGTGGTTGTGTGTTCTTTATTATTGTACCACTGCTGACAACCCAAATTCCACCGACCCTGGTTGTGTGGCAAATAAATTCTATCTATCTATCTATCGATCTATCTATCCATGTACCCAGATATGCTGCCTGAGCCGCTGAGTTACTTTGTCTACGATGGAAACCAAACTAAAAATGCTGCAGATACTCTACAACTCCATCTGAGGATGGAGAAAGAGAATGAACATTTCAGATCACCCTTCGTCTGAAATGGGCATGACAGAGAGGTTGCAGACAGGGTGGGTGGATAGGTCTGTAGCCAGTTGCTGTGGGTGGAAGGGCCGTGGGAGGGGAGGCTGTTCGGACTCGGCTGAAGAGAGAAAGACAGATAGATGACCCAGAGCAGAATCGCCTAATACTGAGAGGGAACTTTTTTTTTTACAGTGGTTAAAAAGGCTTTTGACACTTTGGCCTTCATCAGTCAGAGTATTGAGTATAGAAGTTGTGAGGTCATGTTGCAGTTGTATAAGACATTGGTGAGACCGCATTAAGAATATTGTGTTCAGTTCTGGGCACCATGATATAGGAACCATATAGTCAAGCTTGAAAGAAAGGAAAAAAAATAGGTGCAGGAGTAGGTCATTCAGCCCTTCGAGCCAGCACCGCCAAAGAATATGATCATGGCTGATCATCTAAAATCGGTACCCTGTTCCTTCTTTTTCCATATATCCCTTGATTCCTTTAACCCTAAGAGGTAAATCTAACTCTTGAAAAGATTCAGAAAACATTTTCAAGGATGTTGCCAGGACTAGAGGGTGTGAGCTATAGGCAGAGGTTGAGTAGGCTTGGTCTCTATTCCTTGGAGCGCAGGAGGATGAGGGGAGATCTCATAGAGGTATACAGCAGAATCATGAGAGGAATAGACCGGGTAGATGCACAGAATTTCTTGCCCAGAGTGCAGGAATCGAGGACCAGAGGACATAGATTCAAGGTGAAGGGGAAAAGATTTAATAGGAATCCGATGGGTAACATTTTCACACAGAGGGTGGTGGGTGTATGGAACAAGGTGCCAGATGAGGTAGTTGAGGCTGGGACTATCCCATTGTTTAAGAAACAGTTAGACAGGTACATTGATAGGACAGGTTTGGAGGGTTATGGACCAAGAGCAGGCAAGTGGGACTAAGGTAGATGTTTGGGAAAGTGAGAGACGGAGAATATGTGGCATAGGTTGAAAGTGATCATGAATTAGAGCGAGAGTGTTCAGAGCCGCCGGCTTGAAGAGCTAGCAGGAAGTGGGAGGTGGAAGTCATTTGTTCTGCCACAGCGGGCTGGATTGAAGCGGGCTGGAGTTGAAAAGCTGGATTGTGGAAATCCATGCCAAAGGACTCCTGTTGTGGGTGAAAGGGCAGCAGCTCAGGCTATTAACATTTGTCTTTGTTTAGTTACAGTGTGGAAGAAAAGGACTGCAAAATTGGGTATTCGAACATGTACAGCCAGCGGGTTATATCTAAGTAAGTTGCCTCTTGACTGCTTGAAGTCCTCTTTTTTAAAAATTAAATATTTTTATTATTTTATACAATTTATACTGCTTGAAGTCCTCTTAAACAATTGCCGCAGCAGTACATTCACCAGCATTATCTCCTGCTTTCATTTTCCTTTCAGCTTCACAAGAAACACACAGTTATTCTTAACTTTAAATGATGTTTGGTGGAAAGAGAAAACCTCCCCTGTCCTTGACTTACCATACGGAATTAAAGGCACTGGTGAGGAATCTTTCATCGATCTATTGATAGCAATTCATCGTGTTTGGAATGAACTGACCAAGGGTGGGGTGAGGGTGGTGGTGGAATTGGGAGGGAGAAGGGGGTGATTACTGAGGGGGGGGAATGAACCTCCTCGAGTATTAATGTAGAAACCAGGAATTGAAGATGCTGGTTAATAAACATAGGAATGTGGGATGCTGCTTGACCTGCATAAGCTACTCCAGCAATTTGTCTCCTTGGATGTTAGCTTGGGTCTGCTTACTCCTGGCATGCCTGCACATATTACTCAAACGACTGCCCTTAATTGTTGAACCAAAGAACTGCAGATGCTGGTTTAAACCAAAGATGGGCACAAGGTGCTGGAGTAACTCAGCGGGTCAGGCAACATCTCTGGAGGGAAAAGAAGGGAGGAAAAAGATCTCCAGAGAAATGGGATTAGAGGAAGGGTCTCGACCCAAAACGTCACTCTCCAGCTGCGTTACTCCAGCACTTAGTGTCTATCCCTCTGATTGTTTTCAATGTTAGTTTGTGAGAAACCTCCAGCACATTTTGTTCTGTGAAGTCAACTTACTGCACCGATCATTTCCCCAAGAGAGCTTCCGGTACAGAGATCCCACCTCGCTCTCTGGCTAGCCCTTCCTTGCCTCACACAATGAGATGTTGGGTATTAGTGGGTGCATGACCTCAAAGTGGCTAATAATGAGTGTTTAGGGGTGTATTTTAACTATTGCATGTCCACTATCGAATCAATTGATCTATTGAAAGAAACAGCATGGAAACAGGCCCTTTGGCCCACTGAGTTCTATGTTATTCTACTTTCACATCCATTCCCTACACACTAGGGGCAACTAACAGAGGGCTAATTAATCTGCAAACCTGCACGTCTTTGGGATGTTGGACGAAATCTGTAGGAAACCCGCATGACATAAGGAGAACATGCAAACTCCACAAAGATAGCATCCGAGGTCAGGATCGAACCAGGGTCTCCTGCGACGTAGCAGGTCTACCAGCTGCACCACTATGCTGCATCGTTGATCATACATCACAGAAACAGGGCAATAGGCCAGTGGCCTTGTCCATGCACCCCATCAAGTATTCATTATACCAATTCCATTTCATGAAGAAACATCTGAAGAATGGTTTCAGTCTGAAGAAGGGTCCCGACCCAAAAAGTCACCCATGCTTTTTCTCCAGACATGCTTCCTGATCTGCTCAGTCACTCCAGCACTTCATGCCTATTTCCATTTTCCACCACTTGGTTCAAAGCCGCCTATGTTTAGCCCAGACCATCACACTTCCATTGAAGGTACACAAAAAAGCTGGAGAAACTCAGCGGGTGCAGCAGCATCTATGGAGCGAAGGAAATAGGCAACGTTTCGGGCCGAAACCCTTCTTCAGACTGACGGGGAGTGGGGGGGGGGCGGGAAGAAGAAAGGAAAAAGGAGGAGGAGCCCGAAGGCTGGGGGATGGGAGGAGACAGCAGGAGGGCTGAGGAAGGGGAAAAGTCCCTTCCATTGACTCCATTTATACTCATGCTGTCTCGGCAAGGCCAGCAACATAATCAACGATGGGTCACACCCTGGCTACTCCCTCCTCTCCCCTCTCCTATCAGGCAAAAAGTATAGAAGTGTGAAAACGCACACCTCCAGATTCAGGGACCGTTTCTCTTCCCAGCTGTTACCAGGCAACTGAATCATCCTACCACAACAAGAGAGCAGTGCTGAACTACTATCTACCTCATTGGTGACCCTCGGACTAACTTTGATGGATTTTACTGCCTTTACCTTGCACTAAACGTTATTCCCTTATCATGTATCTGTACACTGTAAATGGCTCGATTTTAATCATTTATTGTCTTTCCGCCGACTGGATAGCACGCAACAAAAGTTTTTCACTGTACCTTGGTACACGTGACAATAAGCTGAACTAAATGACGCCTCGACCCGAAACATCACCTATTCCTTCGCTCCATAGATGCTGCCTCACCCGCTGAGTTTCTCCAGCATTTTTGTCTACCTTCGATTTTTCCAGCATCTGCAGTTCTTTCTTAAACTAAACTAACTAACTATTTATAGTGGACAAAAGTGCTGGAGAAAGTCAGCGGGTGCAGCAGCATCTATGGAACAAAGGAAATAGGCAACGTTTCGGGCCGAAACCTTTCTTCAGTCTGAGGCCTTCTTAATAACTATTTTTAGTTTAGTTTATTATTGTCACATGTACCCAGGTACTGTGAAAAGTTTTTGTTGCGTGCTATCCAGTCAGCGGAAAGACTATACATGATTACAATCGAGTTGTCCACAGTGTACAGATACGGGATAAAGGGAATAATGTTTAGTGGTTTTGGAATAAAGGTTTAATAGAGTGGTGTAGGAAAGAACTGCAGATAAAAGAGTGCGATTGTAAAGAATGAAATCAGATCCACCAACAGTTGCCTGCCTTTGGCACCATCTTGGATCCATGCCTTGGTGACCCAGCTGTTCATCAAGATACTTGTTGAATGTTGTGAGAGTTTAGCCCCTGTCCCACTTTCCTGAGTTACTCACGAACTCTCCTGAGTTTTCCCCTTGATTCAAACTCGGGGATGCCAGCCGTAGGTACTTGGGGCAATTTGTTTTACTCGTGGAGATTTTTCAACATGCTGAAAAAACGTCCCGACTTGCCTGATGCCCCGAGTTCCCAAGGCTTGTATTACGAGCCGCTACAAAATATCTACGGATTCCTACGGACTCGTTACGGACATTCCCCGAGTTTGAATCAAGGGAAAACTTGGGAGAGTTCGTGAGTAACTCGGGAAAGTGGGACAGGGCTTTTCAGCCTCAAGCAGACTGTGTGGTCCAGGTTCCACCCACCCTCTGAGTAAAAACATTCTTCCTCAGATTTCCTTTAAACCTTTTATTCCTTGTCACCTCAAGCTTCAGACTCCTCTGCTGTGGGGAAATGTTTCTCACTCTCTACTCCTTTTTTAACCCTAATAATTTTATCTAACACTATCACATTGCTTGTCTGAGAGTCTGGAACTTACTGCAGACTATGAGCAAAACCCTGCTTTATTTTGAATTCATTTTCTGGGGCTCAGACCCATCCTCGTTGCCCCATCCCTGACTGCCGTTGATGTGAAAGGGTTCAGCTGCCATATGGTGAACCTTGGTGAAGGCCGAAGGGAATGGACAGCAAAAAGAGAGATTCATCACAACAATTAACTCACATGGAATTGGCCTGGCGATCTTCACGTAGTCATACAGTCTGGAAACTTGCCCACATCGAGCAACATGTGCCCTCTACACTCGTCCCACCTGCCTGCTTTTGGAACCATATCCCTCTAAATCGGTCAGATCCATGCACCTGTCTAAATGTTTCGTAAATGTTGCGATAGTACCTGCCACAACTACCTCTTCCTGCAGCTCGTTCCATGCACCCACCACCCTTTGTGTAACAAAAGTTACCCTCTCTCTCCATATTAAATCTATCTCCCCCTCACCCGTTAACCTTCATATAAAGACCTCTCAACCTATCTCTGTAACTTAGTTTTTGAACCCAGGACCAGCAATTCCCTACTCCTCTGTCCTTTCTTACTTTCTCTGTGCGTTGACATCCAATTGGGCGACCCTATGGTTCTCACCAATGCCTAAACATTCCCAGCTGATTTTGTACACTATGCAGGGCCAACGGATACTCCTATTTTGATTTGTCCTGCCAAGGTGTAGAATTGAATAATTAACCAATACTCCACTGTCAGAGGTGACAAGTCATGGTGATATTCTTTGTTTTACATACCCAAGGGCCGCCACATAAAGGGCAGCCGACAAAATTACTAAGTATCCCACGCCAGGTTCTCCTTTGTTCATTCCCTCCTCCACCACTCCACCACTCCCCTACATCCCCCCTTACGGCAGTCCCCCCCACGCCGGGTCTCTGTAGATGCCACCAATTTTAGCCATTGCTGGGAGCAAACCTTTAAGGTGGTGGAAGGGGTCCCATGTAAGTGGACTGCTTTGTGCTGAAGTGTAATAAGAGCTGCACCCAAACAGGCAAGTGGATGTTATGCCATTATATTCCTGACGTATCATGGAGTCATACAGCATGGAAACAGGCCCTTTGGCCGAACATGCTCCATCTACACTAGTTCCATCTAGGAGTTTGGCTCATATCAATCTAAACCTATCCTATCTATGCACGTGTCCAAATGTTTTAAATGGTTGTGACAGTACCTCCCTCAACTACCTCCTCCAGCAGCTCATTCCATATGCCCACCTAAAAAGGGTTCCCCTCAGGTTCCTATTAAATCTCTCCACCTCCCATGTCCAAGTGTTGTTTTATATATTGTGATAGTACCTTCCTATATAACCTCCTCCAGCATATCATCCCATACACCCACCTATAAAAATTGCCCCTCAGGTTCTCAATAAATCTTTTCCCTCTCACCTGGAACCTATGTCATTTGGTTCTTAGAAACATAGACATAGAAACATAGAAAATAGGTGCAGGAGTAGGCTATTCGGCCCTTCGAGCCTGCACCGCCATTCAATATGGTCATGGCTGATCATCCAACTCAGTATCCTGTACCTGCCTTCTCTCCATACCCCCTGATCCCTCTAGCCACAAGGGCCACATCTAACTCCCTCTTAAATATAGCCATTGAACTGGCCTCAACTACCTTCTGTGGCAGAGAGTTCCAGAGATTCACCCCTCTGTGTGAAAAATGTTTTTCTCATCTCAGTTCTAAAGGATTTCCCCTCTATCCTTAAGCGGTGACCCCTTGTCCTGGACTTCCCCAACATCGGGAACAATCTTCCTGCATCTAGCCTGTCCAATCCCGTAAGAATTTTCTTGATTTACCTACTCTGGGTACAACACTCTGTGCATCTACCCGAGCTATTCCTGTCATGATCTTATACACCTCCTCTATAAGATCCCTCCTCACCCTCAAGTAGATGGTACAAAGGCCCTGGGGTGACAGAAAGTAATGAAAAAGGAACTGCAGGTGCTGGTTCAATCCAAAGGTAGACAACAAAATGCTGGAGTAACTCAGCAGGTCAGGCAGCATTTCTGCAGAAAATAGACAGGTGACGTTTTGGGTCGGGATAAGTTCACAAGTTATGGGTGTAGAATTAGGCCAATTGACCCATCAAGTCTACTCTGCCATTCAATCATGGCTGCCTCTTACTTCCATTTTCCTGCCTACTCCCCATAACACATGACACCCGTTCTATTCAGGAATTTGCCTATCTCTGCCTTAAAAATATCCGCTGACTTGGCCTCCACAGCCCTCTGTGGCAATGAGGGACCTTTCTTCAGGTGGTGAGTCGGTCACTGGCACAAACCCAGCCTCTCACCTGCTCTTCACGCACATGGCCTGGACAATGAGTTTTTGGTGTGTGATGATTGCCAGAATATTGATGGAGGACTTTGAGGGTTGGAAGGTAGGCCAGTCACTGAGTCATTATCAACATAATCGGGCGGCACAGTGGTGCAGCGGTAGAGTTGCTGCCTTACAGCCCAAGAGACCGGATTTGATCCTCACTACAGGTGTTGCTGGATGGAGTTTGTATGTTCGCCCTGTGACCGCGTGGGTTTTCTCCGGGTGCTCCGATTTCCTCCCACATCCCAAAGACATACAGGGTTTGTAGATAATTTGGCTTCAATAAATTGAAAATTATCCCTAGTGTGTGTGGGATAGGGATAGTGTACGGGGTGATCGCTGGCTGCCACGGACTCGTCGGGTCGAAGGACTTGTTTCCACGCTGTATCTCTAAAGTCTAAAGTAAAGTCTTAACCTTTCACTTTCCTTCCAGAACAAACTATTAACAGGATATTGGCCAAGATACATTACGACATGCCTGAAAGTATAAAAAGGTACATTGTCTATCAGTCGGGGTTTGGGCAGAGTGAATAAGTGCTCTGGTTTTATTTGGGTCTAAGTCTAGATTAGTAATGATTGATAACAAACTGAGAATGCCATTTCAAGAAGCAGACAAATGATAATGGAGGCCAAAAATGGTGCATAGACGGATGGAGGTAGAATTTGTTCTTTGCTCACTGTAAACTTTGAAAAAGCACATTAACAATTTACCACCATAGCGTTAAGGGGAAGAATGTATCAACATTTATAGTAATGGAAAGTTCTATTTCCAGTGCATTGGCACAGAAATCATGTGCTGCCGTCTTATTTGCTGGTTTAGTTGTTTAGTCACTGCACTGAGGGAACTCTTTTTTATTGTAGGTCTTGTGTCTTTTGTCAGGTTGGCTTGTAAAAGATGTGTTATCATTGGTAATGGATTCACTCTGAAGAACAGCTCCCTTGGCGAGAAAATCAACAACTACGATGTTGTCATTCGGTGAGGTGAAACACATGTGGTTTTTATACAGATCTGTATGTGTCTGGCTCTGATGATGGGAGAGCTGACACCCCCTGTCCCACTGTAGGAGGTAATTCACAAGTTCTCCGGAGTTTTCCCCTGATTGGAACTCGGAGAATGGCCGTAGCGGGTCCATAGGAGTTCGTGGATCTCGTAGTGGCTCGTAAGGCTAACGGTAGGTACTTGGGACATCCGGTAACTCGTGACGTTTTTCATCCCTGTAAAAAATGTCCACGAGTAAATAAAATACTCGTGATGAAGAAAATTGTGACTTTTTATCGCGACTGTTAGCATTACGAGCCGCTACGGGACATCCACAAACTCCTACGGACCCTCTACGGACATTCTCTGAGTTTGAATCGGGAAAATTCGGGAGAACTCGTGAATTACCTCGTACAGTGGGACAGGGGCTTTACCTGCTCACTTGGCTGCTCCCCTCAGTGACAGTGTCCTGGGCTCCTGTTCCAGCTGCCTGCCTGCCTGTGCTCATGATGAAGCTTGGGTGTAACCTTAGTTACATATTGCAGCCGCTTCTGTCAACAAAGTTCCTCAATAAAACATTCTTAAGCACTTCACAGGAGTGCAGTCAGGCATTACTTGACACTATGCCAGATGAGCAGACACAGCGTGGAAACAGTCCCTTCAGCCCACGCAGTCCACACTGACTACCGATCGCCTGTCACACTAGTTCTATGTCACCCCATTTTTACATCTGCTCCCTATACACTAGAGACTATTTTACAGAGGCCAATTAACCTACAAACATGTAGCATCTTTATGATGTTGGTTAGGGTCCCAGAGGCAATCCCACCCAGTGCAAGCTGTACACAGACAGCAACCCAGGCCAGGAGAGAAGCAGGGTCTCTGGCGCTGTGAGGCAGCAGCACTACCAGCTGCACTACTGTGCTGCCATTACAGGTATAAGGGATTGAGAAGAATCTTACAGGATGAAGGATGAAGGCAGAGGGGAATATTTGGGGAGCGATTTGCAAAATGGATGGCTCTGGCGACTGACGGCACTGCTGCTGGTGATGGAATGGGGCAGAGTGGGTGTGAGCAAGATGACAGAACAGGGTGCATCTAGAAACAAGAGTTGCAGTTGCTGGTTTACACACAAGGGCACAAAATGCTGGAGTAACTTAACAGGTCAAGCAGCATCTCTGGAGAACATGGATAGGTCGAGATCCTTCTTCAGACTCCGAAACGTCGCCTATCCATGGTCTCCAGAGATGCTGCCTGACTTGCTGAGTTACTCCAGCACTTTGTATCCTTTTGGGTGAATGTAGAGTTCTGGTGAGAACGGGGAGAGCTTTGCATGAGGTGTAAACATTATGAGGTCAAACTGAGAGACAATGAAGTTGAGTGGGTGCAGCAGGTACTGCCTGAAAACATCTCGCCAGCAGAGAATTAGTGTACACAACCATTTAGCCGTGAATCTGCCTTCAGTGTCTCATCGTCCCTACACAGTGCAGGGGGGCACAGAGAGAAGGCATGGTAGCCGACTTTGAGGGTAGGGGTGTGAGTGGGGAGGGGATGTACGGAGGTCAGAGCTCTGGTCAAGCAGCGCTGGTTGTGACTGACTGATGGTCAGCGTGTACCTTACAGGGACGAGGGGACGTGTGGGAAAGGGGGGGGCGGGGAGGAAGGAACGTGAGGAGATCACACGCGGCAACGGGAGGCACTGCCTTGTCTGGGACAGAGGACACGGGTAGATAAACCTCCCTCACTTCCGTTTCCGCAGGATAAATGATGCTCCCGTCCGCGGCTACGAGAAGGACGTCGGCAACAAAACTACTCTGCGTTTTTTTTACCCGGAGTCAGCGGGCTTGAAGCCCAAATATGAGAACAATCCCAACACACTGCTGGTGTTTTTACCCTTCAAGCAAGTGGACGCCCGCTGGCTCAGTGCGATCCTGTACAACGAGAAAAGAGTTGAGTGATTATTGTATAGGGCTAATTGTGGGGGGTGGGGGAGGAGGTAGGTGAGGGCGGTGTGGCAGAAAAGGTGTTGTCGGGATGGGGGGGGGGGGGGTGGGGGAGGAGGCTGTGGGGAAGTTGGTGTGTGGGGGGGGGGGGTTGGGGGGGGGGGAGTGGGGTGGGGGGTGGGGGAGCAGGTGTGGGAAGAGGGGGTGGGGGTGTGTGGGGAAGGGGGGATGATGAGGGGTGTGGAGGGTGGGTGAGAGGGGTGTGGGGATGGGGGTTGTGGGTGAGGGGAAGGGGGGGGGTGGGTGGGGGGGGGTGTGGGTGGGAGTGTGGGGCGGCTGTGGGGAAAGGGGGAACCTTCAAAACCTTCAAATCTTTTGCACTATTTCACCGATCGGAACAAAACTGATTTGACCATACACACAATCTGACATGGGGGGGGGGGGGGGGGGGGGAAGAAGGATTTTATTTAAAATGTGCACATAAACACAACGAAATTTAATGAGGAGTGGATACTTGGAATGAAAAGTGAAATCTCTACCGAAATGGAAAAAAACTCGGCGTTTCTGGGTCTGATGTTGGCGTAGCAACGAATCAAAGGCTGGCAGCCACAAGTCAGGCAGAAACAAAGGTGGCACACCACAAAGTCAGGCAGTGAAAAGTGAACAGCACAGCCATGCAACAGAAAGTTTCTGGGTCTGATGTTGGCGTAGCAACGAATCAAAGGCTGGCAGCCACAAGTCAGGCAGAAACACACACAGCCAGCCAGCTACAGAGATTTAATATTATATAGATTGATAGATTTTAGACTATTGTGGAGGAGTATTTTATAGGACTATATTAGAGAAGATCCAGTAGTGGGCAAGTGGCACGTTGGTGCAGTGGTAGAGTTGCTGCCTTACAGCGCCAGAGACCCGGGTTCGATCCTGACCGCGGTTGCTGTCTGTATGGAGTTTGTACGTTCTCCCCGTGACATGAGCGGGGTTTCATCCCACACTCTAAAGACGTGCAAAGATGTAGGTTAATTGGCTTGGCTAAAATTGTAAGTAATCCCTAGTGTGTGTAGGATAGGGTTAATGTGCAGGTAATTGCTGGTTGGTGCAGACTCACTTGGCCAACAAAGCTGTTTCCTTGCTGCATCTGTGAACTTAACTAGTTAACAGAAAATAAAGAATTTCTTTATCCCAATATTGCACGAAAATGTCCTGTGGGCCAGGGAGCAGATTTATAACCTCAAATTCTTTCTGATAATTTTTGGCTCCGGTTTCCTCCCATACTCCAAAGACATACGGGTTTGTTGGTTAATTGGCTTTGGGGAAAATTACTAATTGTCCCTAGTGTGTTGGATAGAACTAGTATATGGGATAGAACTAGTGTTGGTCAGCACGGTCTCAGTGGGCTGAAGGGGCTGTTCCCACGTTGTATCTCTAAAGTCTAAATATGTTTCTGTTTCAGACGAGTAAAGGGTTCTGGAAGCCTCCGCCATTGGTATGGGAAGCAAATCCATCGAACATCCGGATACTCAACCCTTATTACATACACCAAGCTGCTACCAAATTATTGAAAATCCCACTCAAGGTACCTCCCAAGTCACTGCAGGTAAGGACATCATTGTGCGATTTTGGGGCAATTAAGCAAGAAAAATCAGTTTAGTTCATTGTCTCTCAGCGTTTGTGAAATTACATAAAATTCTCACCAAATAAACAGTTTGGTGCTCCTTCTACTTTGGGAGATTGACCTTTCACCTCTCAGACAGTAGCATATTGTCGCAGCCAGTAGATCTGCAGCTTCTCAGTGCCAGAGACCTGGGTTCAATCTGAGCTTGGATGCTGTCTTTGTGGTGTTAAGTAACGTCCAGCTTCAGGAACAGCTTCTTCCCTACACCCATTAGGCTGTTAAACACGACAACCTCAAATAAGCCCAGAACTACATAGACTTATTATTATTATTGCACTATTATTGTGGGGGGTTTTTCGTGTCCTTATGCATGTGCGTGTGTGTGTTAATATATACACACAATGAACTTTTTTTCTCATTTATTTTATTGTTTACAGTGGACTATTTTCTGCATATTCTGTTGTTCAACCATATATAACCATATAACAATTACAGCACGGAAACAGGCCATCTCAGCCCTACAAGTCCGTGCCGAACAACTTTTTTCCCTTAGTCCCACCTGCCTACACTCATACCATAACCCTCCATTCCCTTCTCATCCATATGCCTATCCAATTTATTTTTAAATGATACCAACGAACCTGCCGACACCACTTCCACTGGAAGCTCATTCCACACCGCTACCACTCTCTGAGTAAAGAAGTTCCCCCTCATGTTACCCCTAAACTTGTCCCTTAATTCTGAAGTCATGTCCTCTTGTTTGAATCTTCCCTATTCTCAAAGGGAAAAGCTTGTCCACATCAACTCTGTCTATCCCTCTCATCATTTTAAATACCTCTATCAAGTCCCCCCTTAACCTGCTGCGCTCCAGAGAATAAAGACCTAACTTATTCAACCTATCTCTGTAACTTAGTTGTTGAAACCCAGGCAACATTCTAGTAAATCTCCTCTACTCTCTCTATTTTGTTGACATCCTTCCTATAATTGGGCGACCAAAATTGTACACCATACTCCAGATTTGGTCTCACCAATGCCTTGTACAATTTTAACATTACATCCCAGCTTCTATACACAATGCTCTGATTTATAAAGGCTAGCATACCGAAAGCTTTCTTTACCACCCTATCTATATGAGATTCCACCTTCAAGGAACTATGCACGGTTATTCCCAGATCCCTCTGTTCAACTGTATTCTTCAATTCCCTACCATTTACCATGTACGTCCTATTTTGATTTGTCCTGCCAAGGTGTAGCACCTCACATTTATCAGCATTAAACTCCATCTGCCATCTCTCAGCCCATTTTTCCAAATGGCCTAAATCACTCTGTAGACTTTGGAAATCCTCTTCATTATCCACAACACCCCCTATCTTGGTATCATCTGCATACTTACTAATTCAATTTACCACCCCTTCATCCAGATCATTGATGTACATGACAAACAACAAAGGACCCAACACAGATCCCTGAGGCACCCCACTAGTCACCTGCCTCCAACCCGATAAACAGCCACCCACCATTACCCTCTGGCTTCTCCCATTCAGCCACTGTTGAATCCATCTTGCTATTCCGGCATTTATACCCAACATTTTAACCTTCTTAACCAACCTTCCATGAGGAACCTTGTCAAAGGCCTTACTAAAGTCCATATAGACAACATCCACTGCTTTACCCTTGTCAATTTCCCTAGTAACCTCAAGAAGATTAGTCAAACATGACCTTCCAGGCACAAATCCATGTTGACTGTTCCTAATCAGACCCTGTTTATCCAGATTCTTATATATATTATCTCTAAGTATCTTTTCCATTAATTTGCCAACCACTGAAGTCAAACTAACAGGTCTATAATTGCTAGGTTTACTCTTAGAACCCTTTTTAAACAATGTAACAACATGCGCTGTACGCCAATCCTCGGGGACTATTCCCGTTTCTAATGACATTTGAAATATTTCTGTCATAGCCCTTGCTATTTCTACACTAACTTCCCTCAATGTCCTAGGGAATACGCTGTCAGGACCTGGAGACTTATCCACTTTTATATTTTTCAAAAGTGTCAATACTTCTTTTACTTTGAAACTCATAGTATTCATAGCTACGCTACTCGTTTCCCTTGCCTCACATAATTCAATATCCTTCTCCTTGGTGAATACCGAAGAAAAGAAATTGTTCAATATCTCCCCCATCTCTTTTGGCTCTGCAGATAGCTTCCCACTCTGTCTCTCCAATGAACCAATTTTATCCCTCGTTATCCTTTTGCTATTAATATAGCTGTAGAAACTCTGTATGTTCAGCCGCAAGTAAGAATTTCATTATTCTACCTGGGCCAAATGGCAATAAAACACTCTTGATTCTCTTGAAGTACATTCTCCCTGTGACTTTATAGGTCTTCCCTGGATGCTCTGCTTTCATTCAACAGCCTAGAGGCAGCAGGTCGGTAGGTTAAACACAAAGTGCTGGAACATCTCAGCAGGTCTGTGAGGGAATGGACAGGATACGTTTTGGGTCGGGATCTTTCTGCCTGTCCATTCTCCCCACAGATGCTGCCTGACCTGCTGTGATCATTTATTTATTTGTGTTTGATCCAGATTTTCAGCATCTGCAGTTCCTTGTGTCTGCAGGTCGCTTGGTTGATAGGGTGCTGTAAATTCACCCTAGTGCTTGGGGAGGGAGTGGAACGGCTGGTGTGGTTTGAACAAAAACATAGTGCTAATTGGTGTTTAATGATGGGTATGGATGCAATGGGCCTGTTTTCATGCTCCTAATATATTCTTTGCTCCATAGCAAATGTCTTCTGAGTTTGGTGAAGTTTCTTGGGAAATTTTACTATGTAAATAGTTTAAACTAATTGTAAATAGTTTTGTTTATTTTAGTTTAGTTTAGCGATACAGCGCGGAAACAGGCCCTTCGGCCCACCGAGTCTGCACCGACCAGCGATCCCCACACATTAACACTACCCTACACACACTAGTGACAATATACATTGATACCAAGCCAATTAACCACCAAACCTGTACGTCTTAGGAATGTGGGAGGAAACCGAAGATCTCAGAGAAAACGCACGCGTGTCACAGGGAGAACGTACAAACTCCGTACAGACACAACCCGTAGTTGGGATCGAACCTGGGTCTCTGACACTGTAAGGCAGCAACTCGACGTCACTGTGTCACCATGCCACCCGAAATAATTGAAAGTTGTGGTGTCCATCGCAACAGTATAGACAGACCCACAGCTTCCACCTGAATGAAGCACAGGGCTGAAGGTGCAGGGTGAACACCTCCAAGGCCCACACCGGCCACAACTGGATATGCATGACTGGTATTTCACTGGGGCTGTCTGAGGTGGTAAAGAACCCACATGAAGCAGTCCCGGCCGAAACCCTGCCTCAATCTCAATGTTATGTCTCTTTCCAAATCTACAGAAACCAGTGCACCCCACAAGTGGCTTTCTTGCCATCACTGTGGCCTTGAACTATTGTGATGAGGTCCATGTCGCTGGCTTTGGTTATCCCATCACTCAACGGGACACTCCAATTCACTACTACGACAAAACTACAATGAAAGCCATGACCGTGAGTATCTGAGTACCTTGACTTAAACGTCAAAGACATGGGTGCGGCAGTTATATTTTTATCCATATCGCCCTCCAGAGATGCAGACTTGCTCACGGAGTCACTATCTGTTGTTCACTCTTTAGGTCAGCCATTTTATTTTAGAGATACAGAATGGATACAGGCCCTCCTGCCCATCGTGTCCACAACAACCATTTATCACCCCTTCACGCTAGTTCTGTTATCCCATTCCCTATGAATTAGGGGGCAATTTACACAGGTCAATAAACCTATGAAACTGAACGTCTAAAGTTGAGATGTGGCCGGAAAGCAGAACCCTCGGAGGAAACTCGCACAGTCACAGGGAGAATGTGCAAACTCCACACAGACAGCACCCGAGGTCAGGATCGAACTCGGCTCTCTGACTCTATGCAGCAGCAACTCTAGATAGATCTGCAGCAATACCTCCTCCTTCATGGATATGAGGGCAAACTGACATTCTGATTCTTAATTGCCCTTTGAGTATATGATGATGGGTGTTATTTAGATTAAAGGGGACAGAAAACCTGTCCTAAACTACAGTGGTGAATCAGATGGATGCTAATGATAGTTGTTAGTTTCAGGCTTGCATTGTAAGTAAAAATAGACACAAAGTGCTGGAGTACCTCAGCGGGTCAGGCAGCATCTCTCGAGAGAAAGGAACAGGTGACGTTATGAGTCGGCACTTCAGTCTGAAGACGTCATAGGTCAGCGCGGACTCGGAGGGCTGAAGGGCCCGTTTCCGGGCTATCTCTAGTCTAAAGTAAATGCGACTAGCATAGATGGGGCATATTGGTCGGCAAGGACAAGTTGGGCTGAAGTTCCTTCAAAAAGTAATGGCCTATGAAAACGACCTATTACTGCACCCTAACTAGCTGCCATTTGGTAAACCAGATTGGAATTTGTATGCACCATTGCGTGCCGCTCTGATCGCCCCATTACAGGAAGGTTGTGGAATCTTTGGAGAGGGTGCAGAGGTGGTCTACCAGAATGTGTAGGAAGGGATTGCAAATGCTGGTTTAAACTGAAGATAGGCACAAAAATCTGGAGTAACTCAGTGGGTCAGACAGCATTTCTGGAAAGAAGGAATAGGGGACGTTTTGGGTCGAGACCAGACCAGAATGCTGCTTGGATTTGAGGGCTTCAACTAGAGGAAGAGCCACGATAGATTTGGATTGTTTACTCTGAAACGTCAGAGGTTGAGGGGAGAACTCTGACCTTAGAATATTAGAATATTGTGTTTGGTTCTGGGCACCATGTTATAGCAAAGATATTGTCAAGCTTGAAAGGGTTCAAAAAAGATTTACGAGGATGTTGCCAGGACTTGAGGGTGTGAGCTATAGGGAGAGCTTGAGTAGGCTGGGTCTCTATTCCTTGAAGGGCAAGAGGATGAGGGGAGATCTTATAGAGATGTACAAAAACATGAGAGGAATAGATCAGGTAGATGCACTGAATCTTTTACCCAGAGTAGGGGAATCGAGGACCAGAGGACATAGGTTCAAGATGAAGGGCAAAAGATTTAATAGGAATTTGAGGGGTAAGATTTTC
Source organism: Leucoraja erinaceus (assembly GCF_028641065.1). Classification (NCBI taxonomy): domain Eukaryota; kingdom Metazoa; phylum Chordata; class Chondrichthyes; order Rajiformes; family Rajidae; genus Leucoraja; species Leucoraja erinaceus. The sequence continues at coordinate 23,913,332 of NC_073408.1, read as the reverse complement.
ACACAGAGGGTAGTGGGTGTATAGAACAAGCTGCCAGAGGAGGTAGTTGAGGCTGGGACTATCCCCTCGTTTAAGAAACAGTTGGACAGGTACATGGATAGGACAGGTTTGGAGGATTATGGACCAAGTGCAGGCAAGTGGGACTAGGGTAGCTGGGACATTGTTGGCCGGTGTGGGTGCTTTGGGCCGAAGGGCCTGTTTCCACACTGTATCACTCTATGACTCTATGACCTGAGTTAATTATGAGATGCATAGGGTAGGCAGTGGAAATGTCCAACACTGAGCTGATGTGGTGTCGTGTTCAGCACAAACATTGTGGGCCGAAGGGCCAATTCCCGTGCTGTGCTGTTCTGAATGCCAGACAGAAGAAGGATCTTGACCCAAAATGTCACCTATTCCTTTTCCTCTGGAGGTCCTGCCTGTCCCTATGAGTTACTCCAGCTTTTTGTGTCTGTCTTCGGTTTAAACCAGCATCTGCAGTTCCTTCCTACACACTGTGCTGTTCCATGTTCTGTTCACAGATGCACCGGATTCTTCATTATGTCCCTGCCACAGCTCTGTCTCCTTGCTGAGGTGCTTTAACCACGCACCTTGTCATTTTGCACTCCTTAACATAGAGTCATAGAATCATAAAGCCCTTGGGCCCACTTGCCCACACCAGCCAACATGTCCCAGCTACACTCGTCCCACCTGCCTGTGTTTGGTCCATATTGTATTAGTATTGCTCCATGTTGTATTAGTATTAGTATTGCTTTGTAATTCTTCGTCTTTACTTTTCCAGAACTCTGAACACAACATCACGCATGAGCAGCTGTTTCTGAAGAAGCTGGTGGATGCCGGGGCAATCAAATACCTCACCATCTTGCTGTAACGTGATGGTTTGGAGAGAGTGACAAGTTTTGTTTTTATATCTTTTACAATGATTACTGCGGCATTCCCTCGGCCGCTGGTGCGGCACGTTGCTGGGCTCAGCGGCGAGGTCCACGGGGAGATGCGTGTGGGGACAACACTGCCCTCTGCGCTGCGATCAAAGCGGCTCCTGCTTCACCCAACGTGGCCGTGGACAGGGGGTCCGGAGGAAGCGGGTGGCATTCACTTGTTGGAAGAAGGGTGCTGCATTCTCCTGGTCACGCAGCAAAGGATGTTTGACTTGCCACCGGTTGCAATTGGAAAGATGATGCACAAGTACAACCAGAACTCCACCGTGATACACATTGCCAAGCCCAGCCAGCTGTAGATAGCCCACTGTCATAGATTTGTTGCAGCCCCTCTTGTATTCTGATTGACCAGGGACAGATGCGGGCGCAGTGGTTCAAATGACGTTAGTGTTTGTCGGAGTACAATCGCTACGGCCGATTTTCCAGTCGATCTTGCTTGTGATTTACGTGTTGAATTTCCTCGACAACTTTCACGCGGTGGAATGCACGACCGAGCTGTTTTATGACTCAAGAGGGGTCTGAGAAGGGCCTCGACCCGAAAACGTCGCCTATTCCTTTTCTTCAGAGACGCTGCCTTTTGTGTCCTCCGACTGGCTCCATATTGGGACGATGCACTTCTGATCGCCCGGCGCCATGCTGCGGAACTGATTCTCACAGCCACATCTTGGAGTGAGATGGTACTGACTGATGGTCCATCTTACTGCTGCATCAGTGTGTCAGAGTAACCTTTGACACCAGGCAAGTGAGGCATGTCAAGACTTTTGCCAGCGACGTTAGGTCAAGAGCTGTACTAATACTCGTGATGCCGTGCGGCCGTAGAGTACAGCCCGATTCTGCAAGATGGCAGGGTGTTTCCTCATGAGCAATTACCGTGCGGGAAAAAAAATCCAAATTCCGCAGATGATGAAAATCCGAAACAAAACACAGGACATGCTGGAAAAACACGGCATGTCAGGCAGTATCTGCGGAAAGAGAAATGGACTTCATGTTGAAGAACCAGCATTAGAATAGTGAAGAGACTGCAACTCGTCAACATTGTAACATTGACTCTGCTTCTCTTTCCACGGATGCTGCCTGACTTGCTGAGTGTTTCCACCATTTTTTGTTTTGTGTTGGGATTTGTGTGTGCTGTGTACACTCCGGCATCACTGTCGATTTAAGGTTTTGAGAAAGGATAATTTTCTCCTATTTCTACCTGTGAATGTATTTGAAAATTCTCCATGTAAAAAAATAAAAAAGGACTTGGGCCTTCGCAGTCTGCTGTGTTTCCAAAATAGAAATCAAACCGTTTATTCATAAATTCTGTTCCATTTGCCTTCTTTTGGTAATGTTGTAGAAATTTATCATTTTCCTTGAACTTTATGATTAATTCTGCGGTCCTGGTTAAACAAGCTGTATTTGTTGTGGGTAGATAATAGGGAATTAGAATAATGAAGTGAAGCTGGTGGAACTGCTGCCTCACAGTGGCGGAGACCTGGGTTTAATCCTGACCTTGGTTGCCGTCATTGAGAAGTTTGCACCTTCTCCTGGGTTTCCTCCTGGTGCTCTGGTTCCTTTCCACATCCCAAGATATGTGGGTTTGTAGGTTAATTTGCCTCACTAGTGTAGAGAGTGGATGAGGAAGTGAGCTGATATAGAGCTAGTGTGAATGGGAGATCAATGGTCAGCATGGATTCGTTGGGCCAAATTCTCGTTTCTATGCTGTGTCTTTAAATCAATCATGTAGCTTACATTGGCTTCCTGACCAGGATCCAGTGTCATGCTGAGAGGCATTTCATTTGGTGTGGGGATGGAAACTCCAGATTGCACATTGAAGAGGTGTTACCCTCTCTCTCTCATCTCACCCCAACAGCTCACAAGTGTTCTTGCAATGTTCAAGACTTTCTCTTGTTCGATGGCTCTCCTGCCTGAGGTTGGATCACAGCTCGTCCATCATTTGCTCCTTGGAAACCTTGATCTCAGGGCTGGGTTTGGAGTGGCTACTCAGAAACAACACCTCCTGACTTCTGAAGATGGACACAAAGTGCTGGAGTAACTCGCCAGGTCAGGCAGTATCTCTGGAGAAAAAGTATGGGTGACCTCTGGGTCAGGACCCTTCCTCCCGAAATGGTGCCCATCTTTCTTCTCCAGAGATGCTGCCTGACCCACTGAGTTACTTCAGCACATTGTGTCTTTCTTCGGTATATACCAGTATCTACAGTTCCTTCCTACACACCCTAACTTCACATCAGTTATTTCTGCATTTCCAAATATCCAGGGGGAACTTTCTGCCGCCGATGTAGGATTGTCCTCGTTTCCAAGACCCACACGAGAGAGTGGCAAAGTACCAGACGCATCTGCAGACTAATTTCCATTCATCTCTGCTTGTTGACACTAATGGTACAGTGATATTGCCTGGGTTTCAGCACCTAAGTTACAGAGAAAGGTTGAACGTTAGGTTTTTATTCTTTGGAGCACACAAGGTTAAGGGGGGACTTGATAGAGGTCTTTCAAGTTATGAGAGGGAGTGACAGAATTGACGTGGATAAGCTTTTTCAATTGAGAAGTAGGGAAGATTCAAACAAGAGGACATGATTTGAGAATTAAGGGACAAAAGTTTAGGGGCAACATGAGGGGGAACTTCTTTACTCAGAGAGTGGTAGCTGTGTGGAATGACCTTCCAGTGGAAGTGGTGGAGGCAGGTTCGATTTTATTATTTAAAAATAAATTGGATAGGTATATGGATGGGAAAGGAATGGAGTGTTATGGTCTGAGTGCAGGTAGATGGGACTAGGTGAAAGTAAGTGTTCGGCACGGACTAGAAGGGCCGAGATGGCCTGTTTCCGTGCTGTAATTGTTATATGGTTATATAGGATACATGATCCAAATGCGAGGTATGTTGATGTTGCTGCTAATCTTGAGAGGTCATAGTCCTACAGCGTGGAAATAGGGCCTTCGGTCTAACCTGCCCACGTCGACCAAAATGTCCCATCTACTCTAGTTCCATCTGCATTTGGCCCATATCCCTCTAATCTGTTCCTCTCCTGTCTTCTAAATGTTATTATTGCCTCAACTACTTCCTCTGGCAGTAGAAACAAAGAAATGTAGATGTTGCTTTTTATAACAAAGATAAAGACACAACATGCTGGAGTGACACAGCAGGACAGTCAGCATCTCTGGGGGAAAAAAGTATTTTCCATCCATGTTCCTGTCCAAATGTCTTTTAAATGTTGCTGCAAGTGTCTTTTAAATGTAGTAAATGTTAAAAAAAAAAAGGCTGTGTGAAGGAATGTGCAGGATGGAACTGCAGATGCTGGTTTATACCGAAGATGGCTACAAAATGCTGGGTGAACATGGTTGGTAGCGAAGGGGGTGGTGGATAAAAACCGGTTAAAAAGACAAGATATGAGACAAAAGGATAGAAGAAATGTGAATTGTGAAGCTAGAGGAGGGAAAGTAGGTGGAAGGTGAGTCCAAGGGAGTCACGGGGGGGAAGGGGAAGGGGTGGGGGGGGGGGGGGGGGGGGGGGGATTGTTGGGGGAAGAAGGGTGAAAATTAGTTAACAGTGGGATTAAACAGATTCTCCCCATGCGGGTCAGGCAGCATCTCTGGGGAAAAAGTATAGGTGACGTTTCGGGTCAAAACCCTTCTTAACACTGAAAGTAATCGTGTGTGTGTGTGTGTGTGTGTGGGGGGGGGAATAAACCGGAGATGAGAAATAGCCAGAACAAATCAGGGTCGGCAACGGATGACCTCAGAAAGGGTGGAGCCCACAATGGCCCATTGTTGGCTGGGGAAGATGTGATAACACGAAAGACACAAGGATGCGAACTGTGGAACTGGTTGGATGACCAGGGTGGGGGAGTTAGGGGAGGGGAATGAATGCAGTCTACCATTTGATGCTGTAAGAGCCAAAGGGCCTGCTGTATAATTATGACTATCCCGAGAATCCTTTTTGGATTAGGAAACCTAATGATCTCCTTGTTAAATAGATAACTGTTAGTAGGTATGCAAGTAACTCTAGCCTTGCTGCATGAGTGTACGGACTTCTCATTATCCTTTGTTTTTGTTAACAGGAAGAGTTTGTTCAGTTAGTCACAGTTACACCTCCGTGGACACTGACTGTTCCCTCTCCAGGCATATGTTGGCCTGGATGAGAAACAGGCAGTTGATTTCTGCAGAACCTTTGAAGCCTGGTACCTTAAAAGGCCATCTTGGCCAGACCCAGGAGCAAAACAACAGAGAAATTAGTGAGTGTCGACAGGGACCCACCACACCACAATTCTGGATGACCAGAGATCAGGAGCCTGCTGGTGAAATGCAGCCACAGCACGAGGAGCAGACCCTTCAGATCCTATCATTATCTTGGGAGTTGGGAATGGAATTAACCTTTGTGCAAAGTTCAGCCACTCTAACTTCAAGTAACTCTTGCAATCAATCTCTCTCCATCCCTCACCACCCTCGTCTTTTTAGTTAGTTTAGAGATACAGCGCGGAAACAAGCCCTTCAGCCCACCGACCAGTGATCCTCGCACACTAACACTAACCTACACACACCAGGGTCAACTTACATTCATACAAAGCCAATTAACCTACAAACCCGAACGTGTTTATAGTGAGGGAGGAAACTGAAGATCTCGGAAAAAATCCACGCAGGTCACGGGGAGAACGTACAAACTCCATACAGACAGCACCTTTAGTCAGGATCAAACTTGTAGTCAGCTCAACCGCTGCGCCACCATGCAGCCCGCGATTAATTTCACTGTCGTCCTGCCAAGTTTGACTGCTGTATCCACTCATTTTCACCTTCTCCACAGACAACATAATTGTGGACTCCACCCTTCCTTGGTCATCTGGCTGGCTTTGATTTGGTTTTTTTCATACCTTCCATTCATTTGTGCTTTGTCCCTTTGAAACATCACCTATTCCTTTTCTCCAGAGATGCTCATTGTTAATGGCCATCACACCAACACCTTCTACCTTTGTGCACAATTCTCACTGTTGTTGTAAGGTTTTATTTATTTTTCTCTCTCCATAAACCTGGGCTTGGGCTAATTTTCCTCACACAGTCTCTCAGGGTAACCTTCACTGGACCTTCCGGTCAAACCTTTCCATGTCCATGTCACCCCTAAAGCCCCATGCATCATACCCACCCAGGAATGGGTAGGTTAACATATGATAGATAAGCATTTGATGGCACTGGGACTGTGCCGGCTGGAGTTTAGAAAGATGAACGGGGACTCATTGAAGCTTATTGAATAGTGAAAGACCAGTATAGAGTGGATGTGGAGAGGATGTTTCCACTAGTGGAAGTCTAGGAGCAGGGGTCATAGTCTCAGAATAAATGGATGTACCTTTAGTAAGGAGATGAGGAGGGATTTCTTTAGTCAGACCTGACACGTCACCTATTCAGATAAAGATCAGTCGTGTGATCATTTAGAGTAAGCCACACATTTCACCCATGACTCGAGAGACTTTTTCGATCAGCAGAGCTGCAGAGAGTGGGATGGTCACAGGTTTAAATACAAATAAGTGAGATGTGTTGGTTTTTGGAAAGTGGTGCCACCCTTCTTCAGACTGAAGTAGGATTGAGACCCGAAACATCACCCATCCATGTTCTGCAGACGTGCCTGACCCATTGAATTACTTTGTGCCTTTCTTTGTGAAGCAGAATCTGCAGTTTCTTGTTTTTATGTTGAGCATAGAAGTTGGACATTCTGTTACAGTTGTACGAGACATTGGTGGGGCCACATTTAGAGTGTTGTCTTCAGTTTTAGTCATCCTGCTAATGGATGGATATTATTAAACTAGAAAGAGTGCAGAGATTTACGAAGATGTTGCCAGGACTTGAGGGCCTGAGCTTCAGAGACAGATTGGGCGATCTAAGACTTTATTCCTTGCTGCGTAGAAGACTAAGGGATGATTTATAGAGGCGTTTAAAATCATGAGTGGAATAGATAGGATGAATGCACAGAAACCTTTGGGCAGGGTCAGGGAATCAAGAACCAGAGTACATATGTTTAAGGTGAAAGGGGAAAGATTTAACAGGAATCTGCGGGGGCAATGATTTTACTCAGGTGGGTGAATGGAACAAGCTGCCAGAGGAGGTAGTTGAGGCAGGTACTATAACTATAACCAGGTACTAGGACAGGTACATGGATAGAAAAGATTTAGAGGGATAAGGGCCAAACGCAGGCGAATGGGACTGGCTCGGATGGGGCATCTTGGTCACCATGGAAATGTTAGGTTGACATGACCCACTATAGTGACATGACTATAAACTAAATCAAACTACACTGCATTGTGGGTGTGTTCCTTCAATAAAAGGAACTGCAGTGAGTCAGGAAGGTGCTTCTCAGTGAAGATAGTAAGGGATGGGCAGGAACTGATGGCCTGGCTATCTTTGATCAGACGCTTGGTATAAAAATGTTTGTTTTAAAAAGTAAAACTCATGCAGGCTATGAGTGGGAATAGCCGAGCTGTTGCAGGGCTGAATTTACTGTTCCCGTTTAATCTATGATATCTATAATTGTTAACAATGAAAGGCAGGAACTTGGGCAAGACCACACGAGGGAATGGTTGCCGTGGTATCATTGTGGAACAATATTAATGTGCTTTGTCGGGGGAGGTGGAAGAATGGTGGGGTTGGGTCGGGTGAAGTGATGCAGTGGGGGTGGGGTGGAGGGACGAGAGTGAAGGGAGTGGGTTATCATTGATGCCAAAAGCCCATGACGACAGAATCAATCAGCCGTTACTATATAAGACATTGTGTTCACAGTATTAGGCAACCTAAAGGGATATAAATCGCTAACATCGACACAAAATGCTGGAGTAACTCAGCGTTCCAGGCAGCATCTCTGGAGAGAAGGAGTGGGCCCAATATGTCACCTATTCCTTCTCTCCAGAGACTACCTGGCCCGCTGAGTTACTCCAGCTTTTTGTGGCTACGGTGTAAACCAGCATCTGCAGTTCCTTCCTACGGATATAAATAGCTGTTTGCAGTGGGGATCTGTGGAGATGACTGCATGACCTTAAAAGTGGGCGCCAGGCAGATGTTGTGCAAGATGTCAGCAGCTTGCAACATACCGTTACAGCAATTCTGGAGCAGTTCCAACCAGTGTTCAATTCCTCCCTTCTCTGACTGACAATCAGCTGGTTCATTTAATGCAGGGAGAAATGCAGTGACACACCTCCAGCGAGCCTTAAAGCTACATGTATTGAATAGGTTTCAATTGAGAAGTGTATTTGATTTCTTTAAAGTTTCTATGTTTTCTGGTGATTAACTGTCTGAGTGCTTCCATCTTGGGTGGGTCGAAATTGATTTCAGCTTGAGTCTGAACCAAATAACCTGTTTATCTTTTTATAATTGAATACTGATGATGATTTGCACTTGTAATTGAAAGATGTTAGAAATTTACTATTTGTTTGTATTTAATAAATGGCAATCACACCAAGACTGTGTTTCACACTGATACTTTTCTGTTTGATTTTAACCAACTCCACTCTTTTACAAGTGAGTTTGCGATTGTTACACAGTGCGCTGGGGAACAAGGAAATGGCGGGGGAAGTAAAAATGTTGTGGCTGTTTTCACAGAAGAAGAAACAAAGGATTGTCCTGCACTAGTGGGTAAGGACAGATTAAGTTGAAAAGTGGAACTAAAGAAAGGGCAAAGTAAAAAGATCACCATGAGAGAAATTATTGGAACTGCAGACAATAAATCCCCCATACCCAATGTTAGGGATTCTGAGGGAAATCTCATGGATGCATAGGTTGTTATTTTCCGATATGGTACAATTTTAGTTTAGTTTTGTTAACTTTTTTGCCACGTGTACTGAGGTACAGTGAAAAGCTTTTGTTGTGTTCTAACCAGTGGACAGAAAGACAATACATGATTACAATCGAGCCATTTACAGTGTAGACACTTAATAAGGGAATAACGTTTAGTGCAAGGTAAAGCCAGCAAAGTCCGAGTGTCACCAATGAGATAGATAGTAGTTCAGGACAGATAGTTTAGAGATACAGCGTGGAAACAATCTCTTCGGCCAACCAAATCCGCGCCGACCAGCGACACCCGCACACTAACACCTACACGCTAGGGACAATTTACAATTTTGCCAAAGCCAATTAAATTACAAACCTAGGTAAACAAAAATGCTGGAGAAACTCAGCGAGTGCAGCAGCATCTATGGAGCGAAGGAGATAGGCAACGTTTCGGGCCGAAACACTTCTTCAGGCCGAAACGTTGCCTATCTCCTTTGCTCCATAGATGCTGCTGCACCCGCTGAGTTTCTCCAGCATTTTTGTGTACCTTCGATTTACCAACATCTGCATTTCCTTCGTAAACCCTGTTTGTAATTGTAATGTAGGAGAAAATTGGAGCTCCTGGAGAAAACTTGCGTGGTCACAGGGGAACGTACAAACCGTTTACGAACAGCACCCATAGTCACGCTCGATTCTGGGTCTCTGGCACTGTAAGGCAGCAGCTCTACCACGGCGCCTTCCTGGTGCCCTTTTGCACAGTTCCAACAACTTGAAGACAAAACTCACCCTACTGTTTGAGAGAAAAGGGTTTTATGCCTATTGATGTCAGATCAGGGAATACTGTACATATACTGTGCAATCGTCATATCCAAGTACAATAGATAGAGCAAAGGGGAAGGTTCAGAATGCAGCATATAGCTCTCAGCATTGTAGTGCAACAGTTCTAGAGCCATAGTCCAATGTCTACAATGAGACAGACACAGGGAACTATAGACATGACATCCTTAGTAGTAGGTATGTTACAAAACCTACCTGAATCGTCATTGGGAATCTGCCCAAAGCCATGTCCGCGATTTTGGCGCTGTTTGGAGGGGGCGGGTTTAAAACGCGATTTTTACTAGGCTGTTCTAATCGCAGATGTTCAGCCTAGTAAATCATTAACGAAAAATCGCTGCAAGACCCGGTCGCAAAAGGTATTATTAGTTTTATAGGCCTCGAATAATAGTTATAATAATTTTAAAATCACTCTCTCACTCCGCAACCTCTCGCAGCCCCAGGGTTTTATAAAGCAAACAATTAAAGGTATGTACCTTATTTTTACATTAAATGGGGCGTGTATATAACCCTGTTTATAAAGTTTTCTATAGCGAGTAGTTCATTTTGGGCTTTTTATATCCCGCAGTATTTTTCTTGGCATTTGAGGGCACTAATCCAGCGCGATGTGAACGTTCTAAAGCAGCGCGTTCACAGGAACCCACTAGAAAGCCGATTTAAATGGGCATTTATTTACAGCAATTGAACACTAAATTCCTTCCATTTGGCCTATAAATTAATGTAAATTAGATATAAAAATCATGTTATATTGTGAATTATTTGTGAATAATCTTTGGACACTTAGGCTATTTAAGAAATGGATAGATGTTTATATCTAGTAATTGAATTTTGATTAAACATGATTTTCTTTTTTAGTATTTACTATTTGTTTTAGCGTTTAACTTTATAATCTCTACCTTTTTTTCTAAAATTGAAAAATTGAGGAAAAACAACGTGTACAGAATTGCTTATTGGTTGCAGTCTGAGGAGTATGATGATGCTACTGATTATGATATGCCAATGTACCAGCTAGCAGCTGATCTTCTCCATAAAGACTTGGTCTTTTGCTAGAAATTGTAATTTATTTACCTATCCATAACTGACTTACAGCATATTATACAATAATATTAAAGTTCTGATCTTGAGAATATCACATTTTTGAATTTTCAAGGCAGTCTGGTTCTTTATTACCATTTCTGTCACATCGGTCAATTTTGTAATTAGCTACAATTAGGTAATTAGCTAATTATATGCTTTAATTTCATGTCATCTAAGTAAGATTGTTTTATATTTTTTCAGAATGCTTCAATCTATGATAGGTGAAAATTTCATTCAGTTCTCTTAATTCTTAAGAAAGTTACGGGCTTTTGACTATCCAAGATCACAGCTTTTTTGTAATGTCCATTGAAAAACAATAGGGAACAAGACGCTAATTTCCGAGTATGAAAATGGCCATAACTTTTTTAATACTTGAGATATGAAAGTGAATTTGGTGTCAAATTAAACTTGTTGTTATGCTTTATCTGATGGGATAAATTGCATCTAAAATTTGCATCTTCGATTTAAATTCAGGGCGTCATGTTGAAGGCTACTGGTTATTGTATAGAGATCCGTTTTTAATCTTGTAAAATTGTAAAATAACTCTGTAATTATATATAACTCCTTAATTGTAATATAGCGATTGTGTGATTAATGCTGCTGTTGTAATCATAGTTGGATCCGTGACTGTGTCAATATAGCGTCATCTAATGTAGTTTAAAATAGTGTGATTTACTTTAGAATTGATTGTTATCAAATGCTTATAACCATATAACAATATAACCATATAACCATATAACAATTACAGCACGGAAACAGGCCATCTCGACCCTTCTAGTCCGTGCCGAACACGTATTCTCCCCTAGTCCCATATACCTGCGCTCAGACCATAACCCTCCATTCCCTTCCCGTCCATATAACTATCCAATTTATTTTAAAATGATAAAAACGAACCTGCCTCCACCACCTTCACTGGAAGCTCATTCCACACAGCCACCACTCTCTGAGTAAAGAAGTTCCCCCTCATGTTACCCCTAAACTTCAGTCCCTTAATTCTCAAGTCATGTCCCCTTGTTTGAATCTTCCCTACTCTCAGTGGGAAAAGCTAATCCACGTCAACTCTGTCTATCCCTCTCATCATTTTAAAAACCTCTATCAAGTCCCCCCTTAACCTTCTGCGCTCCAAAGAATAAAGTCCTAACTTGTTCAACCTTTCTCTGTAACTTAGTTGCTGAAACCCAGGCAACATTCTAGTAAATCTCCTCTGTACTCTCTCTAATTTGTTGACATCCTTCCTATAATTAGGCGACCAAAATTGTACACCATACTCCAGAATTGGCCTCACCAATGCCTTGTACAATTTTAACATTACATCCCAACATTATATTCCATGCTCTGATTTATAAAGGCCAGCACACCAAAAGCTTTCTTTACCACCCTATCTACATGAGATTCCACTTTCAGGGAACTGTGCACAGCTATTCCTAGATCCTTCTGTTCACCTGCATTCTTCAATTCCCTACCATTTACCATGTACGTTCCATTTTGATTTGTCCTGCCAAGATGTAGCACCTCACACTTATCAGCATCTAACTCCATCTGACATCTTTCAGCTCACTCTTCCAACTGGCATAAATCTCTCTGTAGACTTTGAATATCTACTTCATTATCCACAACTCCACCTATCTTAGTATCATCTGCATACTTACTAATCCAATTTACCACACCATCATCCAGATCAATGATGTACATGACAAACAACAGTGGACCCAACACAGATCCCTGTGGCACCCCACCAGTCACTGGCCTCCAACCTGACAAACAACCATCCACCATTACTCTCTGGCATCTCACATTCAGCCACTGTTGAATCCATCATTAATACGTCATTAATACCCAACAATTGAACCTTCTTAACCAACCTTCCATGAGGAACCTTGTCAAAAGCATTACTGAAGTCCATATATACAACATCCACTGCTTTACCCTTATCAATTTCCCGAGTAACCTCTTCAAAAAATTCAAGATGATTAGTCAAACATGACCTTCCAGGCACAAATCCATGTTGACTGTTCCTAATCAGACCCTGTTTATCCAGATGCTTATATATATTATCTCTAAGTATCCTTTCCATTAATTTTCCCACAACTGACATCAAACTAACAGGTCTATAATTGCTAGGTTTACTATTAGCCCCCTTTTTAAACAATGGAACAACATGCGCAGTACGCCAATCCCGTTTCTAATGACATTTGAAATATTTCTGTCATAGCCCCTGCTATTTCTACACTAACTTCCCTCAATGTCCTAGGGAATATCCTGTCCGGACCTGGAGACTTATCCACTTTTATACTTCGCAAAAGTGTCAGTACTTCCTCTTCTTTGAATCTCATAGTTTCCGTAGCTACTCTACTTGTTTCCCTCACCTCACATAATTCAACATCCTTCTCCTTGGTGAATAACGAAGAAAATAAATTGTTCAATATCTCCCCCATCTCTTTTGGCTCTGCAGATAGCTGTCCACTCTGACTCTCTAATGGAACAATTTTATCCCTCGTTATCCTTTTGCTATTAATATAGCTGCAGAAACCCTTTGGATTTACTTTCACCTTACTTGCCAAAGTAACCTCATATCTTCTTTTAGCTTTTCTAATTTATTTCTTAAGATTCTTTTTACATTCTTTATACTCCTCAAGCAGCTCATTTACTCCATGCTGCCTATAATTATTGTAGATCTCTCTCTTTTTCCGAACCAAGTGTCCAATTTCCCTTGAAAACCATGGCTCTTTCCAATTTTTACTTTCAACCAAACAGGGACATAAAGATTCTGTACTCTTAAAATGTCACCTTTAAATGTCCTCCATTTCTCTTCCACATCTTTCCCATAAAACAAACTGTCCCAATTTACTCCTTTTAAATCCTTTTGCATCTCCTCAAAGATAGCCTTTCTCCAATCAAATATCTCAACCCTATGTCCAGTTCTGACCCTCTCCATAATTATCTTGAAACTAATGGTATTGTGATCACTGGACCCGAAGTGCTCCCCAACGCATACCTCTGCCACCTGACCCGTCTCATTTCCTAACAGGAGGTCCAGCACCGCCCCTTCTCTAGTAGGTACCTCTATGTATTGCTGCAAAAAACTATCCTGCACACATTTTACAAACTCCAACCCATCCAGCCCATTTACAGAATGTGTTTCCCAGTCTATGAGTGGAAAATTGAAATCTCCCACAAACACTACCTTGTGCTTACTACTAATATCTGCAATCTCCTACATATTTGCTCTTCCAATTCTCGCTCCCTATTTGGTGGTCTATAATAGTAAGATTAAACGAGCTTACCAGTTTGAAGTTTGATCTTTATTTTATGAGGAGGAACGTTGAGGTAATACGTGAAGAACCCCGCTTACGACGCATGCGTGTCATCCTTCAAAGCAGCGGTGTGAGGTCACAGATACACTATAATGACCTAAGATAGTAAGATTATTAAAGAGATACCAGTTTAAGATATGACCATTCGAGGGTGGGAGCGGAGGGCACGTATTCCCTCAATGTTCCTCCTCACAAAATAAAGATCAAACTTCAAACTGGTAAGTTCTCGTTTAATCTTACTATTTTACTTCGGAGTCACGTGAGTGACTACGTGAAGATTTCAAAGCTCTGTGACCTCATGCCGTGGAACGAGTCCATGCTTCACAACTGCCTTGGTAGTTTGGGAGAAATTGTTAATGATATTCAAAAAAATAACAATAAAGATATACTGATACTGAAAAAAACAAAAAACATTCATACCAATTATTTAACGTAAATGATAAATAATATTTTATTAATTCAAATCATAACCCTTGCATTCTTCAGGGATAAATTATCATACAGAACTTAAAATTTTTCCCGAAAACGTTCCCATACTGCTAACTGGTTTGTTATAACATTTCTGAAACGTTTTCTCCGACGACCATCCTGCAATCCTGAGGATTTGGTCCATGGATACATCAAGGCGTTTTGCTGCGGATGTAGCTGCAGCCCTGGTGGAGTGAGATTTAAATATGTTAGTGTCCACTCCCGCCTTTCTTAACCCATATTTCAGCCACCGCGAAATGGTCTGAGTTGACACTACGGTACGGTTTCTTATAGCTGATTAAAAGAGCCATTTCCTTGCCTCTGATAGCCTTTGTCCTTTCAATATATAACAAAATGTGCTTCACTATACAGAGGCATTCGTCCTCCGGGTAGGCCATAAATTCTATGACCTGCCCCGCTGATCCTGGTCTATTTTGTTTAATAAGGTCCTGGATCACAAAAACCAAACTTCCTGCCGCCATAGTCAAGCCATCCAGTCTTAATTTTTGCAATGACTGGACCCTTTGCGCTGTGACCAGCGCCATCAGCATTACCATTTTCCTAGTTAGTTTGTCCAGAGTTAATGCTGTAGCCGGCGACCAATTCCTTAGCATGGTCAGGACCACACTTACATCCCAGATTTGGTTGTATCTTGTTTTGGGTGGCTTGGTGTTAAAGATGCCTCTTAAAAATTTAACTACCAGAGGATGTGATCCCACAGACTGTCTTTCTGTTCCTTGCCACAAATAACTTGACAATGCACTTCTGGCACTATTCACAGTGCTGTAACTAAGTCCTTCATAGTGCAGGCTGGTGAGAAACTCTAGCACCGCCGGAACATCCTTATTTCTGTGGTCCAGATGGTTATTATGGCAGTAATTAGTCCATTTTCTAATATGACCTAAATACTGTTTTTGTGTAGACCTTCTTTGTGCTGCTGTGATCATGTCCACAGTTCTTTTTGATAGCCCCATGTCCCGTAGCGGGTCTTTCAGAGTCTACAACCCAATAAATCAATATTTTTATGGCATGGATGGCTATCCTGAGTTACTGGATGCACCAGCAACTTAGGACTATGTCTTAAAGTTATACATGGTTCCAGCACCATGTCCTGTATCACCGAGAACCATGGTTGGGTAGGCCAATCAGGTACTATGAGAATCCCAGATGCCGAATCCTGTTGAATTTTCCTTAGTACCCGATTGATGAGGCAGAAAGGAGGAAATGCATAAATGAACCATTTCCCCCAGTGCAGTGAGAATGCATCTGTAGCTTCTGCCCCAGGATCTGGTTCCCATGATACATACCTCGGTAACTGGTGATTTAACCTGGATGCAAAAAGATCAATATCCGGCGTTCCATACTTTACTGTGATTTCAGCAAATACCGTTCTATCCAACATCCATTCAGTATTTTCATTAAAGTTTCGTGACCTGGCGTCTGCCACTGAATTTAGTATCCCTGGTAGATACGTAGCCGATAACCAAATATTCCTTTGGACGCACCATTGCCAAATTGAGTTTGCCAATTCATCACAAGATGTTGATATATTTCCACCCATATGATTTATATATGCCACCACCGTGGTATTATCTATCTGCAATCTAACATGCTGCTGTTTCATTCCTGAGCAATAAGATTTTAGCCCATAAAACGCACTTAACATTTCTAAGTAATTTATACCCTTAGTATTAAGTAGGTTAGCTTCTTGTATATTCCATCTCCCTCCACAGCTCGAGATGGTATCAGTTGCACCCCAACCAATTGCACTGGCATCTGTTTGTAATACCACAGACGGGTTGTCAATAACTATTGGGTTGGAGCCATACTTAACATTGTGTTCCCACCATTGTAATTCTTTTATAGCTTCAATTGTTAGCTCCATTGGCCGATCAAAATGGCCTCTATTAATTTTGAGTGCTCTAATTTTCTCTCTCTGTAAATTTTGGTAATGTAATGGCCCAAATTGTATGGCAGGAAATGTGGCCACAATTTACCCAATCATCCTGGCTACCCATCTAATGGATGGTTTAAAGGTATTAATAAGCTCTCTGCTATCCTTTTGTAACTCTGTGGCTTTCCCTATTGGTAAAGTCACTAACATATTCATTGTGTTAATGGTGAACCCCAAGTAATCAATATTAGTTGATGGTGTTAATTTTTACTTAATTGGATGGATAATGAATCCCAGCTGTTCAAACAATTGTTTTGTGGCAACCACTGCCTGACATGCCAATTCATAAGTTTTTCCCACAATAAGTATATCATCCAAATATGCCATTACTCTATGTTTTTGTTGTCGCAGCAATGCCAAAGCTGGTTTAAGAATTTTTGTAAATAATCTGGGGGCTGACGTTAGCCGTTTGGTAGCGCCTTGTATTGCCAAAGCTGTCCCATCCAGTTAAATTTCAAAAACCGCCTGTGTCTACCTCTGATGGGTATTGTATAGTAAGCATCTTTAAGATCAATACTTGCCATAAAGTAGCCCGCTGAAACTAACTCTTTAGCAGTGCTAAAAGTATCCATTTTAAAATGAACATATTGCACAAAATTGTTAAGCGTTGATAAATCAATAATAATACGGCAACCCCCATCTTTCTTATTTCTAATAAATATGTTTGAGACAAATTCCTGTTGTTCAGGTTTGGTTTGTTCAATTTAGTGAATAATCTTTGTAGTTCTATTTGAGCTTTAGCTTGTTCCAATTTCTTTGTACTATTATTATAAAAACTACCTTTCCTAGGAGGCCCATAAGGTTGATCTCTTTTCCCCAGATATCCTTTGGATGCTCTAATCAGCCCCAAAGTCTTGGCCTCCTCATCCAAATCTTTAACCTGTTTGGACAGGTGTCCCCCAAATAACAGGGTTTGGGGTCTTATAGCCCTTTGCTTACACAGTATAGCGAACTTAGGGTCTAGAGCTGGCTGAATGGCCCCCTTTCTAATATTATTTAGTTCATACTGCACATTGCAAAATAGTGCTAAGGCATCCTTGTGGTCACTAGTCATGTCCACCTTTTCTAACGTGCGGGCCAAGGCTGTTATGCCCGCCGTGAGACATTTCAGGGCATTTTTGATTTTAATATCCTGACTCCTAATGGCCTGCCCAACATGTCTCCAAATACACCGGTTAACACTGGCTACATTAAGAGCACCACAATTTCCCAGAGGTAAATGCCTTGCCAACACTTCAGCAAAAGTATTAGCTTGAAGTTGATGGGTGGACATATATTCAATACTTGCAGCCATCCTGTCCTCGAGATTCTTCCCAGTTTGTTCCTGCTGGAAGTACTGGCCCACCATGTCCAGCAGGTTGTTTTTTCCCACCTTCAATAGGGGAAGGTGGCTCCATCTCCTGCTCAGATTCTGACCCAGTCAGACCTTCAATACCCTCCTCAGAGGAGTCTGATATTTCATGCAGCCCTTTATGGGAAACTGCTGAGGGACTTATATTTTGCCCACTGTGGCTATCCTCCATATCCGGGGTCCTGCCACTCTGGAGAATTTCCTCCAGCAACCGCTCCAGCCGACTTCCATGCTCTCGGGCACTAGTCGATCGCGGGTGCTTTAATATATCGGACCGCTCCTGCCGACCTTGGTGCTCTCGGGCACTAGTCGCACGCGGTATTTCCCGCAGCCGGTCCCCATGCCTACGGGCACTGGTCGCTCCCGGCCGCCCGATATACTCCTGCCACTCCTCACGGTCCCGGTACTAATGGGCACCTGTCGCTGGCAGCTGATCATCCTCCAGCCACTCGTACCGGCTTTCCAGCTCCGTAAAACTGGCCGCTCCTGGCTGCTCCATGATCACATCACTTTCATAGTGATGCAATTTTTGCTTTACCTTCCTGCCCGGCCGAGAAGTTTTTGCCGGCGCGGGGTTTAAGTTGGGCACAGCTGGTTCCCCCATAGGAATCTCCTGTGGCGTTGGCTGCTGCTGCAGGTCCCCGGCTCCTTCCTCACAGACTTTCTCCGAGTTACTCTGTCCATTTCCTACAAAAGTTTGAAATGCAGAGTCACTTACCTGCCGTTCATTGGCTTTTTCTCTTCTCCCGTTCAAGGGGACGTCTTCCCCAGGTGTGACTCGTTGCAATGCGTGTAGCGATATGACACGCATGCGTCGTAAGCGGGGTTCTTCACGTAGTCACTCACGTGACTCCGAAGTAAAATACACCCCTATAAGTGTTGCTACCCCTTTCCCATTTCTCAGTTCCACCCAAATAGCCTCCCTAGACGAGCCCTCTAATCTATCCTGCAAAGCACTGCCGTAATATCTTCCCAGATAAGCAATGCAACACCTCCACCTCTTGCCCCTCCAATTCTATCACACCTGAAGCAACGAAATCCTGGAATATTTAGTTTCCAATCACAGCCGTCCTGCAACCATGTTTCACTGATCGCCACAACATCATACTTCCAGGTGTCAATCCAGGCTCTAAGTTCATCCACCTTTCTTACAATGCTCCTAGCATTAAAGTATACACATTTAAGAAACCCACCTTCTCTTATTCTCTGTTTATTGTCTTTTTCTTCTCTCTCTCCTACATTTTGGGTCAGAGTGCTACCGTTCTCTGCCTCCCACACTGACTGCTAGCTTTCCCAATTCGAGTCCCTCCCCCCAACCATACTAGTTTAAAATCTCCCCAGTAGCCTTTGCAAATCTCCCCGCCAGGATATTGGTCCCCCTCGAGTTCAAGTGCAACCCGATAATAGTAAAACCCGTTGATAGTTAATGTGTGGAATGTCATTTGGAAGAGGAATTGTGTTTTATTCTTTATTGTGAGAGGATTTGAGTGCAAGACAATTGACAGCAGTGTTATTGAAATTGTAGAGGGCCTTGAGAGTGTGTCATGCACTATCTAGCATCTGCCGGTGGAGGTGTGTCGTGCTGGGAGTCAATGATTCCTGGAAGGGTGGAGCAGTAAGCGGAGTATGATTAGGCAGACCGAGTCTCCAACCACAATGGATTGGAACAAATCTGTGCTACCCTGGCCAAAACACATCAATCTCCGCGCGAGCTCTCACTGCATTGATGTGAGAATCATGTTTTGTTTTTCCCCAGCGGGGGTGGCCAGAACCTGGAATTACAGTCTCAAAGTACAAGGTCAGCCATTAGGGACAGAGATGAGGAGAACTTTATTTGTTCATGGATAGGACAGGTGTAAAGGGACATGGGCCAAATGCAGGGCGGTGGAACTAATCTAGATGGGGCATTTTGGTTGGCGTAAGCTGGTTGGCCTGAGGGACCCATTTTCTCACTGTATGACTTTTTGACTCAGGAATCATTCGAATTAGTCATAGAGTCATACAGCACGGAAACAGATCGGACAACTCAACATCATGGGGACCAATGTGCCCCATCTGAGCTAGTTCCATCTGTCAATGGACGGGTGACATTTCTGAAGTCTGAAGAAGGGCCTCGCCCTGAAATGTCACCTATTCCTTTTCTTCTGAGATGTTGCCTGACCCGCTGAGGTACTCCAGGTTTTTGTACCTCAGATAGTATACTTTTACTTTGGGGATATAGTGTAAAAGCAGGCCATTCGGCCCACCGAGACCATGCCTCTGTACACTAACGCTATCCTACACATCAGGGATAATTTTACAAACATGCACATCTTTGGACTGGGAGGAAACTGGGCACGGGGCCAAAACCCATGGTGGGAACGTACAAACTCCGTACAGACAGCACCCGTAGTCAGGATCAAACTCTGGTCACTGGCGTGTGAGACAGTTGCTCTACCGCTGCGCCACCGTGCCGCCCAACCTACATCAGGTCACTATATCTTCAATGTAGGAGTGAATGCACATTTCAGAAAACTGAAGAAGGATCCCGACCTGAAACAGCATTATTCATTTTGCCCAAGATTCCAGCATCTGCAGTTCCTTCTGTCTCCAGAAACAAAATGAAACTTCGGATTGGTGGGGTTAGGTTTTTTGTGGGCAAGCTTATTGAGGTTACAGAATTAAAGTGGGTCGGTGTGCAGGAATGGATAGACACAAAATGGTGGAGTAACTCAGCGGTACGGGTAGCATCTCTGGAGAGAAGGAATAGGTGACATTTCAGGTGGAGAGTCTGGGGAGAGGGGAACTAGAGGTATGAAAAGAGACAGAACGAATCAGAGCCGGCACTGAAGGCCAAGGAAAGGTGGAGCCCACAATGGTCCATTGTTGGATGTGGAAGAGGTGATAACGAATGCATACGAACAGTGGAGCTAGCAGGATGACTGGGGGGGGGGGGGGGGGGGGGGACGGAGAGATAGGGAATGCAAGGGTTACTAGAAATTTGAGAAATCAATATTCATACCATTGGGTGGTAAGATGCCCATGCAAAATATGAGGTTGTGGTGGCTCCCAAGGGTCGCGCCATCATACTGTCGAACCCCTCGGCCCGGGAGTGGTTCAGTCCGGAGGCGGTCCTAAACCAGAGGGTTTAAAGGCAGGGGTTTGGGTGCCATCTTTCTCTCATTTGGACCTCCCTACAACCGGGAGGAGCATAATTAAAGGTGCCTCTCAAAACACTGAACTTCGTGCTTCCTTTTGAGACCCACGCACCACATTGGTGACCCCGACGCTCCATTGGCGTCATGATGGAGAGAAGAGAAAGCCCCACCTCCTCACAGGCCGGCCCGGCCCTGTCTCTGGACGCAGTCTTGGTGAAACTGCCCAACGTCTGGACCACCCAGCCGCTCATCTGGTTCCAGCAGGCGGAGGCCCAGTTCAACCTGCGGGGCACCACGGTCGATGCCACCCGCTTCTATTACCTGGTGGGGGCCCTTGACCAGGACACGGTTGAAGAGGTCACGGACTTCCTCGCAGCCCCCCCGGACACTGATAAATATCTTGGCCTCAAGGAGCTCCTGCTCCAGATTTATGGCCTAAGCAGGATGGAGCGTGCTGCTAGGATCCTGCATATGGAGGGCCTGGGCGACCGACGGCCATCTAGCCTCCTAAAGGAGATGGTGGCTGTACTGGATGGGCACACGCCATGCCTGCTATTCGAATATACATACCTGCATCTGCTGCCGGCCTACATTCGTCTGCAGCTTACAGACGCCTCGTTTGAAGACATCAGGGCCCTCGGGAGGCGCGCCGACACGCTGTGGATGGCGCACCCTGATGACGTCAGTGCGTTGGCCATCAGCAGAGACAGGGTCGCACTGAGGCCGATGCGCTCTGATGACGTCAACGTGCTGGCCGTCGGCAGGCACGCCGATGACGTCACTCCGGCAGCTCCCGATTTCCTCCGGTGGAGGAGCAGTGGAAGGAGTGACAGCTCCAGCCCGACGGCCCGTACGATCGCCCCCCCCCCAGCGGCATTGAGGGGTACTGCACCTGCAGTCCAGCGCCAGCAAGCTGCAGGCACCACCAGGAGCAGGCAAGCTCCAAGTAACACCAACATGAGGCGCTGGTGCTATTTCCATCAGCGTGGGGTGCTGCAGCACGACAACGCCGCCAGCCGTGCACGTTCCCGGGAAACGCCTTGGCCGGCGATTTCATATTTGTGTACCTGGACGACATCCTGGTGGCCAGCCGCTCGCAGCAGGAGCACTGCGCCCACCTTCGGCAGCTCTGTCTGCGGCTCAGCAAACATGGTTTGGCCATCAACCTCAAAAAGTGCCGTTTTGGGGTGACCAAGATTGACTTCCTCGGCCACCGCGTGACTGCGCAAGGGTCGACGCCATCCGTCGGTTTCGCCGCCCACGCACGGTGCGCGGCCTGCAGGAGTTTGTCGGTATGGTGGCGTTTTACCACCGTTTCGTGCCATCCGCGGCCCACATCATGCGGCCTCTGTATCAACTCCTGGCGGGTGGGCAGAACAAGAACGTTGAATGGACCCACGAGGCAGGGGCAGCTTTTGGTGGCGCGAAGGAGGCCCTTGCTTGGGCCGTACTACTGGTGCACCCACGGGAAGATGCCCCGACTGCTCTCACGGTGGACGCCTTGGAGTCGGCTGTGGGCGCTGTGCTGGAGCAACTGACGGGCGGAGGTTGGTGACCACCTGGCAGTGCGCCACTTCCGCTACTTCCTGGAGGGCCGCCCGTTCACCGCCTACACGGACCACAAGCCGCTCACTTTCGCCTTGGCCAAGGATTCCGACCCCTGGTCCGCATGACAGCAGCGGCAATTGGCCTACATTTCGGAGTATACCACTTCAATCCGCTACGTCATGGGGAAGGAGAACCGGGTGGCCGACGCATTGTCCTGCCCTGCTATCAACGCCGTTTTCGAGGTGGCGCCTGGAATTGATTATTCTGCTCTGGCGGAGGTACAGCTCACGGACGATGAGGTGCCCGCCTTCCGGACTGCCATGTCCGGCCTCCACCTTGAGGATGTCCCTCTCGGTCCTGGAGGAGCGACCATCCTGTGCAATGTATCGTCCGGTCAGCCGCGCCCCATCGTCCCTGCCGCCTGGTGCCGGAGGGTGTTCAAAGTCATCCACGGACTGTCTCACCCATCAATTCGGGCGACAACGGCACTGGTGGCCGCTCGTTTCATGTGGCACGGTCTGCGCAAGCAGGTTGGCAATTGAGCTCGCACCTACATTCCGTGCCAGATGACGAAAATCCAGCGCCATGTCCGTGCGCCTCTTCAGGAGTTTGGTCTACGTCACCGGCGATTCGACCATCTCCACGTGGACATTGTGGGGCCTCTCCTGCCACCTTCTTACAATGGTGGACCGCTTCACGCGGTGGGCGGAGGCCATTCCGTTGGCTGACACTTCAACGGCTACGTGCGCTCGTGCATTGTCCGCGCACTGGATTGCTCGCTTCGGGGTGCCGGCTCACATCTCCTCAGATCGGGCGCCACAGTTCACCTCCGGGCTGTGGTCAGCCATGGCTCGCTTGTTGGGGGTGCGGCTACACTACACTACGGCTTACCACCCGCAAGCTAACGGTTCAACCGGCAGCTAAAGGCAGCGCTAAAGGCGCGACTCTCCGGCCCGGACTGGATGGACGAGTTGCCATGGGTCATGCTGGGCATCCGGACTGCTCCTAAAGAGGCCTCATCATCGGCGGAGCTGGTGTACGGGTCGCCACTCACGGTGCCCGGGGAGTTCGTGCCGTCGGCGCCGGGGCAGCAGAGGACGCCCTCATCCACCCTAGAGTGCCTTCGCGAGCGAGTTGGCAGGCTCGCACCCGTCCCGACGTCCCGACATGGGACATTTCGCCCACACGTGCCATCAGCCCTCACGGACTGCCCATACGTTTTCCTGCGTTGTGATGCCCACCGGACGCCACTCCAGAGGCCGTACGAGGGCCCGTTCCGGGTGCTGGAACACGGGCAGTAGACTTTTGTGCTGGACATGGGGGGCCGGCCGGAGGCCGTGTCGATTGACCGGTTGAAGCCGGCGCACCTGGACATTGACCAGCCGGTGCTGGTTGCCCAAGGTTGGGGGTGTGGGCAGATGCATGGCAGATGATGTTTAATGCGGATAAATGTGAGGTTATCCACTTCGGTAGCAAAAACAGGAAGGCAGATTACTATCTAAATGGCATCAAGTTGGGAAAAGGGCAAGTACAACGGGATCTGGTGATCCTTGTACATCAGTCTATGAAAGTAAGCATGCAGGTACAGCAGGCAGTGAAGAAAGCGAATGGGTTGTTGGCCTTTATAACAAGAGGAATCGAATATAGGAACAAAGTGGTCCTTCTGCAGTTGTACAGAGCCCTAGTGAGACCACACCTGGAGTATTGTGTGCAGTTTTGGTCCCCTAATTTGAGGAAGGAAATTCTTGCTATTGAGGGAGTGCAGCGTAGGTTTACAAGGTTAATTCCCGGGATGGTGAGACTGTCATATGCTGAGAGAATGGAGCAGCTACGCTTGTAGGGGGGAGAAGAAAGGAAAAAGGAGGAGGAGGAGCCCGAGGACTGAGGGAGAGCGACTCTCTTCCCCTTCCTAGCTCTCCCTCAGCCCTCGGGCTCCTCCTCCTCCTTTTTCCTTTCTTCTCCCCGTCCCCACCCCCCACCCCACCGTGTATTGTGATCTTTTTATTTGTATGGCTGTGTGGTAACTCAAATTTCACTGTACCAATTGGTGCACTTGAACTTGAACTTGAAATTGAACATAAAATGCTGGAGTAACTCAGCAGGACAGGCAGCTTCTCTGGATAGAAAGAATGGGTGGCGTTTCGGTTCGAGACCCTTCTTCTGCCAGAGAGCCAGGGAGAGGGAGACACAGAGATATGGAAAGCAATAGTGAAAATGAGACATCAAAGGTTCAATAAAATGTGGAATAGATCATTGTTAGCTATGGGAAGCTGACAACGAAGCATATGAAGATTTATTCAGGAAGACAGTCGGATGGATTGGAAAACGAGGATGAGGAGGGATGGTGGAATCAACATTTCCCACTGTGATGGAGGCAATTAAATTCAGTCATCTTCCTCTTTGTTCACCCGTGGTCGGGGCCTTTGAACCCTCCACAGTCGCCGCTACTGACGGCCCGATGTACAAAACTCCGGCGGTGAAACGGATCAGAACACACTCGCGGCTTGGAGTTTCCGAATCGGCCGGTTCTTACCGGAGACCGCGGTTTCCGAAGTCCACAGACCGAGCTGG
The DNA here is from genome assembly GCF_028641065.1 of Leucoraja erinaceus. Taxonomy (NCBI): domain Eukaryota; kingdom Metazoa; phylum Chordata; class Chondrichthyes; order Rajiformes; family Rajidae; genus Leucoraja; species Leucoraja erinaceus. The sequence continues at coordinate 23,888,400 of NC_073408.1, read as the reverse complement.
GTGGAGCTCCAACACTGACGATCCCCGGCAAAAGATCCCAGGCCTCTGCAATGTTAAAGTCAGCGTCACGCCCGCGGCTAGAAGCTCCGCAAACCACAGCTCCACGATGGCCCAACACTCTGGAGCTCCAACACGGTGATCCCCGGCAATGCATCGCCCGCTCTGCGATGATAATTCAGTGCTGCGCCGCTGCTAAAGCTCTGGGCAGGTCTCTGGTAGGAAAGGCCACGCCAATCCAGACTGCGAGGGGATGAGGGCGAAGATGTGACACAGAGAAAAGACACATCTCCGTCCAGGAAAGTGACTGAGAAACAGTTCCTCCCTATTCCCCTCCACCAACCCCCACATAAGACACATTAAGAAACATTTAAACCATACATTTAGACACTAAAAATAACAAAAATGGTAAAAGGACCAACAGCTGCTGGCGAGGCAGCCATTGCGATGGTGTCACCCGATGTCTCTCTTCAGTGCAGTAGTTGCTATGCGATATCTAGGATAGGCGTCACATTAGTTCATAGCTGGTAGCTGGGGCTGGTGTTACACAGTTTTAACCAGCTTTACAATGAGCCCCATTGCCCAGCCTTGAGAATCATCCCACTGTCTACCTTACCCCACTGCATCTCGTTATGAGTTCCCCTCTTGGTCATAACTTGGCCACTGGTCATAATGGCCATCAATCTGTACCACTCCTTCTGGTTGATTGGGCTGTCTGGAGCGTCTAGATATGTGTCTAAATCATCTCCAGGATGGTTCATTGGGTATCTAGTGAAATTTAATGGGTACTAAGCCCTCTCCCAGCAATTGCTCGTCCATCGACAATGGACCATGCCAACCAGGGTGCCCCATCCAGGCAAACTCCTCCCCCTTCTGTCGTGGGGTAGACTGAGACTGAGACAGGGACTGACTATTCCCCCAATCTTTGCACATCCCCAGTCACTTTAATTTCATTGTTCATGTAGTTTGTGTTTTTATGACTGCTGGCAGATCAATTTCCCTCCTGGGATAAATAAAGTTGTATCGTATCATCTAGCATTGAACATGTGAACTTAAAGCAGCATCTGCAGTTCCTTGTTTCTACGAAGTCTCCCGATACAGTTAATTCTATTTTTACATTCTAGTTCGATATTCCCCTTTGAAGTCATATTGTGCAGTGTGTGGAGAGAGAGAACTGCAGGTGCTGGTTTACACCAAAGATGGACACAAAATGCTGGAGTAACTCAGCGGGACAGGCAGCATCTCTGAAGATAAGGAATAGATGATGTTTGGGGTCGAGACTTCTTCAGACTTCCTCATGGAAGCTGCAGTGTCTGGTCTACTCCACAAGGTGGAGGCACTTGGCCGTCGGACCACAGCACTCTGCAGCACTACAGAGTGTGTCCCTCTGTACTGAGTGGAGTAGGTCCAGGGCTGTTCAACCTGCGTGCACTTGCAGACCTCTGCCGGCCTGTAGATTCAGCTCACAAAATGCTCAGCCTGCTTTCTGCTCCAAGTAATAGACACAAAATGCTGCAGTAACTCAGCGAGACTGGCTGCATCTCTGAAGAAAAGGAATGGGAGACCCTTCAGACTCTAGGTTTTAGTTTTAGAGATACAGCGCGGAAACAGGCCCTTCGGCCCACCGAATCTGTGCCGAACAGCGATCCCTGCACATTACCACTATCCGACACGTACTAGGGACAATTTACACTTATACCAAGTATAAAAACACAAGCCAATTAACCTTCAAACCCGTACGTCTTTGGAGTGTGGGTATTGTTTGACCCCCGAGTGTCTCCAGAGATGTGGCCTGGCCCGCTGAGTTACTCCAGCATTGTGTGTCTATCTTCTGTTTAAACCAGCATCTGCAGTTCCTTCCTGCACATTTCCGATTGTCTTGATCCCAACCCTTCCAGGCAGTGTGGTTACTGATCCCGCCCCTAACTATGTCTCCAGACCTATACATATGTCTTTTAATTATCAACCTCAAGAGTGTTGCTCCGCGGCCTGGGATCCACAACACAAAATTGATGGGGACAAGTTAGAAATAATTCAAAATAGAGCTGCAAGGTTTATCATTGGTGATCACAGCAGGGAGTCCAGTATGACTAAAATCCTTGCTGATCTAGAGTGGGGAAACTCTTTAAGACCATAGGACCAGTTTATGCCTGATGGCCATCTATAAAGAAACACACGGGTTTATTCCTAGCAACATCAAGAGTCATCTTCAATCTGCAAATTCATCCAGTCAACCAAAGATCACGCAATCGGTGGTTTTCTTTTTTTAATTTTTTTTTTAAAGAAAGAAAATATTTTAGAAAAGTAGGATAAACTATCAATAATACAACTTAGGAGGTAGGTCCGTAGGTCAGAGAACATCGCTATTCACCTAATCCTGAATTCAGGTTTCAGTCAGGCTTCCACGCCAGCCCAATCTACCCCTTCGAATAATCTATAAATGGAGACCATATTCTAGTAAATAATTCTGGTTTGTCAATTAAGACAAATCTAATTTTTTCCAAATGTAAGGTCTCCGACATGTCCATAATCCACATCTTGATTGTGGGGGTTGCTGGGTTTTTCCAAAATTTTAATATTACATTTTTCTCGATTATTATACTGTAATCAAGGAAATTTCTTTGGCTTGTTGTAAGTTTTAGGAATTGTTCTGATATTCCCAATATTATTAATTTAGTGTTTAAGAAGGAACTGCAGATGCTGGAGAATCGAAGGTACACAAAAAAGCTGGAGAAACTCAGCGGGTGCAGCAGCATCTATGGAGCGAAGGAAATAGTCAACGTTTCGGGCCGAAACCCTTCTTCAGATTATTATTAATTATTAATTATTTAGGATCGGGTTCCAGTAGGGTATTAACAACTACAGAGATTATTTTTAAAATATCCATCCAGTAATTTTTAATTTTGTAAATTGTATTTTAAAAAAAATCAATCGGTGGTTTTCAAACGCAACATCATCCCAACAAATAAAGACTGTTATAGGTATTCACTGCACCCAAAGACAATCGCCAAAGGGATCATCTCCACCATGACATTTGCACTGCACCCAAAGTCAAGACCTTCAAGACCAAGCTGGAAACAATCGTTAGTAAGTTACTGACTTAAGGCTCACTTTAATATTTAATATTTAATTGTGACTTATAACCATATAACCATATAACAATTACAGCACCTCCCCCTCCCTGCTCCCCACTTCTCCCGCTCCCCTCATCTCACCCCCCTCTCAGCACACCCTCTCTCTCTCCCCCTCTCCCCCTCTCTCTCTCCCTCTCTCTCTCACTCCCGTCCTCCCCTCCATCCCCTACCCCACCCCTTCCTCCTCCCCTAAAACCCCCTCCCCTCCACATCCCCTACGCTCTTCCCTCCACCCTCCCCCCTCCCTCCCCCTCCTCCCTGCTCCCCACCTCTCCCCCTCACCCCCCTCTCAGCACCCCCTCTCTCTCCTCCTCACTTTCACCCCTCTCTCTCTCCTCCTCCCCTCCTCCCCACCTTTCCCCCCTCACCCCACCCTCCCTCATACCCTCCTCTCCACCCCCTATCCCTCTTGCCCCTCTCTCTGTGTCTCTGTCTCTCTGTCTCTGCCCCTTCTCTCTCTGCCCTCACTCTCTACCCCCGCCCCCCCCTCTCTAGATGTGACTGCAAGTTGGGGGCTATGCGTCAGTAGATAGGGTGGTTATGGGGTAAAAGGAGCAAATGAATAATATTAATATAATATCAAGGGGGTAATTAGCGTGAGTGCGGTGGGGGGCGGGGGATAGTTAGTGTGTGACGCCGCATGCCGCCTCCTCCCTCCCACAGCCGCACGTTGGGGGAACAGACCCAACGGGTCTGCACTTGGTCTAGTGCTATATAGATCCATGTTCTATAGTGTGTATACTGGAAGGAAAGCATGAACAGTTCTACAGGACCTCCAACAGGTAAGTGGATCTTGAATGTGTCTTTAGGATAGGCGGCAAGCACTTAATAATCTCCACAATACAGCAACATTCAATAAAACTAAACCAGGCTATAAGCACTCATGTTAAGAGTTGTTATCACCCAACTGGATCATCCCACCACACCCAGAGAGCAGTGCTGAACCATATAACAATAACCATATAACAATTATACCTCATCCATATGCCTATCCAATTTATTTTTAAATGATACCAACGAACCTGCCTCCACCACTTCCACTGGAAGCTCATTCCACACCGCTACCACTCTCTGAGTAAAGAAGTTCCCCCTCATGTTACCCCTAAGCTTCTGTCCCTTAATTCTGAAGTCATGTCCTCTTGTTTGAATCTTCCCTATTCTCAAAGGGAAAAGCTTGTCCACATCAACTCTGTCTATCCCTCTCATCATTTTAAAGACCTCTATCAAGTCCCCCCTTAACCTTCTGCGCTCCAGAGAATAAAGACCTAACTTATTCAACCTTTCTCTGTAACTTAGTTGTTGAAACCCAGGCAACATTCTAGTAAATCTCCTCTGTACTCTCTCTATTTAGTTGACCAACGCTTGCTTTGGTCAGACTTGGCACATGACCCTCCTAACGTATGTGACAACCAGTGATGGTGATTGGGTCAAGATACAGAAACAGAAACAGAAACAGTTCCTTACTGTTCAACCTTCCCGGGTCTCTCAGATTGTTATACAATTCAATCAGATCCCCTCCCTCTTTCCTCATTCCAAACCAAACAACCCAGTCTAGCCTCAGCGGGACACCCGGTCTCTCACCGTAACCACACGGAGTTCTCCAGCTCCTACAGGCTGCCATGTCCACTGGCCGGGCCTCATCCTCCATACTTCCTCAACCGCCTTCACTGCCCCATTTCAGATTCAGATCCAGATTCAGATTCAACTTTAATTGTCATTGTCAGTGTACAGTACAGAGACAGAGAGAAATGCAGTTAGCATCTCCCTGGAAGAGCGACATAGAATATGATTTCAATAATTAAATCTATTTACATGCATACAGTCATAGTGTTTTTCCTGTGGGAGGAGGGGGGGGGGGGGGGGGGTGATTGGCAGTCACCGAGGTACATTGTTGAGTAGTGTGACAGCCGCAGGAAAGAAGCTGTTCCTGGACCTAGTGGCCGACAACGGAGAGACCTGTAGCGCCTCCCGGATGGTAGGAGGGTAAACAGTCTGTGGTTGGGGGAGAGCAGTCCTTGGTGATGCTGAGCGCCCTTCGCAGACAACGCTTGCTTTGGACAGACTCAATGGAGGGGAGCGAGGAACCGGTGATGCGTTGGGCAATTTTCACCACCCTCTGCATTGTTTTCCGGACGGAGACAGAGCAGTTGCCATACCATACTGTGATACAGTTGGTAAGGATGCTCTCGATGGTGCAGCGGTAGAAGTTCACCAGAATCTGAGGAGACAGATGGACCTTCCTCAGGAAGAAGAGACGCTGGTGATCCTTCTTGACCAGAGTGAGGTATTGTGGGTCCAAGAGAGGTCATCGGAGATGTTGACCCCCAGGAACCTGAAGCTGGAAACACATTCCACCTCATGAATTTCTGTATGTGTGTGTGTGCGCGCATGCGTGAGTGTGTGCATGAGTTTCTGTGTGTATATGCGTACATGCGTGAGTGTATGTGTGTATGTTTCTGTGTGTGTGCGCGCATGCGTGTGTGTGTGTGTGCATGAGTTTATATATGTGTGTGTGCACGCACGCGTGAGTTTGTGTGTGCATGAGTTTCGGTAGGTGTGTGTGAGCATGCGTGAGCATTTGTGTATGTGTGCATGAGTTTCTGTGTGTGTGTGTGTGTGTGCGTGTGCGTATGCATAAACGTGTGCGCATGAGTTTCTGTGTGTGTGAGTGTGTGTGTGTGCACGCATGCATGAGTGGGGTTGTGTGTGCACATAGGATTCATACCATCAGGGGCACTGCACGATTGGCAGCCCCGCCAACAGTCTGTTTGATTTTTCATCGTTTTGTTCATTTTTAGTGTGTGAAAAATGTATGCAAATGATCTCTGGTTTGTTTTATAGATGGGAGAGGGAGAGGGGAGGGGGACAGAAAGGAAAAGGGGGAGGGGGCGAGGGAGGGGTCGGGGAAATATTTTTTTCAGTTTCTTACTTGCCGGAAATGCGATTAATTTTCGGATCGCATTCCCCGGTCGCTCTGCAGCCTACCATCGATGGAGCTGGAGGCCTCCTTGTATACATTCCAAGAAATCCTCCTGCTCAATGCTGCTACCAATTTGGTTGGCCCAATCTATATGTAGATTAAAGTCCCCCATGATAATTCTGTACCTTTGCTACACCCATCCCTAATTTCCTGCTTGATGCTATCCCCAACCTCCTTACTGCTGTTTGGTGGTCTGTATACAACTCCAACAAGCGTTTTCTGTACTTGGCTATTTCAAGGGTATTGATGTATTGATGTAATGGAGTTTAATTCAGACAAGATTCATTTATGATTTATTTTGGGAACACGAATGAGGTGATGACATACATCATGAAGAGAGCACCTTCAAGATGGGTGTGGCAGTGGCCACAGAATCAGTTTACTTTATTGTCACGTACAGTGAAAAGCTTTTGTTGCTTGGTAACAAGTCTGCAGAAAGGCAACATAAGGATAGGACAGGTTTGGAGGGAAATGGAGCAAACACGGGCAGGTGGCACAACACTAGCTGGGACATGATGGCGGGCGTGGTGAAGTTGGCTCCAAGGGCCCATTTCCACGCTCTTACATGGGAGCACCGTGAATGGTGCGAGTAGTGCAACGGACTCTCTCTCTCTCTCTCCCCCTCCCTCCCTTTCTCTCTGTCTCTCTCTCTATCTCTCTCTCTCACCGGAAGGGAGGGGGAGAGAGAGAGAGCACTCTCTCACCCCCCCTCTCTCTCTCTCTCCCTCTCTCTCTCTCCCCCTCTCTCTCTCTCCCTCCTCTCTCCCTCTATCTCTTTCCCTCTCCCTCCTTCTGTCTCCCTCTCTCCTGTCTCTCTCCCTCAACCTCTCCCCCCCTCTCTCTCTCTCTCTCTCTCTCTTTCCCTCCCCCTCTCTCACACCTCCTCCCCCTCCCCTCCTCCTCTCTCTCCTCCTCCTCCCCCTCCCCCTCCTCTCTCTCCGCTCTCTTCTTTCCCTTCCCCCCTCTCTCTCTCCTTTAAATAAAGATTATCAACAGAAGCGCCATGGGCTCTAAATTCACTCTCTCTCTCTCCCCCACCTCCCTCCCTCCCTCCCACACCCCCCCCTTGTCTCTCCCCCCCCCCCCCCCCTTGTCCCCCACCTCTCTCTCTTGCGCGGGTTTTGTTTTACTAGACAGATGGTTGGCCAAAGACCAGAGATACATAAACAGGAGGTGCGAGACAGAAAGATTCAAGAGTTGCCGATTGTGAAGCCAAAGAAAGGAACGTTACTGGAGCAAGAGATAGGTGTGAGATAGGTGGTGCAGCAGCAGAGTTGCTGCCTTACAGCGCTTGCAGCGCCGGAGATCCGGGTTCGATCCCGACTACTGCTGTCTGTACAGAGTTTGTACATTCTCCCCATGACCTGCGTGGGTTTTCTCCAAGATCTTCGGTTTCCTCCCACACTCCAAAGACGTAGAGGTTTGTAGGTTAATTGGCTTGGTAAATGTAAAAACGGTCCCTAGTGGGTTGAAGAGAGTGTTAATATGCGCGGATCGCTGGTTGGCGCGGACCCGGTGGGCAAAGGGCCTGTTTCCGCGCTGTATCTCTAAACTAAATTAAACCAGGTGGGGCACAGGGAAGGGACACACATTTGAAGGTCTTTCATCATCATGGGTACGATACATTCACTTTGGTTTCTACCAAAGATAGATTACAATTAAAACACAAAGTACTTGTGCTATAACTCCAGGATCATCATCACCATCGTTGCAAACATCAACGGGCACGGTGCCTTACAATGCTACGTACGACAGAGATCGCAACTTCGACTGAAGTGTAGATGGCTGTTGGCTCGCTAGGAGCTCATCGGCCCTTTGGCAGGTCTTGTTTTTGGTCCTGCTAGGGGTCCACAGCCCCCTCCTCACCTGGCAAACCAGGTGGGGGGCATGGTTTAGTCATCGACTATCCAACCATGGAGCAGGTAGCACGAGATTACATGGTACCCACGGCAGGGGCAACTCCCCCCGACCTGACCTTCCAGGATAAGCACTCAATTAAGAAAACCAAGCCCACTAAATATACCAACTTACAATAAATGACTCCACATGCAAAAAACCCCAAGCTACTTATTAATTAGCTCTTGAAAAAAAACTAATCCAGTGGATGCAAGAATATAACCATATAACATATAACAATTACAGCACGGAAACAGGCCATCTCGACCCTTCTAGTCCGTGCCGGACACATAATCTCCCCTAGTCCCATATACCTGCGCTCAGACCATAACCCTCCATTCCCTTCCCATCCATATAACTATCCAATTTATTTTTAAATGATAAAAACGAACCTGCCTCCACCACCTACACTGGAAGCTCATTCCACACAGCTACCACTCTCAGAGTAAAGAAGTTCCCCCTCATGTTACCCCTAAACTTCAGTCCCTTAATTCTCATGTCATGTCCCCTTGTTTGAATCTTCCCTACTCTCAGTGGGAAAAGCTTTTCCACGTCAACTCTGTCTATCCCTCTCATCATTTTAAAAAACCTCTATCAAGTCCCCCGTTAACCTTCTGCGCTCCAAAGAATAAAGCCCTAACTTGTTCAACCTTTCTCTGTAACTTAGTTGCTGAAACCCAGGCAACATTCTAGTAAATCTCCTCTGTACTCTCTCTATTTTGTTGTAATATCATTGAGATTATCAGGTGGGTACCTCCCTTCATTGGCGTTTTGTTGAATTAGGCCCACGACACGTCGGGAAGGCTCAGCAGTTGGTTCTGGCAACCCAGAACAGCAACACACCCCCACCCCCTCCAATTGCTCCCTCCCTCCCTCCCACCTCTCTCCACCCCCCCCACCCCCCCCCCCCTTGCTGAACCTCTTCAGTGTCATCCAACTGCCTGTTATACCACCTACCAAAACGTTTAACTGGTTTCACCATTATAGACGGGATTTCTTTGTCATCTACATAAAACCTTTCCTCTACTACCTTACCTCTTGCCAAAGGTATACTCTGTGACTTACTCAGCTTAATCTTCAATCTAGCCCATGTAAATTATTGGGGCAAATCCTCCAAAATTATTGAAGAACTCGGATAAGGACATGGACATTTATAAAACAGACTTGCTGGCTGCAAAGGAAAAAACCCCAATCCACAATGGAAGAACCAGTTTCGAACCCGTCTGTGGGCCTGGGCATTACACCACTGTGCGAATGGTGTGAGCAGGAAAGGCTGAGACGGAGATAACGAGATTATCATTGGAAACACAAAGGAAGGAACCGACCCTCAGCAGATGGCAGTGAACAGCCCAACAGCAACACAATCACCATCGTGGATGACCCATCCATCGGGACAATGGGAGCCCATCCAGGTGATGGGATAATGATCAGGCTGAGGGATCATGACATCAGCAAACCCCTTATCATCGGAAGCCTATTGTTCATGCCAGATCGAAACTGGGAAGGACTCGGGTAAAAAAACCGACCCTCAGCAGATGGCAGTGAACAGCCCAACAGCAACACAATCACCATCGTGGATGACCCATCCATCGGGACAATGGGAGCCCATCCAGGTGATGGGATAATGATCAGGCTGAGGGATCATGACATCAGCAAACCCCTTATCATCGGAAGCCTATTGTTCATGCCAGATCGAAACTGGGAATCATCGAAAGACCCTTTTGTCCAGAGGACCACCTGGGGGTTTCAAGGGAGAAACTCGGGTATAAAAAGCAGGAGTCAAGCCAGAACTCGTTCTCTTTCTGCTCTGCTGGACGGCTCCGGTACTGCATTAACCTGGCTGTAAGTACCCCAGTGACCTGGTGAAGTTCCCGAAATACGATAGAGGTTGAGAGAAGAAGGAGAAAGATCAGAAACACTCTTCCGTAGTCAGGTATGAATTTGTCAATGACCACTGTCTGCAGAAGACTTAATTAACAGAAATACAGAGGCTACATTGCAAGATGCGAGGCACTGCTCAGCTGCAAAAATAGGATGGCCAGGTTACATTTTGCCAAGAAGTACTTAAAAGAGCAACCACAGTTCTGGAAAAAGGTCTTGTGGACAGATGAGATGAAGATTAACTTATATCAGAGTGATGGCAAGAGCAAAGTATAGAGGAGAGAAGGAACTGCCCAAGATCCAAAGCATACCACCTCATCTGTGAAACATGGTGGTGGGGTGTTATGGCCTGTACATGTATGGCTGCTGAAGGTACTGGCTCGCTTATCTTCATTGATGATACAACTGCTGATGGTAGTAGCATAATGAATTCTGAAGTGTATAGACACATCATATCTGCTCGTTCAAACAAATGCCTCAAAACTCATTGGCAGGCGGTTCATTCTACAGCAAGGCAGTGATCCCAAACATACTGCTCATGCAACAAAGGAGTTTTTCAAAGCTAAAATATGGTAAATTCTTGAGTGGCTGTCAATCACCCGATCTGAACCCAATTGAGCATGCCTTTTATATGCTGAAGAGCTGAAGGGGACTAGCCCCTAAAACAAACACAAGCTAAAGATGGCTGCAATACAGGCCTGGCAGAGCATCGGCAGAGAAGACACCCAGCAACTGGCGATGTCCATGAATCGCAAACTTCAAGCAGTCATTGCATGCAAAGGATATGCAGCACAAAACTAAACATGACTACTTTCATTTACATGACATTGATGTGTCCCAAACATGATGGTGCCCTGAAATGGGGGGACTGTGTATAAACACTGCTGTAATTCCTACATGGTGAAACCAAAATGTATAAAAATGTCGTTTTTAAAAATCTGGCAATGTAAACTTTAACCATATGTGTTTTTTTCTGTTACAAATCTCAAATTGTGGAGTACAGAGGCAAATAAATAAATGATGGATCTGTGTCACAAACATTATAGAGGGCACTGTAAATCCTCTCTGAACCCTTTCAAGCTTGACAATATCTTTCCTATAAACATGGTGCCCCGAACTGAACACAATATTCTAAATGTGGACTCATCAATCTCTTATACAACTGCAACATGACCTCCCAACTTCTATACTCAATTCTCTGACTGATGAAGGACAATGTGCTAAAAGCCTTTTTGACCATCTTATCTACCTGCGACTCGACATTCAAGGAACCATGCACCTGTACTCCTAGATCCCTCTAGTGTAGGTTCTGCCGTTGTTAGAGATGACAAAATGTAGCACTTCACACTTGTTTGTATTAAATTCCATCAACCATTCCTCCGTCCACCTGGCCAATCGATTCAGATCCTGCTGCAATCGTTCACAACCATCTTCACTATCTGCAAAACCACCCACATTTGTATCATCAGCAAACTTGCCAATCTTGCCCTATATAACCATATAACCATAACAATTACAGCACGGAAACTTGGCCCTACTAATCCTGCCCTGTATCCCTTCTTCGCCTATCCAAATATTTTTAAATGTAGATGAACCTGCCACCACCACTTCCACTGGGAGCTCATTAACCGCCACCAGCTCTGTAAAACTTAATTCTATGTCCTCTCTCGGGGTTTGAATCTTCCCTTTATCTCCTCTCTCGGGGAAAAAGCTCTGCTGCATGCCGCTGCTCTCGTCTCTAGCCTCTGTGACCGCGTTCCTCAACTCTGCTCCTGCTGTCTTATGCGCTCTCGCTGCCGAGCTTCGTGGCATGCTTCTGACTCTATGAGCTGGTAAATCCCCTCATATTACTTCGAGGCAACTCTGTCTATCCCTCTCATCATTTTAAAGACCTCTATCAGGTCCCCCCTTAACCTTCTAGTCCATAAGGCCTCCACCTCCATTTAGAAACCCAGCAACCTTCTAGTAAATCTCATCACTCTCTCTATTTTGTTGACATCCTTCCATTTGGAGACCAAATTGTTGCTGGTCCATGCCTTGCTATTTTTAACATCCCATGGCATATATGTTTGCCCAAATGTGATGTAGAACAAACTTGGGCCCAGAACTGAAGCAAACCTAGTCCAGGCCTGTCCAAGAGCAAACTTCCACCATGTCTATGGAGCCAATTTGGTCCATTCTGCTAATCCGTGGATCCCATGTGTGAACACTACCATGCAGAATCGAAGGCCTTAATGGAATCCATGTGCACAACATCTACAGCTCTGCCCTCATCGACCTTTTTGCTCACATCTTCAAAAGACTCTGATTTGTGAGACTGGCCCTCCCACGTACAAAACCATGCTGACTATCCCTAATCAACCCTTGCCCATCCAAACCCCTCAAAATACTCTCTGGAAACTTTCCAACTACAGATGTTAAGCTCGGTGAAAGTTAGTTATGCTCAGCCACCTATGATACTGCACTGCCATCCAGGTAGGTAGGTGTGTTCCACACAAAGACACAGGCTTGAATGACCAGGTAGTCAGGGCAGTTGACTTTAGCCTGTAAAATACAGCATGTGATATATAAACAAACTATTATTTAATTGAATTCTATGTGAGTGGGCAAGTAATTATCCTGACCACAATATGTAATGAAATGCCATTGTTGCCATACAATTGTGACCCTTTTGCTGAAATGGCATGGTGACATCACAGTCTGTGGTCAAATTAGACCACGGGGTTTTAATGGCAAAACAGCAAGATGCTAAAGCCAAAACAACAGCCTTAGCACAGATCTCTGAGGCACCACTCGTAATCCCCAGTTGACTTATTTATCCGGACTCTCTTTTTCAGTTGTCAATTTCCTATCAATGTCACCTCATATTCCGACCTTATATTTGCTCATTTTATGCAGTGACGTCTCAAATCCCCTGGAATGTTGGTCAACCTGTGCCACTCTGGTCCTTTGGAATGACAATGGTGACTGATTTAGTTTAGTTTAGAGATACAGTGTGGAAACACCGAGTCCGCACCGATCAGCGATCCACGCACATTAACACTATCCTATACAGGCGAGGGAAAATTTTACACATACACCGAGCCAATTAATCTTCAAAGCTGCACGTCTTTGGATTGTGGGAGGAATCCGAAGATCTCGGAGAAAACCCACGCAGTCTCGGGGTGAACCCGGGAATCCGGCTCTGCGGGCGCTGTAAGGCAGCAACTCTACCGTTGCACCAGCGCGGCTGCCCTGATCTGTGGGAAGGGGCATGGTGGGAGGTGTAGGCAGAGTGGGCGTTTGGATCATTTGTGAATCTGTGGTTAGCCTCAGGTTTCTGTGGGTTCACGCTCAGTGAATTTGAGGTTCCCCATCGCACTCTGAAGAGCTTCACCACTTTGAGCAGTGGTGGGGCGGTGACACCTGGGGGTCAGCGAGGATTTGGACGCTTTGAGCCCATCCTTCAAACTTTCCCTCCATCCACACAATGCCCTCTCCGTGCATCAACGTGCCTGTTTTTGGAACCTGTTGGGTGTGCAATCAATATGGCCCACCCAGTGTAACAACTGAGTGTAATCAGAGTGCAGTAAGCCATCGTTTATAATGGGTTTTAGTCGTAGCGTACTGACCTACTGACTGCTGCTGACACTACCTTGGCCCGCACCGCCTTCCCCGCCGCTTGCAGCCTCGGCTGCCCACGTCACCACCACCGCCAACCCTCACCTACACTCCGGCCGCCCGCTGACCGCGGCCATTGGCTTCACCAATCCTCGCCTCCCACCCGGTCATCAGCAAGCCTGCACCGGCAACTCACCTGGAATTCCAGGTCCAGTTCCAGACTGAGAGTCTGCAGAAGGGTCCAAACCCAAAACGTCACCTATCCATGTCTCCCGAGACACTGCCTGACCTGCTGAGTTAGTCCAGCACTGTGTGCATTAATCAGCAACTGCAGTTCTTTGTTTCTACCACGTGCAATGATAATTCCTTACTCGGATATAGCAGACTATCGGCAATAACGGACACCACTCTACCCACCCTGCAATGGGCCGTTATGACGGGGGTTTATTGCATTGATGATGGAACGCCGGTGAAGATCACAGCTTACTTGTCACCGTATTGTGGATGCAGGGCTGAGAACCACATCATTGTCCAAAGGACAAAGTGCTGGAGAAACAGCTGTGGAGGGAAATGAATGCCCTTTGGCCGTCTTCCAGGCTTTGGTCAATGACGTTCTCCGAGACATGTTGAACAAGTACGTGTTCGTCTATATTGATAACACCCTCATCTTTTCACGGACCAAGGAGGAACACGTACACCACGTCCAGGCAGTTCTACATCGGCTCCTGGAGAACTCGCTCTTCGTTAAAGCTGAGAAGTGCGAGTTTCACTGCCCGTCAGTCTCCTGCCTAGGATACATCGTTGGCCAATGGAACATCAAGATGGACCCCGCCAAGGTCTCTGCTGTCACCACCTGGCCTGTTCCTGACTCCCGCAAGCAGCTCCAAAGGTTCCCGGGGTTCGCCAATTTTTACCGACGGTTCATCCGTGGCTACAGTACTGTGGCCACACCCCTCACGGCACTCACCTCCTCCAAGGTTCCGTTCTGGTGGTCTGCCGCGGCCGACGAAGCTTTTCAGACACTCACGATATGGTTTACATCGGCCCCCATCCTCCAAGTTGCGGACTCAGAGAGACAGTTCGTGGTGGAGGTGGACGCCTCCGACGTGGGGGTGGGAGTTGTTCTGGCCCAGGGGGCTGCCATGGACCAGAAGCTCCATCCATGCGCCTTCTTCTCCCGACGCCTGACCCCTGCTGAGAGGAATTATGACATCGGCAACCGAGAACTGTTGGCGGTTAAGTTGGCGTTGGAGGAATGGCGTCACTGGTTGGAGGGAACCGAGCAGCCTTTCTTGGTTTGGACTGACCACAAGAACCTTGAATACCTCCAGTCAGCCAAGAGGCTCTACTCTCATCAGGCCCGCTGGTCTCTCTTCCTCACCCGCTTCAACTTCTCCCTCTCCTACCGACCTGGGTCCCAATGCCCTCTCTCGACAGTTCTTGGCGAAGGAGGAGCCTGCCTCTGGCCCCAAGACCATCCTCCCGTCCTCGCACAGGGTTGCCTCCCTCACCTGGGAAGTGGAGGAGAAGGTCAAGGCGGCCTTGGAGAACCAGCCGGGACCCAGCGCATGCCCTCCTGATCGCCTGTTTGTGGTTTCTGCCCTGCAGTCCGACGTCCTTCAGTGGGCCCACAGCTCTTGACTCACCTGTCATCCCGGCATTCAGCGGACCAAGGAGATGGTGCTATGGAGGTTCTGGTGGGCATCGCTGGAGCAGGACACTCGGGAGTTTTGTCAACGCCTGTCCCATTTGGAACCAGCACAAGGTCTCACACCAAGCTCCTGCGGGTCATCTGCTTCCACTGCCTGTACCCCATCGACCATGGTCCCACATCTCCCTGGACTTTGTTACCGGCCTGCCCCCATCCAGTGGTCACACCACCATCCTGACCGTGGTCGATCGATTTAGCAAGATGGCTCACTTCGTGCCCCTGCCCAAGCTTCCGTCAGCCAAGGAAACGGCCGAGCTCATGTTACTCCACATCTTCAGGCTCCATGGTCTCCCCGTCGATGTGGTCTCCGACCGGGGACCCCAGTTTGCCTCTGTGTTCTGGAAGGAGTTCTGCACGCGTGTGGGGGCCACCGTGAGTCTGACGTACGGATTTCATCCCCAGTCCAACGACCAGACTGAAAGGAAGAATCAGGAGATGGAGACGGCGCTGCGGTGTATGGTGTCCAGGCATCCCTCCTCCTGGTCCCAGCAGTTGTTGTGGGTGGAGTACGCCAACAACACCCTGACAAGCTCGGCTACTGGGCTCTCCCCTTTCCAGTGTGTGCCTACGGGTTCCAGCCTCCACTGTTCCCGGCGCTGGAGAAAGAGGTTTCCTGCCCGTCCGTCCAGGCCTTCATTCGTCGCTGCCGCAGGACGTGGACCCAAGCCAGGGCGGCTCCTCTCCGCTCCGTGGACCATTACGCCACGGCTGCCAACCATCACCGTACCCAGGCCCCCACCTACCTCGCGGGCCAGAAGGTGTGGCTGTTGACCCGGGACCTTCCCTTGAGGGTGGAGTACAAGATGTTGGCACCCAAGTTCATCGGTCCCTTTGAGATCCAGAAGGTCATCAACCCAGCGGCTGTGAGGCTCAAGTTGCCTCGTTCCATGCGGGTCCATCCTACGTTCCGCGTGTCCAGAGTAAAGCCAGTCCGGGAGAGCTCCCTGGTCCCCACAGTCCCTCATCCTCCACCTCCTTGTCTCATCGACGGAGGCCCCGCATTTACGGTTCACCGCCTCCTGCGCTCCCGCCGTCGTGGGAGGGGTCTCCAATACCTGGTCGATTGGGAGGGTTACGGTCCAGAGGAGAGGTCCTGGGTTCCTGCTCGACACATCCTGGACGCCTCCCTCATCGGGGAGTTTCACCGGCGTCATCCCGACCAGCCGTCCAAGTCCGCCACTCCTAGAGGGGTCGCCGCTCCTGAGACTCTGTCCCCTCTTCCGTCTGAGGCGCCCAGTGATGACGAGATGGAGCTTTCCTCTGATGCCATGGAGGAGGATGCGGACATGGATGTCTCAGACGAATATTAGCCCTCGTCCGGTCCCCCGCCTCCCACCCAACTCTGTGTGGGATTGGGTTTATTTTCTTTATTGTTTTTTTTTTTTTGTTTTGGGACGTCCAGAGCCATCCCTTGAGGGGGGGGGGTTTCTGTCAGTCTGCCCTCTCCTCATTCTCATCCACTTCACCTCCCAGTACTTTTCCACCGGTCCCTCCTTCTCCTCACCTGCCTGCCTGCCACTCCCCTGCCACTCCCCTCTCATCAGCCCAACTCTCCTCACCTGTTGCACTCAGTTGCCTCTGATCACCAATTAACCCGCTATATAGACTCTCCTCACCGTGCACACAGTGCCAGATTGTTCTCAGCGTTCATGCAAGACTCTCCAGCGATTTCCCGACCACCTACATGGATTCAAACCTGCCTGCCCCTGACCATTCCGTCCTGTCGGCTTCCCGGATATCACCTCAGCCTCTGTCCCCGACCACGGCCTTTGTCCCGTACCTCCTGGTTTCTGTCTGCCTCTCTCCTGGGCTGCAACGGCTCCACGACTTCCTGCCTGGCTTCGACTCTCCTTTCGTCTGTCCCTCGCTGGTTTGTTTGCATCGTGTGTTGGATCTCCTGGTTACCGGACCTTCCGCTACCCCGACTACGTCTCCTGCCTGCCCCTCTTCGGAACCCTCGCTCAATCCTGAGCCTCTGTGTGAGTACGGTTTTCCCTATTCCTGTGTTACTACTCTATGTTTCAGTATCGTAATAAGGTTCATTACCAATTATACCTGCCTGATTCTGTGCTGCTATTGGGTCCAAGCTATACCCGTTACATATACAACTGCAGTAGATATCTCTGCTCCTATACCCACATCCTTTTGCTAGGAATGATAACATACCGTTCACTTTCTTCACTGCCTGCTGTACCTGCATGCGTACTTTCAATGACTGGTGTACCATGACACCCAGGTCTCGTTGTATCTCCCCTTTTCCTAATCGGCCACCATTCAGATAATAGTCTACTTTCCTGTTTTTGCCACCAAAGTGAATAACCTCACATTTATCCACATTATACTGCATCTGCCATGCATTTGCCCTCTCACCCAACCTATCCAAGTCACCTTGCAGTCTCCTAGCATCCTCCTCACAGCTAACACTGCCCCCCAGCTTCGTGTCATCCGCAAACTTGGAGATTTTGCATTCAATTTCCTCGTCCAAATCATTAATATATATTGTAAATAGCTGGGGTACCAACACCGAGCCTTGCGGTACCCCACTAGTCGCTGCCTGCCATTGTGAAAAAGACCCATTTACTCCTACTCTTTGCTTCCTGTCTGCCAGCCAATTCTCTATCCACATCAATACTGAACCCCCAATACTGTTTGCATAGTTTTAAGAGATTTAAGTTTGCATACTAATCTTTTATGTGGGACCTTGTCGAAAGCCTTCTGAAAGTCCAGATATAACACATCCACTGGTTCTCCCTTTCTATAAGATTCGTCAGACATGATTTACCTTAATAAATCCATGCTGACTTTGTCCAATGATTTCACCACTTTCCATATGTGCTGCTATCCCATGTTTAATAACTGACTCTAGCAGTTTCCCCACTACCAATGTTAGTCTAACTGGTCTGTAATTCCCTGTGTTTTCTCTCCCTCCCTTTTTAAAAAAAAAAATTAAAAAAAAAAAAAAAAAAGTGGGGTTACAATAGCTACCCTCAGGAACTACTCCAGAATCTAGAGTTTTGAAAAATTATCACTAATGCATCCGCTATTTCTGGGGCTATTTCCTTAAGTACTCTGGGATGCAGCCTATCTGGCCCTGGGGATTTATCGGCCTTTAATCCATTCAATTTACCTAACACCACTTCCCGGCTAACCTGGATTTCACTCAGTTCCTCCATCTCAATTGACCCGCGGTCCCCTGCTAGGAACCCGAGGGCTTTGGGACCATCCTGGCAGGGGATGGAGGTGTAGAGTGACTGAACATCCATGGTGAGGATGAGGGGATGGGGGCCTAGAGAATGGAATGTCCGGAGACGACGGAGAGTGTCTGAGTTGTCTTGAACATAGGTCAGGAGGGATTTAACCAGGGGGGGATAGGATGGAGTCGAGGTATGTGGAAATAGGTTCAGTAGGACACGAACAGGCAGAGTCAATGGGTCTACCAGGACAGTCAGGGTTGTGGATTTTGGGGAGAAGGTAAAATTGGTCCTTGCGGGGCTATTAATGGTATGGTAGTGGAATATAGGCATAGACTATTTTCTGAATGGGGTGAGAATCCAGAAATCAGAGATGAAAAGGGACTTAGTACATGATTCCCAAAAAGTTAATCTGCAAGTCGAATTGGTTGTAAAGAATGCAAACTCGATTTATTTCAAGAGGGCTTTTATACAAAAACAGGGATGCAATGCTGAGGCTCTATGAGGTGCTGGTCAGGCCGCATTTTGAATATTGTGAGCAATTTTTGGGCACCATATTTAAGGATGTGCTGGCTCTGGAGAAGGCCCAGAGGAGGTTTACAAGAATTGTCCCAGGAATGAGTAGGTTTACAAATGATGAGCGTTTGTCGGCACTGGGCCTGTACTCGCTGGAGTTTAGAAGAATAAGAGGGGACCTCATTGAAACATACAGAATAGTGAAAGGCTTGGATAGAGTGGAGAGGATGTTTAACTAGTGGGAGAGTCTACGACTGGAGGTCATAGCCTCAGAATTAAAGGACGTTCTTTTAGGAAGGAGATGTGGAGTCATTTCTTTGGTCGGTGGTGAATCTGTGGAATTCTTTGCCGTGGAAGCCAAGTCAGTGGATATTTTCAAGGCAGAATTAGATAGATTCTTGATTAGTACAGGCATCAGCGGTTGTGTGGAGAAGTTAGGAAAATGGGGAGAGATAGAACAGCCATGATTGAATGGCAGTGTAGACTTGATGGGCCGAATAGTCATTGTTAGGCTGAAGCCAATTAACCTACCAACCCGCACGCCTTTGGAATGTGGGAGGAAGCCGAAGCACCCGCAGAAAACCCACACGGGTCACAGGGAGAAGTTACAAACTTCCCCCAGACAGCACCTGCAGTCAGCATCAAACGTGGGTCTCGGGCGCTGTTAGGCAGCAACTCTACCGCTGCACCACCGTGTTGCCCCACGTGTAAAATAGTCTAGCGTATTGGGTGTACAATGTTTACAGGAAGTGGAGAGAATCACAATAAAAGGAGATGATCCTCATTTCATATCGTTCCATTCACCTCTCATACCTATATGAGTCAACCACCATTGACTCATTTCTGCCAATGCCAGGATTTGAAGATGTTCTTCCATTTATTCATATTGCTCCTGATTTGCATCGTCCCTCAAAGTATTTATTTGTTACCACTGCCCCTCCTCCTTGAAATATGTTTCACTTCTAGGACAAAGGATATTTATTGTCAAATACACCAATTGGTGCAGTGAAATTTGTGTTGCCATTGCAGCACACAAATAGGATAAACATAACACTATGGAATTTAACATTAAACATAAATAACATCCCCACAGCGGGATCTACGTTTCCCACTGTGAGGGAAGGCAGGAAAGTTCAGTCCACTTCCTCTATTTTCACCCGTGGTCAGGACCTATTTGTGACCTCCGGAGTCGCCGCTACGGCGGCACGATGTTTCAGGCCCTCTCGCCGGGATGATGGAACTCCAGCGTCGGAAGAACACTCTCAGCGGCTTGGAGTTCCGAAACGGCTGCTTCTAGATAACTGGTCAGATAACATTTCTAGACATTTTTTCCTTCATATTTCTTGTATTTCCGGTTGTACTAGAAAGCAGCTGCAATCATTGAGGAACAATTGGTTTTATTGGTTACAAATTACGCAAGTGAATTGGTTTTATATGTTACAAATTACGCAAGTGAAGCCAACACCCATATCATGCACTGTAAGCAACAGGTATGTACGCTACTAAAACAAATTGAGATGCAGAATAAAAAATCAATTTTATGGAATTTATGTAAAAAATCCACAAAATGTACACTTGAAATTTCCCAGCAGTAATCAAACAAACTTCATTGTACATATCATAACTGCCGTGAACATGATGGGCGTCACAAGTGATTTGCTTGGGAAACTGATAAGACAATGACTTCTATTGGTACAAGAACCCTTTCTGTCTGCTTCCATTTAATTTGGCTTTGTACAAACCCAATTAGTACAGGTGTCAGAGGCTATGGGGAGAAGGCAGGAGAATGGGGTAAGGAGAGAGATAGATCAGCCATAATTGAATGGCGGAGTAGACTTGATGGGCCGAATGGCCTAATTCTACTTCTTATGACCTTGTGACCTGTTATTAATATACTTCACCCCACATGTTCATTAACAAAACCCAGCTATAATCAACTGAGCTGTTTCTCCATGATCACACATTGACATGACCCACAATAGTTAACACCCTATCCCACCATCACTCCAGTCTCTGTCCTGATTTAGACCTTCGACTTTAGAGATACAATGTGGAAACAGGCCCTTTGACCCACCGAGTCTGCACAGATCAGTGATCACCCCGTACACAAGCACTATCCTACACACACAAGAGACAATTTACAATTTACTGAAGCCAATTAACCTACAAACCATTGGAGTGTGGGAGGAAACCAAAGCACCCGGAGATAACCTACATGGTCACATGGAGAAGGTACACACTCCGTACAGATAGCACCCATAGTCAGGATTGAACCCAGGTCTGTGGTGCTATAATGCAGCAACTGTGCCACTGTGCTGCCCATCTGGATCTTTCTGCAACTCCATGCAATGTAATCTCATCCGACCAAGCGATATCACACGCACCCCACCACCACCAAATGTGCGGACTGGGATGAGACTCGTAGCTACCCTGGTCCAATATGATATTGAACCGGAAATTTAATTCAAACAAAGACACAAGATGCTGGAGTAACTCAGCGGATCAGGCAGCATCGCTGGAGAACATGCATGGGTGACGTTGCGGGTCGTCAAACTTCTTCATATCTGACTGGTTGAGTTACATAGAAACATGGGAAATAGGTGCAGGAGGAGGCCCTTCGAGCCTGCACGGCCATTCATTGTGATCATGGCTGATCATCCACAATTGATAATATCAGACAGTTTGGGGTACTTGACAAAATGGAGTATTTCTTCTTCTGTAAAACCAGCTCGGCATCTTTTGCAAAAAGCTGCAAGCCATGAGGACCATGGCTACTGAAAGTCTGTGGCCAGGGAAGGGGTTGAATGAAGGTTGATGTCCAGGTGGCCTTTAATTGGTAATATGTATGAGATTTTGCAGAAGGAGCTAGGTCTTGGTGTAAATGCATGCTTGGGATTGGTTGAGGAAATGATGGGTTACAATAATGTAGCAGTCAGAGTCTTTCCGCTGCTAATTCTGATTGGTCCAGGAGAGGGGCCAAACCAAAGTTGTTTACTTTACCTGGGATAATGTTTCTTTACTGAACACAAGTGCTTTGTGTTGAAACTATATTATGTGATATTATATGATTGGGTTAGGGAACTGTCATTCAATATCTTCTGCAGTCCTTAATTGGCTTGTCGGGGGTTTCCCACCCCATGTATTTTCGCTCCAAGGGTCTGTAAGGGTATAAAAGAGTGGGGAGCACATTGGGGTGTGCCGATCTTCTGCGGTATGTGTTCTATTTGCGTGAGGCTGTTGGGCTCGAGTCAGTAGAGACAAGGATCAGTCCCGCGGTATTGGGCTGTATTGTATTGGTATTGTGTAATAAAAGAGAGTTAGATTTCTAGTGCTCGCATTCGGTGTTTGACTGAAGCAGACTAAGCGGGGTAAGTTTAGGACCAGAATTACATTGGGGGCTCATCCAGGATCTCAATGGATTGCCAAACATAAATTTGTGGTCAGGGAATCGAGTCATGTCGGATTGCGGGAGGAGAAATTGGCGCCATGATGTGACTTTCTATCGGTTTTCCCCGCTCCGCTAGTCTGACGATGAATCGGTTATTCGCGTGCTTGTGTTTGGATTCCCGACGAGATCGATAGAAGATCAGTACTGAGCACTGAGGGCGAGATTTGAGTCCCCGCCTAGGGGGTTGAGGCCCGGAGGGTGGGGGTTGGACTCAAAAGGCTCCTCCCCAGTGGGTTAAAGGCACCACACCATCGGTAAGGCGACAGCTGTTGCAATCGGGAATGTACTGAAACTGGCCTGAGGGTTGGTAGGCCCTGGGGTTTGAGGGTTGGTAGGCCCTCGGGTTTGAGGCCCCACTCAGACTGGGATATAAATTGCGAGATATCCTCAAACACAGGACTGAGAATGTCAGTACTTAGAGGGGAAGTACTGAATCGGTGCTGATAGTGCGATTGGAAAGACGACACTTTAAAAATCGGCATCGAGAACCAGCAAGAAGCGGGTACGTGCTGAAGACCAGTATTAAGCGGGTAGAAGGGTTTGAGGCCCAGGCGATTTGAGGCCGCGCCTGTGTGTGGTTTAAGGCCCAAATAATATTGGGATTTCAGTGTTGGAGTAAAATTGGCTGAAATACTTTAAAATCAACACTGATCTAAATTCTTCGATTTAAATTCAGGACGTCATGTTGAAGGCTGCTGGTTATTGTATAGAGATCCGTTTTTAATCTTGTAAAATTGTAAAATAACTCTGTAATTATATATAACTCCTTAATTGTAATATAGCGATTGTGTGATTAATGCTGCTGTTGTAATCATAGTTTGATCCGTGACTGTGTGTCAATATAGCGTCATCTAATGTAGTTTAAAATAGTGTGATTTTATCAAATGCTTATAACCATATAACAATATAACAATTTACAGCACGGAAACAGGCAATCTCGACCCTTCTAGTCCGTGCCGAACACGTATTCTCCCTGAGTCCCATATACCTGCGCTCAGACCATAACCTTCCATTCCCTTCCCGTCCATATAACTATAAAATTTATTTTTAAATGATAAAAACGAACCTGCCTCCACCACCTTCACTGGAAGCTCATTCCACACAGCCACCACTCTCTGAGTAAAGAAGTCTCCCCTCATGTTACCCCTAAACTTCAGTCCCTTAATTCTCAAGTCATGTCCCCTTGTTTGAATCTTCCCTACTCTCAGTGAGAAAAGCTTTTCCACGTCAACTCTGTCTATCCCTCTCATCATTTTAAAAACCTCTATCGAGTCCCCCCTTAACCTTCTGCGCTCCAAAGAATAAAGCCCTAACTTGTTCAACCTTTCTCTGTAACTTAGTTGCTGAAACCCAGGCAACATTCTAGTAAATCGCCTCTGTACTCTCTCTATTTTGTTGACGTCCTTCCTATAATTAGGCAACCAAAATTGTACACCATACTCCAGAATTGGCCTCAGCAATGCCTTGTACAATTTTAACATTACATCCCAACTTCTATACTCAATGCTCTGATTTATAAAGGCCGGCACACCAAAAGCTTTCTTTACCACCCTATCTACATGAGATTCCACTTTCAGGGAACTGTGCACAGTTATTCCCAGATCCCTCTGTTCACCTACATTCTTCAATTCCCTACCATTTACCATGTACGTCCTATTTTGATTTGTCCTGCCAAGATGTAGCACCTCACACTTATCAGCATTTAACTCCATATGCCATCTTTCAGCCCACTCTTCCAACTGGCATAAATCTCTGTAGACTTTGAAACTCTACTTCATTACCCGCAACCCCACCTATCTTAGTATCATCTGCATACTTACTAATCCAATTTACCACACCATCATCCAGATCATTGATGTACATGACAAACAACAGTGGACCCAACACAGACCCTGTGGCACCCCACTTGTCACTGGCCTCCAACCTGACAAACAACCATCCACCATTACTCTCTGGCATCTCCCATTCAGCCACTGTTGAATCCATCTTGCTACTCCACCATTAATACCCAACCATTGAACATTCTTAACCAACCTTCCATGAGGAACCTTGTCAAAGGCCTTACTGAAGTCCATATACACAACATCCACTGCTTTACCCTCATCAATTTCCCGAGTAACATCTTCAAAAAATTCAAGAAGATTAGTTAAACATGACCTTCCAGGCACAAATCCATGTTGACTGTTCCTAATCAGACCCTGTTTATCCAGATGCTTATATATATTATCTCTAAGTATTCTTTCCATTAATTTGCCCACCACTGACGTCAAACTAACAGGTCTATAATTGCTAGGTTTACTCTTAGACCCCTTTTTAAACAATGGAACAACATGCGCAGTACGCCAATCCCTCTGCACTATTCCCATTTCTAATGACTCTTGAAATATTTCTGCCATAGCCCCTGCTATTTCTACACTAACTTCCCTCAATGTCCTAGGGAATATCCTGTCCGGACCTGGAGATTTATCCACTTTTATATTTCTCAAAAGTGTCAGTACTTCCTCTTCTTTGAATCTCATAGTTTCCATAGCTACTCTACTTGTTTCCCTTACCTCACATAATTCAATATCCTTCTCCTTGGTGAATACCGAAGAAAATAAACTGTTCAATATCTCCCCCATCTCTTTTGTCTCTGCAGATAGTTGTCCACTCTGACGCTCTAATGGACCAATTTTTATCCCTCGTTATCCTTTTGCTATTAATATAGCGGTAGAAACCCTTCGGATTTACTTTGACCTTACTTGTCAAAGCAACCTCATATCTTCTTGTGGGCATACGCAGCATCTTGACCTTGTACGCAGCGTCTTGATGGCGTACACCTAGCGCATGGCGTTGCATGATATCACTGCGCGACACCGTGTGACGCCCAAAATCAGTCGGCCTGCCTTTATCAGTCGGCTTGCGTTCCTGCCCCAGTTCCTGCCCCAGTTCCTGCCCCAGTTCCTGCCCCAGTTCCTGCCCCAGTTCCTGCCCCAGTTCCTGCCCCAGTTCCTGCCCCATATGCTGCCCCATCTCCTGCTTCAGCTCCTGCCCCAGCTGCTGCAGCAGAATGGGACTCAGATTTGGCTCAGGAGACTGATGCCTCAGCTCTGTGGGCAAAGAAGAAGAAGAAGAAGAATAGGGTGGTCACAAGGCCTTATAATTTTACCAGGGAACAAGAGAGAGACCTAGTAGAATGGTATCAGGCCCACCGAGAACTCTATGATAAGGGGCATCGTAATTTCAGGAGCACGGATCTCCGCAACACGATGCTTGAAGACAAGGCGAAGGAGTTCCCTGGCTGCTCTTGTAAGTACATACTTCGTAGTTTGTCTATATTTCTGTGGTTGTAATTGCAGTTCCAATTAAGATTACAATGTGCTCAACACTGATCTTCATTTATTCTATGTTTTCACAGATGACCAACTGTGTCAATGGCTCAAGAGTCAGAGGACATGGTTCGGGAGGCTGTCTCAGTCTTGGCAAGTCTTGCTCCGCCAGTAAGCCACTGACTCACAGAGAGCAATGGATAGTGGAGAAATGGGGGTTTGTGCGGAACCACATAGTTCGAGTGCAGAGGAAAGCGAGCAGCAAGAAGGTGAATAGTTAATAATTATGTAGCAATTATAATTTGTTGGAAAGTGAGATAGTCAAATGATATTTGACAATGATAACTTGGTGGTCACCTTGCTTGCGACGTCCTGATGGCCTTGAACATTTCTGATACACATTTACTTTCTTCCAGTTTACCATGGGGAAATCGTCGTGCACTACCTCGAGTGAGGGCGAGACTGATCCCCCAGATGGACCCCCAGAGGGACCCCCTGGGTCCGGCACTGCGGACAAACAGGTGCACGCCAAACGGAAGCCGGCCTGCACAACTGTGGCAGAATATGGCGTGCCTGTTGAACAACTTCAGCGGGAGATGTTCGCGGATGCTTTCAGGTGAACCATCAGCAAATTTCTCATTTACTCCACCCTACGTCCACATTTCTCCATCGCCTCCTAAAAAATACTTACCAGGATTGCACTCTCTTTGTTGCAGATCATGCAACAGGCTAAGACCACTCACTGCCGAGACAATAAACGTCTTATCACTGCCAAGGACGGTGCACAAAATATTCGTTTATGCCTAATCAACTTTACTGAGGGAGGAGATGTTGCAGATCCCTGAGTCGCAATGGTCCAGCTACTCCTAGGAGGGCTTGGCCTTGGCAAGGGCGCACACATTTCTTCAGCTAGTAAAATCTTTTAATCAAAGTTTATTGAATTTATGAACGTTTGACTTTAATGCTTTTAATGAATTACTCACTACGAATTCCTTGGTGTTGCAGAGTCCGATGAGGCACATGCCATTCATGCCACAACATCAAATGGGGATGATGGCACCACAGCATGCTCCCCAGGTACACTGTGAAACCTTTCTGAGTCTTCAGTCTGACTCAAGATTGTCTGTGACACACAGCTTGTGAAAGGTTGTGTTTTGTTTTATAGGATTTGTTTGGCTCCCATGCATATTGATACATTTATGTGTTTTGCCCACAGGCAATGATGGGATCTGGACCTATGGCACACCCATGGATGGCAGGCCGGCCCAATGTCAGGGCAGCCAGCTCAATGCCACATCATACAACACCCGGCATGGATAGGCTCGGATCATAGATTTCTCAATGCGATTGAAGGGTATCGACACAAGCGCCAAATTCAGCCTGAATCTCTCCGACTATTTGATGGAGTATTCCCCAGTGCAAATGGGCCATAAAGAATGATGCTCTCTCCAACATTCACTATTCTGTTTACTTGTGGTCCACATCAAAGTTTTATTCCCTGTTGTTTTTCACTATGTTATTTGTTTGCTTGCACTAAATAAACAATATTCTGTTGACTTGTGTTGCACATTCAAAATTTGTTTCTTGTTTTTCAATGCATTATTTGTTTGCTTGCACTAAATAAACAAATTAATTGTTATAAAGTCATGGGTCTTTGTATTTATCGCAAATAACCTCACCCACAACTTGATTATTAAACTTCAGTGTAACCTTTTCGTGTCGTGGAGAAAGCAGTTCGTTAATCATGGCGTTGATCTCTCATATTTCAATTTTTTTGAAGAGGTTACTAAGGAAATTGACGAGGGTAAAGCAGTGGATGTTGTCTATATGGACTTTAGTAAGGCCTTTGACAAGGTTCCTCATGGAAGGTTGGTTAAGAAGGTTCAATTGTTGGATATAAATGCAGGAGTAGCAAGATGGATTCAACAGTGGCTGAATGGAAGACGCCAGAGGGTATTGGTGGATGGCTGTTTGTCAGGTTGGAGGCAGGTGACTAGTGGGGTACCTCAGGGATCTGTGTTGGGTCCACTGTTGTTTGTCATGTACATCAATGATCTGGGTGAAGGTGTGGTAAATTGGATTAGTAAGTATGCAGATGATACTAAGATAGGTGGTGTTGTGGATAATGAAGTAGATTTCCAAAGTCAACAGAGAGATTTAGGCCATTTGGAAGAATGGGCTGAAAGATGGCAGATGGAGTTTAATGCTGATAAGTGTGAAGTGCTACATCTTGGCAGGACAAATCAAAATAGGACATACATGGTAAATGGTAGCGAATTGAGGAATGCAGTTGAACAGAGGGATCTAGGAATAACTGTGCATAGTTCCCTGAAGGTGGAATCTCATGTAGATAGGGTGGTAAAGAAAGCTTTTGGTATGCTAGCCTTCATAAATCAGAGCATTGAGTATATAAGTTGGGATGTAATGTTAAAATTGTACAAGGCATTGGTGAGACCAATTCTGGAGTATGGTGTACAATTTTGGTCGCCCAATTATAGGAAAGATGTTAACAAAATAGAGAGAGTACAAAGGAGATTTACTAGAATGTTGCAACTAGGTTACAGAGAAATGTTGAATAAGTTATGTCTTTATTCTCTGGAGCGCAGAAGGTTAAGGGGGGACTTGATAGATGTCTTTAAAATGATGAGAGGGATAGACAGAGTTGATGTGGATAAGTTTTTCCCATTGAGAGTAGGGAAGATTCAAAAAAGAGGATATGACTTCAGAATTAAGGGACAGAAGTTTAGGGGTAACATGAGGGGGAACTTCTTTATGCGGAGAGTGGTAGCGGTGTGGAATGAGCTTCCAGTGGAAGTGGTGGAGGCAGGTTCTATTTTACTTCGGAGTCACATGAGTCACTATGCGAAGAGCACGCATGCACGGCATTACGTTCAGCAGTGCAACAGCGGCCGCAGCGGGAGTCAGGTGCTCCCGCAACAGGTGAAAGAACGGAACGTCAGGTAAGCTCTGAGGTTGGGTTTTCTTTCACAGGGAGCCTTCTGCTTTCAGGTAGAGAA
The DNA here is from genome assembly GCF_028641065.1 of Leucoraja erinaceus. Taxonomy (NCBI): domain Eukaryota; kingdom Metazoa; phylum Chordata; class Chondrichthyes; order Rajiformes; family Rajidae; genus Leucoraja; species Leucoraja erinaceus. Next base: position 23,859,721 of record NC_073408.1, on the reverse strand, counting down.
GAAAGGCTCTTGGACAAACCATATAACCATATAACCAAATAACCATATAACAATTACAGCACGGAAACAGGCCATCTCGGCCCTACAAGTCCGTGCCGAACAACTTTTTTCCCCTTAGTCCCACCTGCCTGCACTCATACAATAACCCTCCATTCCCTTCTCATCCATATGCCTATCCAATTTATTTTTAAATTATACCAAAGAACCTGCCTCCACCACTTCCACAAACCTGTCCCCCGCTCGACTCCACGGAGGAGGGTTCCATCTGGGGGGGGGGGGCAGGGCAGGAGGCAGGAAGAGGAACAACCACCCGAAAAGACCTGTCCCCCGCTCGACTCCACGGAGGAGCGTTCCATCTGGGGGGGGGGCAGGAACAAGGCGGTAGGAAAGCTTACCCGGCGCTCCGCTATTCCCCGACACCGTGCCGAGCACAGCCCACTAGCGCCTGAGCAGCGGCTGGAAGTAAAGCCACGGAAGAGGCGTCCGGCCAGTGGCTTCCGACTTGTCGGACGGGGACGTCTCTCCACCCGCCCGGGGGAGAGACAGCCGTCTGAGCCGCGTAGAGCGGCTCCTGGAGCAGGAGCTCCAGCGAGACGCGCTTCGGGAGGGGCGCTCTCGCAGGGGGAGTTCAGGCACTCCCTCCACAGTGCCTTGTGCACTGCCCATTGCTTCCTCCTTACCCGAGGGTAGCTTTGGTGACCAGGACTGGGCTGGTCAAGAAGAGCGCAGAAGGTTAAGGCGGGACTTGATAGTGGATAAGCTTTTCCCATTGAGAGGAGGGAAGATTCAAACAAGAGGATATGACTTCAGAATTAAGGGACAGAAGTTTAGGGGTAACATGAGGGGGAACTTCTTTACGCGGAGAGTGGTAGCTGTGTGGAATGAGCTTCCAGTGGAAGTGGTGGAGGCAGGTTCTATTTTACTTCGGAGTCACGTGAGTCACTATGCGAAGAGCACGCATGAATGGGACTCAGATTTGGCTCAGGAGACTGATGCCTCAGCTCTGTGGGCAAAGAAGAAGAAGAAGAAGAATAGGGTGGTCACAAGGCCTTATAATTTTACCAGGGAACAAGAGAGAGACCTAGTAGAATGGTATCAGGCCCACCGAGAACTCTATGATAAGGGGCATCGTAATTTCAGGAGCACGGATCTCCGCAACACGATGCTTGAAGACAAGGCGAAGGAGTTCCCTGGCTGCTCTTGTAAGTACATACTTCGTAGTTTGTCTATATTTCTGTGGTGTAATTGCAGTTCCAATTAAGATTACAATGTGCTCAACACTGATCTTCATTTATTCTATGTTTTCACAGATGACCAACTGTGTCAATGGCTCAAGAGTCAGAGGACATGGTTCGGGAGGCTGTCTCAGTCTTGGCAAGTCTTGCTCCGCCAGTAAGCCACTGACTGACAGAGAGCAATGGATAGTGGAGAAATGGGGGTTTGTGCGGAACCACATAGTTCGAGTGCAGAGGAAAGAGCAGCAAGAAGGTGAATAGTTAATAATTATGTAGCAATTATAATTTGTTGGAAAGTGAGATAGTCAAATGATATTTGACAATGATAACTTGGTGGTCACCTTGCTTGCGACGTCCTGATGGCCTTGAACATTTCTGATACACATTTACTTTCTTCCAGTTTACCATGGGGAAATCGTCGTGCACTACCTCGAGTGAGGGCGAGACTGATCCCCCAGATGGACCCCCAGAGGGACCCCCTGGGTCCGGCACTGCGGACAAACAGGTGCACGCCAAACGGAAGCCGGCCTGCACAACTGTGGCAGAATATGGCGTGCCTGTTGAACAACTTCAGCGGGAGATGTTCGCGGATGCTTTCAGGTGAACCATCAGCAAATTTCTCATTTACTCCACCCTACGTCCACATTTCTCCATCGCCTCCTAAAAAATACTTACCAGGATTGCACTCTCTTTGTTGCAGATCATGCAACAGGCTAAGACCACTCACTGCCGAGACAATAAACGTCTTATCACTGCCAAGGACGGTGCACAAAATATTCGTTTATGCCTAATCAACTTTACTGAGGGAGGAGATGTTGCAGATCCCTGAGTCGCAATGGTCCAGCTACTCCTAGGAGGGCTTGGCCTTGGCAAGGGCGCACACATTTCTTCAGCTAGTAAAATCTTTTAATCAAAGTTTATTGAATTTATGAACGTTTGACTTTAATGCTTTTAATGAATTACTCACTACGAATTCCTTGGTGTTGCAGAGTCCGATGAGGCACATGCCATTCATGCCACAACATCAAATGGGGATGATGGCACCACAGCATGCTCCCCAGGTACACTGTGAAACCTTTCTGAGTCTTCAGTCTGACTCAAGATTGTCTGTGACACACAGCTTGTGAAAGGTTGTGTTTTGTTTTATAGGATTTGTTTGGCTCCCATGCATATTGATACATTTATGTGTTTTGCCCACAGGCAATGATGGGATCTGGACCTATGGCACACCCATGGATGGCAGGCCGGCCCAACGTCAGGGCAGCCAGCTCAACGCCACATCATACGGCACCCGGCATGGATAGGCTCGGATCATAGATTTCTCAATGCGATTGAAGGGTATCGACACAAGCGCCAAATTCAGCCTGAATCTCTCCGACTATTTGATGGAGTATTCCCCAGTGCAAATGGGCCATAAAGAATGATGCTCTCTCCAACATTCACTATTCTGTTTACTTGTGGTCCACATCAAAGTTTTATTCCCTGTTGTTTTTCACTATGTTAATTGTTTGCTTGCACTAAATAAACAATATTCTGTTGACTTGTGTTGCACATTCAAAATTTGTTTCTTGTTTTTCAATGCATTATTTGTTTGCTTGCACTAAATAAACAAATTAATTGTTATAAAGTCATGGGTCTTTGTATTTATCGCAAATAACCTGACCCACAACTTGATTATTAAACTTCAGTGTAACCTTTTCGTGTCGTGGAGAAAGCAGTTTGTTAATCATGGCGTTGATCTCTCATATTTCAATTTTTTTAAGAGGTTACTAAGGAAATTGACGAGGGTAAAGCAGTGGATGTTGTCTATATGGACTTTAGTAAGGCCTTTAACAAGGTTCCTCATGGAAGGTTGGTTAAGAAGGTTCAATTGTTGGATATAAATGCAGGAGTAGCAAGATGGATTCAACAGTGGCTGAATGTGAGACGCCAGAGTGTATTGGTGGATGGTTGTTTGTCAGGTTGGAGGCAGGTGACTAGTGGGGTACCTCAGGGATCTGTGTTGGGTCCACTGTTGTTTGTCATGTACATCAATGATCTGGGTGAAGGTGTGGTAAATTGGATTAGTATGCAGATGATACGAAGATAGATGGTGTTGTGGATAATGAAGTAGATTTCCAAAGTCAACAGAGAGATTTAGGCCATTTGGAAGAGTGGGCTGAAAGATGGCAGATGGAGTTTAATGCTTATATGTGTGAGGTGCTACATCTTGGCAGGACAAATCAAAATAGGACATACATGGTAAATGGTAGCGAATTGAGGAATGCAGTTGAACAGAGGGATCTAGGAATAACTGTGCATAGTTCCCTGAAGGTGGAATCTCATGTAGATAGGGTGGTAAAGAAAGCTTTTGGTATGCTAGCCTTCATAAATCAGAGCATTGAGTATATAAGTTGGGATGTAATGTTAAAATTGTACAAGGCATTGGTGAGACCAATTCTGGAGTATGGTGTACAATTTTGGTCGCCCAATTATAGGAAAGATGTTAACAAAATAGAGAGAGTACAAAGGAGATTTACTAGAATGTTGCAACTAGGTTACAGAGAAATGTTGAATAAGTTATGTCTTTATTCTCTGGAGCGCAGAAGGTTAAGGCGGGACTTGATAGATGTCTTTAAAATGATGAGAGGGATAGACAGAGTTGATGTGGATAAGCTTTTCCCATTGAGAGTAGGGAAGATTCAAAAAAGAGGATATGACTTCAGAATTAAGGGACAGAAGTTTAGGGGTAACATGAGGGGGAACTTCTTTATGCGGAGAGTGGTAGCGGTGTGGAATGAGCTTCCAGTGGAAGTGGTGGAGGCAGGTTCTATTTTACTTCGGAGTCACATGAGTCACTATGCGAAGAGCACGCATGCACGGCATTACGTTCAGCAGTGCAACAGCGGCCGCAGCGGGAGTCAGGTGCTCCCGCAACAGGTGAAAGAACGGAACGTCAGGTAAGCTCTGAGGTTGGGTTTTCTTTCACAGGGAGCCTTCTGCTTTCAGGTAGAGAAGAAAGGCTCTTGGACAAACCATATAACCATATAACCAAATAACCATATAACAATTACAGCACGGAAACAGGCCATCTCGGCCCTACAAGTCCGTGCCGAACAACTTTTTTTCCCCTTAGTCCCACCTGCCTGCACTCATACAATAACCCTCCATTCCCTTCTCATCCATATGCCTATCCAATTTATTTTTAAATTATACCAAAGAACCTGCCTCCACCACTTCCACAAACCTGTCCCCCGCTCGACTCCACGGAGGAGGGTTCCATCTGGGGGGGGGGGGGGGGGGGCAGGGCAGGAGGCAGGAAGAGGAACAACCACCCGAAAAGACCTGTCCCCCGCTCGACTCCACGGAGGAGCGTTCCATCTGGGGGGGGGGCAGGAACAAGGCGGTAGGAAAGCTTACCCGGCGCTCCGCTATTCCCCGACACCGTGCCGAGCACAGCCCACTAGCGCCTGAGCAGCGGCTGGAAGTAAAGCCACGGAAGAGGCGTCCGGCCGGTGGCTTCCGACTTGTCGGACGGGGACGTATCTCCACCCGCCCGGGGGAGAGACAGCCGTCTGAGCCGCGTAGAGCGGCTCCTGGAGCAGGAGCTCCAGCGAGACGCGCTTCGGGAGGGGCGCTCTCGCAGGGGGAGTTCAGGCACTCCCTCCACAGTGCCTTGTGCACTGCCCATTGCTTCCTCCTTACCCGAGGGTAGCTTTGGTGACCAGGACTGGGCTGGTCAAGAAGAGCGCAGAAGGTTAAGGCGGGACTTGATAGTGGATAAGCTTTTCCCATTGAGAGGAGGGAAGATTCAAACAAGAGGATATGACTTCAGAATTAAGGGACAGAAGTTTAGGGGTAACATGAGGGGGAACTTCTTTACGCGGAGAGTGGTAGCTGTGTGGAATGAGCTTCCAGTGGAAGTGGTGGAGGCAGGTTCTATTTTACTTCGGAGTCACGTGAGTCACTATGCGAAGAGCACGTATGAATGGGACTCAGAATGGGACTCAGATTTGGCTCAGGAGACTGATGCCTCAGCTCTGTGGGCAAAGAAGAAGAAGAAGAAGAATAGGGTGGTCACAAGGCCTTATAATTTTACCAGGGAACAAGAGAGAGACCTAGTAGAATGGTATCAGGCCCACCGAGAACTCTATGATAAGGGGCATCGTAATTTCAGGAGCACGGATCTCCGCAACACGATGCTTGAAGACAAGGCGAAGGAGTTCCCTGGCTGCTCTTGTAAGTACATACTTCGTAGTTTGTCTATATTTCTGTGGTGTAATTGCAGTTCCAATTAAGATTACAATGTGCTCAACACTGATCTTCATTTATTCTATGTTTTCACAGATGACCAACTGTGTCAATGGCTCAAGAGTCAGAGGACATGGTTCGGGAGGCTGTCTCAGTCTTGGCAAGTCTTGCTCCGCCAGTAAGCCACTGACTCACAGAGAGCAATGGATAGTGGAGAAATGGGGGTTTGTGCGGAACCACATAGTTCGAGTGCAGAGGAAAGCGAGCAGCAAGAAGGTGAATAGTTAATAATTATGTAGCAATTATAATTTGTTGGAAAGTGAGATAGTCAAATGATATTTGACAATGATAACTTGGTGGTCACCTTGCTTGCGACGTCCTGATGGCCTTGAACATTTCTGATACACATTTACTTTCTTCCAGTTTACCATGGGGAAATCGTCGTGCACTACCTCGAGTGAGGGCGAGACTGATCCCCCAGATGGACCCCCAGAGGGACCCCCTGGGTCCGGCACTGCGGACAAACAGGTGCACGCCAAACGGAAGCCGGCCTGCACAACTGTGGCAGAATATGGCGTGCCTGTTGAACAACTTCAGCGGGAGATGTTCGCGGATGCTTTCAGGTGAACCATCAGCAAATTTCTCATTTACTCCACCCTACGTCCACATTTCTCCATCGCCTCCTAAAAAATACTTACCAGGATTGCACTCTCTTTGTTGCAGATCATGCAACAGGCTAAGACCACTCACTGCCGAGACAATAAACGTCTTATCACTGCCAAGGACGGTGCACAAAATATTCGTTTATGCCTAATCAACTTTACTGAGGGAGGAGATGTTGCAGATCCCTGAGTCGCAATGGTCCAGCTACTCCTAGGAGGGCTTGGCCTTGGCAAGGGCGCACACATTTCTTCAGCTAGTAAAATCTTTTAATCAAAGTTTATTGAATTTATGAACGTTTGACTTTAATGCTTTTAATGAATTACTCACTACGAATTCCTTGGTGTTGCAGAGTCCGATGAGGCACATGCCATTCATGCCACAACATCAAATGGGGATGATGGCACCACAGCATGCTCTCCAGGTACACTGTGAAACCTTTCTGAGTCTTCAGTCTGACTCAAGATTGTCTGTGACACACAGCTTGTGAAAGGTTGTGTTTTGTTTTATAGGATTTGTTTGGCTCCCATGCATATTGATACATTTATGTGTTTTGCCCACAGGCAATGATGGGATCTGGACCTATGGCACACCCATGGATGGCAGGCCGGCCCAACGTCAGGGCAGCCAGCTCAACGCCACATCATACGGCACCCGGCATGGATAGGCTCGGATCATAGATTTCTCAATGCGATTGAAGGGTATCGACACAAGCGCCAAATTCAGCCTGAATCTCTCCGACTATTTGATGGAGTATTCCCCAGTGCAAATGGGCCATAAAGAATGATGCTCTCTCCAACATTCACTATTCTGTTTACTTGTGGTCCACATCAAAGTTTTATTCCCTGTTGTTTTTCACTATGTTATTTGTTTGCTTGCACTAAATAAACAATATTCTGTTGACTTGTGTTGCACATTCAAAATTTGTTTCTTGTTTTTCAATGCATTATTTGTTTGCTTGCACTAAATAAACAAATTAATTGTTATAAAGTCATGGGTCTTTGTATTTATCGCAAATAACCTCACCCACAACTTGATTATTAAACTTCAGTGTAACCTTTTCGTGTCGTGGAGAAAGCAGTTCGTTAATCATGGCGTTGATCTCTCATATTTCAATTTTTTTGAAGAGGTTACTAAGGAAATTGACGAGGGTAAAGCAGTGGATGTTGTCTCTATGGACTTCCGTCAGTCCTTTGACAAGAGTCCTCATGGGAGGTTGGTTAAGAAGGTTCAATTGTTGGGTATAAATGCAGGAATAGCAAGATGGATTCAACAGTGGCTGAATGTGAGACGCCAGAGTGTATTGGTGGATGGTTGTTTGTCAGGTTGGAGGCAGGTGACTAGTGGGGTACCTCAGGGATCTGTGTTGGGTCCACTGTTGTTTGTCATGTACATCAATGATCTGGGTGAAGGTGTGGTAAATTGGATTAGTAAGTATGCAGATGATACTAAGATAGGTGGTGTTGTGGATAATGAAGTAGATTTCCAAAGTCAACTGAGAGATTTAGGCCATTTGGAAGAATGGGCTGAAAGATGGCAGATGGAGTTTAATGCTGATAAGTGTGAAGTGCTACATCTTGGCAGGACAAATCAAAATAGGACATACATGGTAAATGGTAGCGAATTGAGGAATGCAGTTGAACAGAGGGATCTAGGAATAACTGTGCATAGTTCCCTGAAGGTGGAATCTCATGTAGATAGGGTGGTAAAGAAAGCTTTTGGTATGCTAGCCTTCATAAATCAGAGCATTGAGTATATAAGTTGGGATGTAATGTTAAAATTGTACAAGGCATTGGTGAGACCAATTCTGGAGTATGGTGTACAATTTTGGTCGCCCAATTATAGGAAAGATGTTAACAAAATAGAGAGAGTACAAAGGAGATTTACTAGAATGTTGCAACTAGGTTACAGAGAAATGTTGAATAAGTTATGTCTTTATTCTCTGGAGCGCAGAAGGTTAAGGCGGGACTTGATAGATGTCTTTAAAATGATGAGAGGGATAGACAGAGTTGATGTGGATAAGCTTTTCCCATTGAGAGTAGGGAAGATTCAAAAAAGAGGATATGACTTCAGAATTAAGGGACAGAAGTTTAGGGGTAACATGAGGGGGAACTTCTTTATGCGGAGAGTGGTAGCGGTGTGGAATGAGCTTCCAGTGGAAGTGGTGGAGGCAGGTTCTATTTTACTTCGGAGTCACATGAGTCACTATGCGAAGAGCACGCATGCACGGCATTACGTTCAGCAGTGCAACAGCGGCCGCAGTGGGAGTCAGGTGCTCCCGCAACAGGTGAAAGAACGGAACATCAGGTAAGCTCTGAGGTTGGGTTTTCTTTCACAGGGAGCCTTCTGCTTTCAGGTAGAGAAGAAAGGCTCTTGGACAAACCATATAACCATATAACCAAATAACCATATAACAATTACAGCACGGAAACAGGCCATCTCGGCCCTACAAGTCCGTGCCGAACAACTTTTTTTCCCTTAGTCCCACCTGCCTGCACTCATACAATAACCCCCCATTCCCTTCTCATCCATATGCCTATCCAATTTATTTTTAAATTATACCAAAGAACCTGCCTCCACCACTTCCACAAACCTGTCCCCCGCTCGACTCCACGGAGGAGCGTTCCATCTGGGGGGGGGCAGGAACAAGGCGGTAGGAAAGCTTACCCGGCGCTCCGCTATTCCCCGACACCGTGCCGAGCACAGCCCACTAGCGCCTGAGCAGCGGCTGGAAGTAAAGCCACGGAAGAGGCGTCCGGCCGGTGGCTTCCGACTTGTCGGACGGGGACGTCTCTCCACCCGCCCGGGGGAGAGACAGCCGTCTGAGCCGCGTAGAGCGGCTCCTGGAGCAGGAGCTCCAGCGAGACGCGCTTCGGGAGGGGCGCTCTCGCAGGGGGAGTTCAGGCACTCCCTCCACAGTGCCTTGTGCACTGCCCATTGCTTCCTCCTTACCCGAGGGTAGCTTTGGTGACCAGGACTGGGCTGGTCAAGAAGAGCGCAGAAGGTTAAGGCGGGACTTGATAGTGGATAAGCTTTTCCCATTGAGAGGAGGGAAGATTCAAACAAGAGGATATGACTTCAGAATTAAGGGACAGAAGTTTAGGGGTAACATGAGGGGGAACTTCTTTACGCGGAGAGTGGTAGCTGTGTGGAATGAGCTTCCAGTGGAAGTGGTGGAGGATGGCTGATGATCTCGGGAGTATGCAAGGTGTGCAGGAACAGGAAGAGCTGCTAGGTGTGGTGGATCGCTACGTGGCAACCCCCACGTGCAGGAGGCTGTTAAAGGCCAAACCAGTGGCCAGCATTAACCACCTCTCCAACAGGCCCCTGCAGGAGAGGTGGTCAATAAGGCCTCAGAAAACTGCAGCGGATCCTCAGGCTCCTGACGTCAGCCATCACATCGTTTGCTCGTTACGTGGACAAATACGGAGATGACCAGAACCATTGTAAACAAATCATAAAACCTGCCATAAAATCCTAAATTTGCGGGGTGGTGCATACCCCAGCCACTGAGCCAGACCCACTGCTCTTTGGCAAAAACCTCACAAAGCATATGAAGGATATGGACGAGGCTTTAAAAAACAATAATTTCTAAGCAGCAGCACCCCATCGCGTCCATCAGTCGACGTCTACCATATGGGACTGGTGTAAAGCTCGGGGTCCGCATTCTATCCCCGGAAGTCTTCTTTAGACCAGGGCCCAGAGCGGACCCCATGGAAAATGCGCCACCCTCCAACATCACCGCCACGTCAAAAGACGAGCAAGACTCGTTGGACCGGCAGGAAACAGAACAATACCCATAACCATGGAGGTAGGTGGGTCTGGTTCCTACCAGCATATAAAACATAGGGGCTTAATACTAACAGGGGGGAGATTACACCTGATTTAAGAAGCATGGGAGTCTATCACGAGTGATCAGTATATAATCAATGGCATTAGTGGATACAAAATACAATTCATACTAGAAAAATGGCCACCAGTTCAACATTCACCCCAGAGGGTATTTTCCCTCTCCATTTAAGAAACGAGAGGGACAAGCTGAACTGGTGAGACTAATTACAAAGGGTATCATGGGAAAACATGAACCCTTGGAATTCGTATCAAATATTCGTCACTAAACCCAAAAAAGATGGTGGATGTCGCATCATCATTGATTTAACTTCACTAAATATGTTTGTTAAGTATATACATTACTGCCAAACAACTAATTTCCAAAGGATACTTCATGGCAAGCATTGATCTTAAAGATGTTTACTATTTAGTACTATTCACAAGGATCATCACAGATACCTGAAATTTACCTGGATGGGGCAGCTATGGCAGTTTAAAGCATTACCCAATGGGTTCATATCAGCCCAAGATTACACACAAAGATACTAAAACCAGCTCTGGCAATATTCAGAAGACAAAAACATATTGTCATGGCATATCTTGATATCTTAAATAATAGGCAAGACCATGGAATTGACTGTTAGCTGTATCAGCTACCAAACAGTTATTCGAAACCCTGGGATTGTCTTACATCCAGATAAATCTAAGTTGAAGCCATCCACAATCATGCACTTCTTGGGATTCACAATTAATTCAGTCTACGTGACTGTAACATTGCCAAGAGACAAAACAGTTGAATTGGCACAATCATGCAACAATTTAATGATTCGGACCTTTGCACTGTCAAAACTTACAAAGAGCAAAGGTACAGGCACCAAAACGACATACAGGTCATTATGATCGTGTCATAAAGTTACCCACTGAAGCAATATCAGAACTACAGTTGTGGGCAAAAAACGTTTGGCATAGTTTCAGCCCTATTATCATCACTAACCCTACGTTAGTTATCCAAACAGATGCCAGTGCTCAAGGCTGGGGAGCAACTAACTCTATATCCAGCACAAGTAGTAGATGGACTAACCCAGAGTCATCGTTACCACTTACACTGGGCATTAATTATCTAGAGATGTTGGGTGACTTTTATGGTTTAAAAGCATATGTACAAATATGCATCACTTGCATGTATGGTTACAAATAAATAATACTACGGTGGTGGCCTACATTAACCATATGGGCGGCATAAAATCATTATCATGCGACAAGTTGGTCAACACAATTGGGCAATGGTGTGTCGAGAGACATATTTGGCTATCAGTAACTTACCTGCCAGGTAAGCTAAATACAGTGGCAGACACCAGGTCACGTAAACTTAATGACAACATCGAATGGATGTTAAACCCCAAAAAATTTGCAAAAGTTATCAAGCAATATGGCACGCCAGATATCGATTTATTTGCATCAAGGCTAAATCACCAGGTACCTATGTATGTCGCTTGGGAACCAGACCCTGAGGCAGCAGTGGTAGATGCATTTCCTCCCTTCTGCCTCATCAGTCGGGGACTACGCACAGTACAAATGGATTCTGCTTCAGGTATTTTGATAGTACCCCACTGGCCTACACAGTGGGGTAAAAATAAAATTCCTGGGTTGCAGATTCTGCACAAACCACTTCTGGGACTGGGATTATCAGAACAAACCGTCGACACCATGTCAGCATCCCTCCGAACATCCACTAAAAAACAGCACTTGTCCAACATCAAGAAATGGGAGAAGTACTGCTTGGATACAGGGACCACCTACTCAACTGCTACAGTTACCAACGTACTGGAATTCCTGGCGAACCTTCACCATGATGAAGGACTCAGCTACAGAGCCATCAACACAGCTAGAAGTGCCCTGTCTGTCTATTTTAAAACAAGTTCCAGGACAACAGGCCATGGGGCCCCACCCGCTGGTGGTCAAACTAATGAAGGATATTTACAACTCTAACCCCCTAGACCAAGGTACACCCATATATGGGATGTCAGTGTGGTCCTGACATACCTCAGGGGATGGCCACCAGCCAGATCCCTCAACCTGGAACAATCTATGCTCAAAACACTCATGTTGATGGCACTTGTATCTGCACAGAGGGTCCAGTCACTACACCTATTGCGACTGGACACCATGCTCACAGCTCCAGACCAGATCTCTGTCATTATCCAGGGACTGATCAAACAGAGCAGACCAGGAACACCTAATCCAGTCGTGGAATTCCGGGCTTACCCGCCAGAACCACGGTTATGTGCCATGACCCACCTACTGCCCTACATAGACACAACCAAAAATATTCGAGGGAGATGAAAAGCCTTGTGGGTCAGTCATAAAAAACCTTATGGTCGGGTGACGAGCCAAACCATTGCTGGATGGCTCAAGCAGGTGCTAAAGGCTGCTGGGATAAACACTAACGTGTACAAATCTCATTCCACCAGGGCAGCATCCACGTCGATGGCTAAAAGAATGGACGTGCCTATAGACCACATCCTGGCTGCAGCAGGATGGTCGGGGGAAAGACCGTTCAGAAATTTTATAATAAGCCGTTGGCAAAACCTATTTTATTTGCAGAGAAAATTTTACAGACTGCAAATATTTAATTTAAGCCCAGGGGAGCAATTTAATTTCCTTGTTGTTATTGTTAAAAAATAACATTGTGTTTTTCTACAAAAAGATTCATTGGTTGATTACGATAACACACTTCCTCCCTCAAGGACTTCGGCAGTGCGTGAAGCAACACCTGTTACACGGTTTGAAATCACAGAGCTTTGAAGTCTTCACGTAGTCACTCACGTGACTCCGAAGTAAAATAGTAAGATTAAACGAGAATTTACCAGCTTGAAGTTTGATCTGTATTTTATGAAGAGTTACGATGAGGGATTACGTGCCCTCTGCTCCCACCCTCAATAATATGGGTCAAACTGATAAACTCCTTGTCTTTACTCTGTTTACTTCAATAACTGTGTCTATCTGTGATTCCACACCGCTGCTTTGAAGTATGCCGTGCATGCGTGCTGAGCGGGCTTCTTCACGTAATCCCACATCGTAACTCCTCATAAAATACAGATCAAACTTCAAACTGGTAAGTTCTTGTTTAATCTTACTATTTTATAATTAAAAAATAAATTGGATAGGTATATGGATGGGAAAGGAATGGAGGGTTATGGTCTGAGTGCAGGTAGATGGGTCTAGGGGAAAATAATTGTTCGGCACGGACTAGTAGGGCCGAGATGGCCTGTTTCCGTGCTGTAATTGTTATATGGTTATATGGTTATATGGAAACCATGTGTAATAATGGCATGCATCTCACATATAAAATCCTCGATTTATTAGATAAATAAAACACACACAGGTATTGAACTGCATTGAATTGCAAAATGTGTCATGAAATGTCATATAAAGCAGACGAAGGCATTTAACTGCTTCTAAAATTATGGCGAGGTATTATTATTATCACAGTATTACTAATTTCACATACAAAAATCATCCATTAACATACATAGATCCTTTTATTAGATCAGTTCCTGCAGTGGTGGTCCACTGTGGTGTGGGATGTTTGCTGTTGTTCCTCACCACATATTGTTCTGCCAGGGTACACTGCCTCGCTCGCTCAGAGTTGTGGTTAGCACAGAGATGGCCCCTCTGCTCCTTTGCTCTTTTGTTGCTGGTGTTTCCTTGCAATGTGGCTAGTGCCACCATCGGTGCAGCCTGTCTTGCAGCTCTCCATAAACCTGGTGTGACTTCTCCTGTCTGTTTTTCCATCGTGTTGCCCTCCACCATGGCTGCTGCTGCCCCTCTGGTGCGGATCAGGTTGTGGAGGACACATGCCACGTAGACAATGGTCTGCACATTCTCGGGCTCCTGCTCCATTGTAGTCAGCAGGAATCTGAATCTGCTCGCAAGGATATCAAAAGCATTTTCCACGACCCTCCTAGCCCTGGACAGCCTGTAATTAAAGATCCTTCGCTGACATCTGCCTGTGAGGTTATGGCTTCATCATCCATGGCCTGAGTGCGAAGGCATCATCACCAACCAGTGCATAGGGGATGTCAGGGTTGTCTTCTCCCGGCAGAGGTATGCCTGCTCTCCCTTTTTCCAGTGCTTGCCCAAAGGAGGTCTCTCTCCAGATCCCTCCATCTGCAGCACTGCCAGGTGTGCCCACATCCACAAGCAGAAAGTTGTAGTTTGCATTGACCACAGCTAACAGCACGATGGAATGGAACGTCTGGTAGTTAAAGTACACAGAACCTCCCCTGGGTGGATACCGGATGGCAACATGCTTCCCTCAACTGCCCCACATGTGTGCAGGAAGTTCTATCTGGTTTGAGAGCCGTGCGCCACTCTCCTCCACCCGTCAGATGTACTAGGGCAGTCAATCATTTCTTCATGTGCATTGTTGATGGCGTCATTGATCTCTCAGACAACCTTGCTGATGGTGTTGTGAGCCACACGGAAGTTGTACGAGAGACTTTTGTAGGAATTCCCTGATGCAAGGTAGCGGAGGGTGATGGCTAGGCGCAGGCCTGGTTCCAGTGACTTCCGCATGAAGGTGTCCGTTATCTGCAGAAGAGGACCCACTCGTGTCTTTAGCACCTGAAACAGGTCAGGGGGGAACCTGGTGAAATTTCTAAAGGCAGCCTCATCTTTCCGCTGCAGATCCGTCACCATGATCTCATACTGGCCCAAGGTGGATCTCAACCGGAACAAAGACCTCGTCCACACAGACATCTTCCTGGGTTCCTTTGATAGCCTTCCTTGTTGTACTCCTGCCCAGCTGATCTGTAAGCATGAGGGCTACTGCTATCTCTCTTGCTGTTGCAGCAATTTAGTCTGCATCTCTTCCATGATGATCAGATTCCACAGATTCACCACTCTATATGTGAAAAATGTTTTATTCATCTTGGTCCTAAAAGATTTCCCCCTTATCCTTAAACTGTGACCCCTTGTTCTGGACTTCCCCAACATCGGGAACAATCTTCCTGCATCTAGCCTGTCCAACCCCTTAAGAATTTTGGAAGTTTCTATAAGATCCCCCTTCAACCTACTAAATTCTAGCGAGTACAAACCAAGTCCATCCAGTCTTTCTTCATATGAAAGTCCTGACATCCCAGGAATCAGTCTGGTGAACCTTCTTTGTACTCCCTCTATGGCAAGAATGTCTTTCCTCAGATTAGGAGACCAAAACTGTATGCAATACTCCAGGTGTGATCTCATCAAGACCCTGTACAACTGCAGTAGACCCTCCCTGCTCCTATACTCAAATCCTTTTGCTATGAATGCTAACATACAATTCACCTTCTTCACTGCCTGCTGCACCTGCATGCCTACTTTTAATGACTGATGTACCATGACACACAGGTCTCGTTGCATCTCCCCCTTTCCTAATCAGCCACCATTCAGATAATAATCTACTTTCCTGTTTTTGCCACCAAAGTGGATAACCTCACATTTATCCACATTATACTGCATCTGCCATGCATTTGCCTACTCACCCAGCCTATCCAAGTCACCTTGCAGCCTCCTAGCATCCTCCACACGGCTAACACTGCCCCCCAGCTTAGTGTCATCCGCAAACTTGGAGATGTTGCCTTCAATTCCCTCGTCCAAATCATTAATATATATCGTAAATAGCTGGGGTCTCAGCACTGAGCCTTGCGGTACCCCACTAGCCACTGCATGCCATTGTGAAAAGGACCCGTTTACTCCTACTCTTTGCTTCCTGTCTGCCAGCCAGTTCTCTATCCACATCAATACTGAACCCCCAATACCGTGTGCTTTAAGTTTGTATACTAATCTCTTATGTGGGACCTTGTCGAAAGCCTTCTGAAAGTCCAGATATAACACATCCACTGGTTCTCCCTTATCCACTCTACTAGGTACATCCTCGAAAAATTCTATAAAATTTGTCAGACATGGTTTACCTTTCATAAATCCATGCTGACTTTGTCCAATGATTTCACCACTTTCCAAATGTGCTGCTATCCCATCTTTAATAACTGATTCTAGCAGTTTCCCCACCACCGACGTTAGACTAACTGGTCTGTAATTCCCGTTTTCTCTCTCCCTCCCTTTTTAAAAAATGGGGTTACATTACATGCTTTTAAAAAGTACCGCCTTCCCCCTAGTGATGAGGATGAGGCATCGGAGGGTGAAGTATTCTCTGGGGACACTGAGAGTGTCAGACATAGGAAAAATTATGGAGGCTGAGTAACTATCTCGCCGCCAGTTCCCATTTAGGGAGATGCCTAACCCAGGCTTTGATACGTCTAATGCATTTGGTGCCATCAATCCTCAAACCATTGATGTGTATTCACCGTGGAAACCTAATGAAATGATGGCAGTGCTGAGTAAAATACCTGACAGAAAGGAATCAAGAGTCAAGAGTCAAGAGTCAATTTAATTGTCATTTGGACCCCTGAAATGCCGTTTCTGCAGCCATACATTACACACAAATAGACCCCAGACACAACATAATTACATTTTACATAAACATCCATCACATAGCTGTGATGGAAGGCCAAATAAACTTATCTCTCCACTGCACTCTCAACTGCTTCCTCTGTGGACTACCTCCGGACCACTAAGAATGTGTATCACACAGATTCGAGAGATTTGTGGGCTGTAATACAACAGATCATAACTCCTACAGTCAGAGCATTCCAGGTTGTTAGCTACTTTAGGACACACAACTCATGAGTCACTGGCCAATGTAATTGCCAATAACAATGTAAGAGAAGATGCAGTTTTAACTGCCCTTGCCACTACCCTCCAAAAGCCAATAGACATCACTAGGATTCTGGACGTTAGACCAAAGAAAGGAGAGGGAGCAGATGAGATTCTAGAAAGGTTCTCGGAACTATATATGGATCAGTCAGGAGATTTGAATTTTTGAAATGGGGCGAATTCTCCCCAATACTGCGCAATTTTATTTAACTGTCTGCCAACTAATGTAGCAGAAGCAATCAACACAAACAATATGGATTGGTCAGAGAATAGTGCAAATCAAATGGCCCGTGCAGTTAGGTATCATTGGAAAGATATTAGAAAGCAAGAGAACCAGCCCCAAATTAAGGCAAAAACTGAATATGTAATGAAAAAGGAAGCGCCAATCTAATTTAGACTTATGGAATAGACTTACTCAGACAAGAGCAAGGTATGATGGGCCAGAATGGGCAAGGGCACCAGAACCGGAGTTACCCTGATGAACCACCTCAACTTAGAACCAATTTCCCCAAGACACTGAGGGAATAGTGTATTGGGACAAGACGAATGTTATACCTGCGGCAGGTTAGGTCACTGGACTAGGGAGTGCCTGATATGAAAATGACAGGAAGCAGGGGGCCAACAGAGAGAGCAGAGAGGGAACTGGCAAATAAATCAGGGACAGAGAAGATGAACACCCAAACTAACCCATTCTCACGTTCCTGATTAGCTAACGTGGTGGTGAGCGGATGCAAATCTGATGAAGAACCTGTACTATCATTGCGAGTAGAAGGAAGGATATGAACCTTTTTGGTAGATACAGGGGCATCAATGTCATCTCTGCAATCAATTTATAATCTTCCCAAGTCTAGTGAAGTTCAGAGCCAGTCCGGATTCCAGGGACAAGTTTGCCGGAACCCCATCTCTAAGCCAGTCGAAGCGGTTAATCGAAGCAAGGCAATAAAACATAGATTCGTAAGAACAAATGAATTGGATTGCAATTTAGTTGCTAGAGATATGCTCTGTGCATTTCATTGTAAATTGAATGCAGCTACGGTGGAATAATAGTAACCCCATGGGCTCACAAAAGGCAGTGCTATTCATCAGTGACACCCCAATGGTGGTCCTTAGAATTAGAAGATGAGCCCCGCTTCATATCACATTGGCCTATGATAGAAGTGGCAAAAATAAAGAATTCAAAACCTTTTTCAGATGGCAAGAAGGAACAAATTGGAATGTGAATATTTTGGCACGAGTAACAGGGCAAGAAGGAACTGCAGAGTATGTTAAGATATCCCTAGATTTATGGAAACGAGCTTCAGAGGTTGCTCCACACATAATAAGGAAGGTGAATTTTCCAACAAGTGTGAAGGACTTGGGAGCAATGGTAAAGAAAGCAACTGATCTGGCAGATTAGAATGTATATGGAGAATAGAGCTTGTCTAACCAATGTACTGTTGAGTATTATCAGACCCCGAGGACAGTTGTTTCCCAGCTACACCAGCATCTGGGGAGTGAGGTATGTAAGTATGTGGACCCGGCAAGTGTGGGCAGAAGATGCAGCTCAGGTAGGATGTGTTTGCATTGATCCTATCCAGGTAGCTCTCCAGAAAGGGGTGACACTGCCTTCGATACAACAGTACCCATTGAAACAACAAGCAATTCCTAGTATCGACAAGTTAATTTGGGGATTGCTGGAACAAGACATCTTTGTGAAGTGCCAGTCTATTTGCAACACACCAGTCCTTGCTGTGCCCAAGGTAGGGAAAGAGGGCCAGTACAGGCTGGTCCAGGACTTGAGATCTGTCAATGCAGTGGTAGAACCGTTCCATGCCTTGGTGCCAAACCCGGCTCATATTCTAGCTTTGATTCCAGCAGAAGCGAAGATCTTTTCAATTATAGACCTGCAACATGCCTTGTTCTCATTACCTCTGCACCGTCACAGGCAGTATTTATTTGCCGTTACTTACAGGGGACAACAGTATACTTGGACACGACTACCTCAGGGATTCATTAATTTGCCCACCTTGTTTTCTCGATGTCTTCAAGGACAGTTAAGCACTTTAAACTTTAAATGTAAATCCACTTTAGTTCAATACGTGGATGACTTGTTGGTGGCTAGTTTAGATGAGCAGAGCAATCGTGAGGATACTACTCAATTATTGAACCACTTGGTAACCTTAGGATATGTGGTCTCTCAGTCCAAAGTATTAATGGCTCAACAAAAAGTAAAATTCCTGGGAGTGATAATTTCGGCTACGGAAATAAGTCTAGAGAGTAGTAGAATTGAACCAATTTGGGAATTTCCTGTACCAAAAGAGGTGAAGCAGATGAGACAGTGGATCGGTATGGTGAACTACTGTCGACCCTGGATCCCTAATATTGCACTAGACACCAAGGAATTGATTCCTTATACTAGCCTAGAGGGCGAATTTCAGTAGTCCGAAGAAGCTCAGAAAGCTTTTGAGAATTTAAATGCAGATCTTTAATGCAGGCTACAGCACTAGGAAGGCCACTCTATGATAGACCATTCCAACTTGACTGTACCATCCTTTCCGAATGTTAAACTGTAGTCCTCATCGAAAAACATGAGGATAAGGTCAGACCAGTGGCTTATTCTTCTTCAAAGCTGGATCCAGTAGCGAGAGGACACCCAATATGCACCCAGATCTTAACAGCAATCTATAATAGTTTACAACAGTGGTGGGGAACCTTTTCATGTTGGAATGCCGCATTGTTAGCTGTAATCTAATAAGGCCGCATCCAAAAAACTTCAATTAGATATACAGGTGCACAACCTTTTATCCGAAAGCCTTGGGACCAGACACTTTTCGTAATTCAGAATTTTTCGGCTTTCGGAATGGAAGATTTTTAGCGTAGATTTTAACGGCTGGCTCAGTGGTAGAGTGCTCGGCTCGTATCCGCAAGGTCGCGAGTTTGCGCCTCGATCCTGCCAGTTACTCGATCGCGAGTTTGAGTCTTCAATGTAGATTTTTCTTGCAGAATAGGAGAGAATAGGGAGGGTTAGGCTGGGATCATTCTCTGCGAGATGATCTTAGTGCGGGAGACAAGTGTAGGAGAGGTGTACTGACTGTGTGGGCAGAACTTTGGAAGTGATTGCCCACCATTCTCAAAAGCCGCTGTGTCTCCCTGTCCCTCCAACTCCAGAGGAATCCGCTCCCCGATGGGCCGCTACGGCGACAAGTGGCAGTTCGCCCACAGCCCGAGCTGCGCCCCCTCATCCGCAACCCGGGTTCCCCTGGAGTTGGAGCGGGGTTGGGCTAGAGTTGTTGCTGGCTGTGAGTCTCTGGGATCTCCGTGCTTGCAGTGGGCCTGGAGGTCGGTGTCCCGATGAGGGGGCGCAGCTCGGGCTGTGGGCGAACTGCCACTTGTCGCTGTAGCGGCGCATCGGGGAGTGACTTCTGGTGGTCCTGACGTCTCTCAGCTCCTGTCCAGGGAGGTGGCCGGAGACGTCAGGACCAACAGGAACCCGCTCCCCGATGCGCCGCTACAGCGACAAGTGGCAGTTCGCCCACAGCCCGAGCTGCGCCCCCTCATCCGCAACCCGGGTTCCTCTGGAGTTGGAGCGGGGCTGGGCTAGAGTTGCTGCTGGCTGTGAGTCTCCGGGATCTCCGTGCTTGCAGTCAGTGTCCCGTTGGTCCTGACGTCTCCGGTCACCCCCCTGGAATGGAGCTGAGACTGGGAACTGTACCGCCCTTGCCCCCTCCCTCTGCAACTGCAAACAACCCCACAGTTCCCAGTCTCAGCGCCTGTACAGGGGGGTGGCCGGAGACGTCACAGCCCGAGCCATCACCTGCTGCCCCTACGGGGACAGCGGAGAGCGTGTTCCTCTGGAATTGGAACGGGGCTGGGCTGCTGCTGGCTGTGGGTCTCTGGGTTCTCCGTGCTTGCAGTGGGCCTGGGGGTCGGTGTCCCGTTGGTCCTGACGTCTCCGGTGACTGGCACTGGCTCCAACGTGAAGACAGTGCAAAGCCCCCGCGCCGGTGCAATGCGCGGGGAGCTGGAGAGGGGAGGGAAAGGGTCACACACATGGCCGGGAAGCAGAGGGGTGTAGGTGGGGTGAAACTGAAGGGAGTGACAATTTGCTGCTGCCCGCTGAGTTAAAAAGTTCCCACGCAAGACTCACGATACACTGTGTATCGTGAGTCTACCGTGGGAACGTTTTAACTCAGCGGGCAGGCAGCAGCAGATTGTCAATTATTAACCCTCCCACGCAATATACCCTCACCTTCTCTTTTATGAATGGGGATTTAGTTCCCCTTTCTTCGAGGACCGACCGGAGGTTCCGCTGTCACCTCTGCGGGCCGCCCTCGGTGAACGTCTTCAAGGACCTTTCTTCAAGGACCGAAAAAATGTCGCTATTCGGAGGTTTTCGTTATTTGGATCTTCGGATAAAAGGTTGTGCACCTGTACTTCAAAATGTATATTATTTTGTAAAAATCTAACTACTATGTACTAACTTCAAGAAAATGAAAAAAAAAAATAATTCTAAAGTTAACTAAACTTTTAATGCTTTATATGGGAAAGCATTTGAATATTTGGTTGCAGTTTGAGCTGATCTTCTAGATGGGTATCCGTCGTTTGTGACCTTAAAGGCGTTTTGATTTGGGTTAGGCAGGAGAATGTAGATTCGTAGCAATAAGTAGTTGAAAAGCAAGAAAGCATTTTTCGTGCATGTTGCGGAAGACGTGGGTATTCTATTGCATTTTTCCTAGATCTTTCTTAGCGTCACATAAGGACTTTAAAATGTCACCTTCTTTTTTTTTTTTTTTTTTTTTTTTTGTGTTTTATTTTATAAGAAGTTAATACAGCACAAAACAGTACAGTGGCACCTAATTTTAGGTGCCAACTATGTAATACCGTAATCCATTCTATGTACAACCTCTAGTTTTATGTTATAAGAAGGAAGTAAGCAGAACAAGAAAAAGAAAACAATAGAAAGGGGAAAAAGTGGAAAAATAGATGGTAGAGAGTAGAAAAACGTGAAGTGTGTATATAAAAAATAAAAAAAGGAAGAGAGAAAGTGGAAAGTAGAAATAGAAGAGAAGGCCCCTTAAAAGAGAATTTTTCAAATCTGTATTCGGAGATGTAACTCTATCCGCGTCATGAACTGAAATCAGCAATCCTTACGGCACCGCTGCATCACATGATTCCAAAAAGTCGATGAAAGGAGACCAACTCTTTAAGAATTGGTCATATTTATCTATTAGTCGGAGTCTCATTTCTTCAAGGCGTGCTATGTCCATCATATTCCTAATCCACATTTTAACAGTTGGTGTGGTTGTATTATTCCAAAATTTAAGTATCAATTTCTTTCCAATTATTAACCCATAATTAAAAAAAACATTTTGATCTTTATTTAAATTGGTATCTTCTCCTATTATTCCAAATATAATCCATTCCGTTTTTTAGGTTCTATTCTTGACTTGAAAATCTTTGTAAATATATCAAATATATCACTCCAAAATTTATTCAACTTTGTACATCCAGCAAATGAGTGTGTTATATTAGCGTTTTGAAACAAACATTTATCGCATCTGGGAGAGACGTTTGGATAAAATTTATTCAACCTCGTTTTTGAATAATATAGTCTATGTAATAATTTGAATTGAATTAAATTATGTCTTGCATTAATAGAACAGTTATGTGTATTCATCAAATACTTTTCCCATCTATCCTTCGAGATCTTTATCATTAACTCTTGTTCCCAATCTTCCCTTAATGCTTCTGTTGAGGGTGATTCTCTATTTAATATATTATTATAAAAGTATGATATTAATTTTTGTGAATCAGCCTTAATATTCATTGCTTCTTCTAAAGGATCTAAAAATATAGTTTGAAATCTATGTGTATATTTCTTCATAAAGTCACATACTTGTATATATTTAAAATATTGATTATCCTTCAATTTAAATTTTAATTTTAATTGTTGAAATGATAACAGTTTGCCCACTTCATACATGTCCCCTACTTTCCTAATCCCCAGTCTATCCCATTGTTGATATGTGTTGTCAATGAGAGAAGGTTTGAATGCGGGGTTGTTCAATAGTGGAGTTAGTACTGATAAATTATTTAATTTCAAGGATACTTTTATTTGTTTCCAAATTCTTATTATATTGTGAATAATTGGGTTCTTCTTATATATTATACTATTCAATTTTATCGGTGAGAGCAGGATCGTTCCTATATCATGCAGATAGCACTCCTCTTTCTCCATTCTTATCCACTCCAACTGCTGAGTGGAACTATCCAGCCAGTATATTATGTTCTTAATATGCACTGCCCAGTAGTAATATATAAAGTTAGGTAATGATAAACCCCCAACTTCTTTAGATTTGCACAAATGCTTTCGTTGAATTCTATGTGTTCTGTAGTCCCATATAAAATTAGTGATAGTGGAATCTAATTTTTTTAAAAAATATTTTGGAATATATATTGGGATCGCTTGAAACAAATATATTAATTGTGGTAAGAAAGACATTTTTATAGTGTTAATTCTACCTATCAATGAGAGTGGAAGCGTTTTCCAAAATTTAATCGTATCATTCAGTTTATTTAATAGTGGTGTAAAATTGGCACTAAATAATGATTTGTGTCTTCTCGTAATTTGAATACCCAGGTACTTGAATTTTTCTGTTGCAATTTTGAAGGGGAATTTTAGTAAGTGTCTCGAATCCTGTGGATTTAAAGACATAATTTCGCGTTTATTCCAATTTATTCTATATCCTGAAAAAGAGCCGAATTCCTCAATTAGTGTTAATAAGGTGGGTATACTCGTTTGTGTATTAGTAATATATAAAAGGATATCATCAGCATATAATGAAATTTTATTCTTTGAGTCCTTACTGTTATATCCGTGAATATTCAGGTGATTTCTAATCCTTTCGGCCAGCGGTTCTATCATAAGGGCAAATAGCAATGGTGATAAGGCACACCCTTGCCTATTACCCCTTGATAAGTAAAATTTTGGAGATAGCGTATTGTTAGTTAATATTCTTGCCGTAGGTCTATCATAAAGTAGTTTAATCCATCTAATACAATTCTCTCCCATATTAAATCACGTGACTCCGAAGTAAAATTTCAGGTCATCCAAGTTAGATTATTTTATGTTTGTTTCAGAATGGTTCAATCTACGATAACTGAAAATTTCATTCAGTTCTCTTAATTTTTAAGAAGGTTATGGCCTTTTGACAGCACACGATCACAGCTTTTTTGTTATGTCCATAGAAAATCAATAGGGAATAAGATGCTAATTTCCGAGTATGAAAATGGCAATAACTTTTTAAATACTTGAGATATGAAAGTGAATTAGGTGCCAAATTAAACTTATTTTTATGCTTTATCTGATGGGATAAATTACAGACTTGATTTTTTAAATCTCAAAATTTTGTAACATTGCTACATCCAGGAAAATATTCAGTTGCAGGAGGAGCTCCTGAAGGGGATATAAGATTATGGATTGCATGATTACAATAGATTGCATGTCAGGATTGTGGCAGGGCAGACTTGTATGACAGATCCTCTTGCAGTTTGGGTTGTGGAGTGTATGCATTTTGCCGCTCACTGTAGGGCGAAAGCAATTGGTGATGCTCTTTCAGCTACTTGGTGGCATCCAAGATTACAAACTTTGGCCCAGAAAGTGAGTAGCTGCTGTATTATTTGTCAGAAATATAATCATGGGAAAGGAGTGGGTTGTGAGGATGGAAGAACATCTTTGCCCATGGGCCCTTTTGAAACTCTTCAAATGGATTACATCAAGCTGGAGAAGTGCCAAGGATATCGATATGTACTTTTGATTGTCGATGTATTCAGCAAATGGATTGAGGCCTATCCAACACTTGATAACAAAGCGGCTACTGTTGTCAAGGTGCTTATGCGAGAATTAATCCCCAGATTCGGTATTCCAATTTGGTTTAGTTCTGACAATGGTCCTCATTTCATTAGGCAAATTAACAAAGAATTCTGTGAACAGCTGGGCATCCAGCAACAACTGCACTGTGCTTATCCACCACAGATGGCTGGACTTGTCGAAAGGGCAAATTAGACCCTGAAAACTAAATTAGCTAAATTAAAGGCAGAGAAAGGAATTAGTTGGATCAAAGTACTCCCTATAGCTTTGTTTCAGAGGCATGTCACGCCTGCAGGGAAATCAACACTAAGCCCAGCTGAAATTGTTAATGGACATCCCTTAAGAATCCCGTGGAACCAAAATGCCCTAAAGGTTGTCAATTTCCATCACATGACTACAGATATGACCAATTATGTTCTGACCTTGACTCAGGCACGAAGGGATTTGCAATCTATGTTGCAAGCAGCATATAGTGAATTACCTCCTTTGGTTTCTTCCATTAAGGCCAATCCTGGTGATTTTGTGATGGTGAAGAGTTGGGTAAGGAAAGGTTTGGCGGCTCGATGAGAGGGACCTTATCAGGTTCTCCTGACAACCCCAACTGCTGTTAAGGTAGAAGGAAGGAATGCGTGGGTCCATCTTCACCATTGCAAGAGTATTGGTGGAAGAGCCATCTTGTTTTCTTCAAGGAATTTCTAAAGTATAGGAACATCATACCTATCGAGAGTCAAGAGTACATCAAGCTGATGTGATGGATAAAGAGGATTCACGCCCATGCAAACTTGGGATGTGGAGACTCGTCAGTCAGGAATCATTGAAACCATGCCCATGAAAACTCGGGAAGTTACTTAGCTCTGACACAATTACATCGCTATTATTGTTAAATTGTATTACAAGAACCGTTGTTACCTTACTTTGTTTTTTATCATATATGATAAAAGAGGGGAATGATAATATCAGATATTTTTGGGGACTTGACAAAATGGAGGATTTCTGCTTCTGTAAAACCTGCTTGGCATCTTTTGCAAAAAGCTGCAAGACCATGAGGACTATGTGGCCTGGGAAGGGGTTGAATAGAGGTTGGTGTCCAGATGGCCTTTAATTGTTAATATGTATGAGATTTTGCAGAATGAGCTAGGTCCTGTGGCAAATGCATGTTTGGGATTGGTTGGGGAAATGATGGGTTACAATAATGTTGCCGAGTCATCCCATTGCTAGTTATGATTGGTCCAGGAGAGGGGTCTCACCAAAGATGTTTACTTTACCTGGGGATAATGTTTCTTTACTGAACAGAAGTGTTTCCCCCTAAGTGCCTTGTGTTGAAACTATGTTATGTGATATTATATTATTAGGTTAGGGAACTGTCATTCAATGTGTTCTGCAACCCTCATTGATAATTGACTTGTAGGGGATGCCCCCCATGTATTTTCGCGCCAAACATCTGTAAGGGTATAAAAAAATGGGGAGCACATTAGGGTGTGCCGATCTTCTGGGGTGTGTTCTATTTGCGCAAGGCTGTTGGGCTCGAGTAAGTAGAGACAAGGATTGGATCCACGGTATTGGACTAGGTATTGTAGTGGGATTAGTATTGTGTAATAAAAGAGAGATGTATTTCCAGTACTCGTATTTGGTGTGTCATTGAACTAGACTAAGGGGGTTACGTTTAGGACCAAAATTACACAATCAGTAACCCGTGCCTGCCTTTTCCCAATATCCCTTGATTTCGCTAGTCCCTAGAGCTCTATCTAATGGGCCTGTCCCACTTAGGCAACTTTTTATGCGATCTCATCTGGGGTAGGGGTGACCTGTATAAAAGGGATGGGTTACACCGTAACTGGAGGGGGACCAACGTTCTGGCAGGCTGGTTTGCTAGTGCTACACAGGTGGGTTTAAACTAAACAGTGGGGGGGAGGGAGTGACAAATTGGGAGTTTCATGATGGAGTTAAAGGGAAAGTGAGTACAGGAAAAGTTACGAAAGACTCCCGAATTAATGGGAAGGAAAGTTTGAGAAGGCATAAGAGAGTAAGGTCAGGACCAATAGTGTGAGAGAGGAGGTGAATACCGAAGTTAAAATGTTGTATATAACTGCGTGAAATATAAGAAATAAAGAGGATGAGCTTGAGGCACAGTTAGAAATTGGCATATATGATGTTTTGGGAATTACAGAGACACGGCTGCAAGAGGTTTTCACGCCAAGGGTCTGTAAGGTTTATAAAAGAGTGGGGAGCACATTTTATATCCTTGTATAAAATGTATCAGGCAATGTAATGGGGTGTGCCGATCTTCTGGGGTGTGTTCTATTTGCGCGAGGCTGTTGGGCTCGAGTAATGACAGTGGAACAACATTGGGCACTTATGGGAATAATACAGAAGGTGCAGGATCAGTTCATTCCAAAGAGGAAGATAGATTCCAAGAGGGGTAAGGGGCGATCGTGGGTGACAAGGGAAGTTAGAGACAGTATAAAAATAAAAGAGAAGTGCAACATAGCAAAGATGAGTGGGAAGCCAGAGGATTGGGAAACTTTTAGAGCAACAGAAGATAACTAAAAGGGCAATACGGGGAGAAAAGAAGAGGTGCAAAGATAAGCTAGCCAAGAAAATAAAGAAGGATAGTAAAAGCTTCTTTAGGTACATGAAGAAGAAAAAATTAATTAAGACCAAAGTTGTACCCTTGAAGTCTGAAACAGGTGAATTTATTATGAGGAACAAGGAAATGGCAGATGAGTTGAACAGGTATTTTGAATCCAGCATCACTAAGGAAGAAACAATCTTTCTGATGTACTAGTGGCCAGAGGATCTAGGGTGCCTAAGGGACTGAAGGAAATCCACATTAGGCAGGAGATGTTGTTGGGTAGACTGATGGGACTGAAGGCTGATAAGTCCCCAGGGCCTGATGGTCTGGATCCCAGGGTACTTAACCATATAACCATATAACAATTACAGCACAGAAACAGGCCATCTCGACCATTCCAATCTGTGCCGAACACGTATTCCCCCTAGTCCCATATACCTGCGCTCAGACCATAACCCTCCATTCCTTTCCCGTCCATATAACTATCCAATTTATTTTTAAATGATAAAAACGAACCTGCCTCCACCACCTTCACTGGAAGCTCATTCCACACAGCCACCACTCTCTGAGTAAAGAAGTTACCCCTCATGTTACCCCTAAACTTCAGTCCCTTAATTCTCAAGTCATGTCCCCTTGTTTGAATCTTCCCTACTCTCAGTGGAAAAAGCTTATCTACATCAACTCTGTCTATCCCTCTCATCATTTTAAAGACCCCTATCAAGTCCCCCCTTAACCTTCTGCGCTCCAAAGAATAAAGCCCTAACTTGTTCAACCTTTCTCTGTAACTTAGTTGCTGAAATCCAGGCAACTTTCTAGTAAATCTCCTCTGTACTCTCTCTATTTTGTTGACATCCTTCCTATAAAAAAGGAGGTGGCTCCAGAAATTGTGGACACATTGGTGATCATTTTCCAATGTTATATAGATTTAGGATCAGTTTGTGTGGATTGGAAGGTAGAAAATGTTATCCCACTTTTTAAGAAAGGCGGGAGAGAGAAAACAGGGAATTATAAACTGGTTATCCTGACAACGGTGGTGGGGAAGATGCTGGAGTAAATCATAAAAGATGAAATAGCAGCACATTTGGATAGCAGTAACAGGATTGGTCCGAGTCAGCATGGATTTAGGAAGGGGAAATCATGCTTGACTAATCTTCTGGAATTTATTGAGGATGTAACTAGGAAAATGGACAAGGGAAAGCCAATGGATGTAGTGTACCTGAACTTTCAGAAGCATTTGATAAGGTCCCACGTGGGAGATTAGTAGGCAAAATTAGAGCACATGGTATTGAGGGTAGGGTACTGACATGGATAGAAAATTGGTTGGCAGACAGGAAACAAAGAGTAGGGATAAACGGGTCACTCTCAGAATGGCAGGCAGTGACTAGTGGAGTACCGCAAGGCTTGGTGCTGGAACCGCAGCTATTTACAATATACATTAAGGATTTAGAAGACGGGATTAAAAGTAACATTAGCAAATTTGCAGATGACACAAAGCTGTGTGTCAGTGTGAACTGTGAGGAGGCGGCTATGAGATTCAGGGTGAATTGGACAGGTTGGATGAATGGGCAGATGCATGCCTTATGCAGTTTAATGTGGATAAATGTGTACTGGTAAAAACAGGAAGGCAGATTATTGTCTGAATGGTGTCAAGTTGGAAAAAGAGGAAGTACAATGAGATCTGGGGTCCTTGTTCATCAGTCACTGAAAGTAAACATGCAGGTACAGCAGGCAGTGAAGAAAGTGAATGGCATGTTAGCCTTCATAACAAGAGGAGTTGAGTATAGGAGCAAAGGGGTCCTTCTGCAGTTGTACAGGGCCCTAGTGAGACAATACCTGGATTATTGTGTGCAGTTTTGGTCTCCAAATTTGGGAAAGGACATTCTTGCTATTGAGGGAGTGCAGCATAGGTTCACAAGGTTAATTCCCGGGATAGCGGGACTGTCATATGTTGATAGAATGGTGCGGCTGGTCTTGTATACTGGAATTTAGAAGGATGAGAGGGAATCTTATTGAAAGATATAAGATTATTAAGGGTTTGGACACGCTAGAGGCAGGAAACATGTTCCCGATGTTGGGGGAGTCCAGAATCAGGGGCCACAGTTTAAGAACAAGGGGTAAGCCATTTACAACTGTGATGAGGAAAAACTTTTTCACACAGAGGGTTGTGAATCTGTGGAATTATCTGCCTCAGAGGGCGGTGGAGACCAATTCTCTGGATACTTCCAAGAGAGAGTTAGATAGAGCTCTTAAAGATAGCGGAGTCACGGGATATTGTGAGAAGGCAGGAACGGGATACTGATTGTGGATGATCAGCCATGATCATAGTGAATGGCGGTGCTGGCTCGAAGGGCTGAATGGTCTACTCCTGCACCAATTGTCTAATGTCTATTAACATGCCATTAGCCTTATTCACTGCCTGCTATACCTGCATGTTTACTTTCAGTGACTTTCAGTTACTGCAGCATTTTGTGTCTTTCCTTGGTAAACCATTATCTGCAGTTCCTTCTTTCTACAACTTAATTCAAAAGTTAAGAGTGTTTACAGAACAATTAATATTTTACTTACAGCAGCTTAACAGGCCTGTAAGTGCAATGCACATTGATAATATATAATAAATAAGAATTCAATAAATTAATAGCCACCATTCAAAATTGATGGTATTGAAACAGGACCAATCAGGTAAAATTCCATGGCAATCAGAACTCCTTGCTTTCATTCACCATGGAAAATGGTTTAAGTTTACTATTGTCATGTCTGTGACGACGTGTGTTGTCTGTACGGAGTTTGTATGTTTTCCCCGTGACCTCGTGGATTTTCTCCAAGATCTTCAGTTTCCTCCCACACTTCACAGAGGCCCGGGACCGTTGGAGAGCAGTGGAGGAGGGTCGGGGCTTTTACCAAAATCCGTAACGTTCCACACTCCATAGCGAGGGCTCTGGTGGAAGCCGCTGATTGGTGGAAGCAGACTAGAGGAAGCAGCTGATTGGGTGCAACCTCAGGTTAGCATTTGTGCTGTCTGGTTAAAGGTGCAGTGCTTTTTGTTTATATAATAAAGGTGCAGTTTAAAGGTCACGAGGGAGCAGCTGTTGTGAGACGGATACCTGCTGATTTTTCCCAGCAGTTTCTATTGTATTATACTGGTATCAGATCCAGGGTAAGGCAGGAGAATGACAGTCAGAGCAGTATACTGTTCTGGATGTCAGATGTGGGAGGTCATGGTGTCAGATGGCCCTCCAGACGTCCACATCTGCACCAGGTGCAGCGAGATGGGGCTCCTAAGGGACCGTATTAGGATCCTGGAGCAGCAGCTCGATGACCTCTGTCTGATCAGGGAGAGTGAGGAGGTCATAGAGGGGAGGTATAGGGAGGTGGTCACTTCAAAACCACGGGAGAGAGACATGTGGGTCACGTTAAGGAAGGGCAAGGGGCAGAGGCAGGGACGAGTGAGTACTCCAATGTTGGTACACCTCGCAAATAAGTACTCCTGTTTGAGTATGGATGGGGGTGACAGCCTACCCGGGGGTAGTGACAGCGGACGGGCCTCCAGCACGGAGACCGGCCCTGTTGCTCCGAAAGGTAGTGAAAAAAAGAGGGCAATAGTAATTATTGTTAGGGGGTCGGATAGGTGATTCTGTGGACACAGTCGGGAGACCAGGATGGTGGTCTGCCTCCCTGGTGCCAAGGTCTCGGACGTGTCTCAACGTGTCCAAGATATCCTGAAATCAGAGGGAGAGGAGCCTGAGGTCGTGGTACATATAGGTACCAATGACATAGGTAAAAAAAGGGAAGAGGTCCTGAAGGGAGGATTTAGGGAGTTGGGAGGAGAGTTAAGAAAAAGGACCAAAAAGGTAACAATCTCAGGATTACTGCCTGTGCCACGCGACAGTGAGAGTAGGAATGGAGCGAGGTGGAGGATAAATGCGTGGCTGAAAGACTGGTGCAGAGGGCAGGGATTCAAGTTCCTGGATCATTGGGACTTCTTTTGGGGAAGGTGGGACCTGTACAGAAAGGATGGGTTGCACTTGAACCCGAGGGGGACCAATATCCTAGCGGGGAAATTTGCAAAGGCTGCTGGGGAGACTTTAAACTAGAATGGTTGGGGCAAGGGACTCAAATAGCGAAAGCTAGTAGACAGAATGGGAGGCAGGAAGCAGAAAAGGGAAGCACTCGGACACAAGAGGAGAAAGAAAAAAAAGGAAATCAACAGAGAATAAGAGACTTTCTTAAATGTGCATATTTTAATGCTAGGAGCATTGGAAGAAAGGTGGATGAGCTTAGAGTCTGGATAGACACCTGGAAGTATGATGTTGTGGCGATCAGTGAAACGTGGTTGCAAGAGGGCTGTGATTGGAAACTAAATATTCCAGGATTTCGTTGCTTCAGGTGTGATAGAATTGGAGGGGCAAGAGGTGGAGGTGTTGCATTGCTAGTCAGGGAAGATATTACAGCAGTGCTTTGGCAGGATAGATTGGAGGGCTCATCTAGGGAGGCTATTTCGGTGGAATTGAGAAGTGGGAAAGGTGTAGCAACACTTATAGGGGTGTATTATAGACCACCAAATGGGGATCGAGAATTGGAAGAGCAAATATGTAAGGAGATAGCAGATATTAGTAGTAAGCACAAGGTAGTGATTGTGGGAGATTTCAACTTTCCACACATAGACTGGGAAACACATTCTGTAAATGGGCTGGATGGGTTGGAGTTTGTAAAATGTGTGCAGGATAGTTTTTTGCAGCAATACATAGAGGTACCTACTAGAGGAGGGGCAGTGCTGGACCTCCTGTTAGGAAATGAGACAGGTCAGGTGGCGGAGGTATGCGTTGGGGAGCACTTCGGGTCCAGTGATCACAATACCATTAGTTTCAATATAATTATGGAGAGGGTCAGTACTGGACCTAGGGTTGAGATTTTTGATTGGAGAAAGGCTAACTTTGATGAGATGCGAGATGATTTAAAAGGAGTGAACTGGGACATTTTGTTTTATGGGAAAGATGTAGAAGAGAAATGGAGGACATTTAAAGGGGAAATTTTAAGAGTACAGAATCTTCATGTTCCTGTTCGGTTGAAAGGATACAGTAAAAATTGGAAAGAGCCCTGGTTTTCAAGGGAAATTGGACATCTTGTTCGGAAAAAGAGGGAGATCTACAATAATTATAGGCAGCATGAAGTAAATGAGGTGCTTGAGGAGTATAAGGAATGTAAAAAGAATCTTAAGAAAGAAATTAGAAAAGCTAAAAGAAGACATGAGGTTGCTTTGGCAAGTAAGGTGAAAGTCAATCCAAATGGTTTCTACAGCTATATTAATAGCAAAAGGATAACGAGGGATAAAATTGGTCCATTGGAGACTCTGAGAGGACAGATATCTGCAGAGCCAAATGATAGGGGAGGTATTGAACAATTTATTTTCTTCGGTATTCACCGAGGAGAAGGATATTGAATTATGTGAGGTAAGGGAAACTAGTAGAGTAGCTATGGATACTTTGAGGTTCAAAGTAAAAGAAGTACTGACACTTTTGAAAAATATAAAAGTGGATAAGTCTCCAGGTCCTGACAGGATATTCCCTAGGACATTGAGGGAAGTTAGTGTAGAAATAGCCGGGGCTATGACAGAAATATTTCAAATGTCATTAGAAACGGGAATAGTCCCCGAGGATTGGCGTACTGCGCATGTTGTTCCATTGTTTAAAAAGGG
Source organism: Leucoraja erinaceus (assembly GCF_028641065.1). NCBI lineage: Eukaryota > Metazoa > Chordata > Chondrichthyes > Rajiformes > Rajidae > Leucoraja > Leucoraja erinaceus. The sequence continues at coordinate 23,826,896 of NC_073408.1, read as the reverse complement.
ATCTAAGAGTAAACCTAGCAATTATAGACCTGTTAGTTTGACCAGTGCTGGGCAAATTAATGGAAAAGATACTTAGAGATATTATATATAAGCATCTAGATAAACAGGGTCTGATTAGGAACAGTCAACATGGATTTGTGCCTGGAAGGTCATGTTTGACTAATCTTCTTGAATTTTTTGAAGAGGTTACTAGGGAAATTGACGAGGGTAAAGCAGTGGATGTTGTCTATATGGACTTTAGTAAGGCCTTTGACAAGGTTCCTCATGGAAGGTTGGTTAAGAAGGTTCAACTGTTGGGTATAAATGCAGGAATAGCAAGATGGATTCAACAGTGGCTGAATGGGAGAAGCCAGAGGGTAATGGTGGATGGCTGTTTATCGGGTTGGAGGCAGATGACTAGTGGGGTGCCTCAGGGATCTGTGTTGGGTCCTTTGTTGTTTGTCATGTACATCGATGATCTGGATGAAGGTGTGGTAAATTGGATTAGTAAGTATGCAGATGATACCAAGATAGGGGGTGTTGTGGATAATGAAGAGGATTTCCAAAGTCTACAGAGTGATTTAGGCCATTTGGAAAAATGGGCTGAAAGATGGCAGATGGAGTTTAATGCTGATAAATGTGAAGTGCTACACCTTGGCAGGACAAATCAAAATAGGACGTACATGGTAAATGGTAGGGAATTGAAGAATACAGTTGAACAAAGGGATCTGGGTATAACCGTGCATAGTTCCTTGAAGGTGGAATCTCATATAGATAAGGTGGTAAAGAAAGCTTTTGGTATGCTAGCCTTTATAAATCAGAGCATTGAGTATGAGCTGGGATGTAATGTTAAAATTGTACAAGGCATTGGTCAAGACGCACAAAATACATTTTAACATGAACATCCACCACAATGACACCTCCACATTCCTCACTGTAATGGAAGGCGAAAAACAAGTTCAATCCCTTCCCTTCTTTGTTCTCCCGTGGTCGGGGTATCGAGCCATCCGTTGACGGGATGATCTTGGCTCCTGCAGCCAGCGACGGGCCCTCCGTGCCGGGACGATCAAGCTCCCGCATTGCGGGGATCTCAGCTCCCCGCACCGGGTGATCGGACCCTGTCTCGGGGCTGGTCGAACGTCCTGTAAATTTAGAACTTCCCAACATAGGTCTCCACCCAAGACTGCGAGCTCCTCGATGGTGAAATCCGCAGGCCACGGTTGGAGCGTCGATCCCAGGCAAGGGATCTCAGGCTCCGATGGTAAGTCCACGGCCCTGTGGTGGGGCTCAAAGTCAGTCTCGAGCAAGGCCGCCAGCTCCATGATGTTAGGCCGCAGAGCAACCAGGGATACGATCCGGAAAATCGCATCTCCGGCAAAGGTAAGAGATTGAAAAAAGTTTCCTCTGACCCCCTCCTCCACCACCCACATAAAACAAACCTGAGAACATTAACACAATCTTTTTAAAACACACTAAAAATAACAAAAAAGACGAAAAGGCAGACTGCCATCGCTGATGGAGCCACCGGATAGAATGGAATATGAGGTGCTGATCCTCCAATTTGTATTAGGCCTCACACTGACAGTGGAGGAGGTCCAGGACAGAAAGGTCAGTGTGGGAATGGGAGGGGGAGTTAAAGTGTTTGGAAACAACGAGATTATGTAGGCCAAGGCGATCAGCGAAACAATCGCCCAGTCTGCGTTTGGTCTCGCCAATGTATAGGCGTCCAGCAGGAAATTGGGTTGGCCATTCCTTCGTAAAAAGCAAACAGCTGAAGAAACTCAGCAGATCAGGGTGATAGTTAAGTTTTATTTCAACAAATTATACTTGCTCTATTGTCCCCAGGGTCAGTGCAGCCAGGCATGAAAATGGACTTCAATGATTTGGGTTGAGTGCGTGATTCTATAATTCATGTAGAGTGCGTGAACAATCCTTTGCTCCTTTTTGAAAAAAGTTTCAACCAAAAATAATTTATTCAACTATTTACAATAATATGTACAATGCTAAATTATTCAAAAAAAACCACCACTACAATGCAAGTAAAGCAACTTTTCCTTAAACACCTATTTCCCAATCCTTATAAAAGATGCATTCCACTCCCTGCAGTGCCCAGCGGTCCCAGAAATCCCTTAGCGGACAGCGAGTGGCATCCTGTGTGTAGGAAGGAACTACAGATGCTGGTTTAAACCGAAGATAGACACAAAAACCTGGAGTAACTCAGCGGGACAGGCAGCATCTCTGGAGAGAGGGAATGGGTGACATTTCGGGTCAAGACCCTTCTTCAGATGAAGGGTCTGGACTCGAAACGCCACCCATTCCTTCTCGCCAGAGATGCTGCCTGTCCCACTGAGTTACTCCAGCATTTTGCATGGAATTCTTTGCACCTTTCATCGTCAAGGTTGGATGAACTGGCGATGCTAGGAACACGATTCGGAAGAGTCAAGGCATGCAGCGTGATCCTGGTGGAGCAGAAACCATATTTGTTGGGCTAGCAAACTCTCACGATTACAGGGAAGAAGGTGGTCGTCAGTCATAGAGTGCTGACACGGACCATGGTCAGACCAGTGTGACCCAGATGCTCCAATGGTTCAGCCATTATCCAGAGCAGCACGGTGGCACAATGATAAATTGCTGCCTTACAGCACCAAGACCTTGGTTCGATCCTGACTACGGGTGCTGCCTGTACAGAGTTTGTACATTCTCATGAGTTTTCTCCGAGATCTTTGGTTTCCTCCCACACTCCAAAGACATAGATTTGTAGGTTAATTGGCTTTGGTATCAATGTAAAATTGTCCCTAGTGTACAGGATATTGTTAATGTGTGGGGGTCTCAGGTCGGTGCAGAGGGCCGAAGGGTCTGTTTGCGCAATGTATCTCTAAACTGAACTAAATTAAACCAACAGAAAATTCATATGCCTCACTCTTGAAGGCGATCCATTTTATTCCCCTTGGACATTTTACACCAAGATGCATATATTTGCTCTAAATCGGGCAACATATTAAATGTTATCTCTGTTTGCTTTGTTGTCACCTTCTTCTAGCTAACAATTATCTATTCTACATTTTCCTTGCGCTTCATAGAAACATAGAAACATAGAAAATAGGTGCAGGTGCAGGCCATTCGGCCCTTCGAGCCTGCACCGCCATTTTATATGATCATGGTTGATCATCCAACTCAGTATCCCATCCTTGCCTTCTCTCCATGCCCCCTGATACCTTTAGCCACAAGGGCCACATCTAACTCCCTCTTAAATATAGCCAATGAACTGGCTCAACTACCTTCTGTGGCAGAGAATTCCACAGATTCACCACTCTCTGTGCAAAAAATGATTTTCTCATCTCGGTCCTAAAAGACTTCCCTCTTATCCTTAAACTGTGACCCCTAGTTCTGGACTTCCCCAACATCGGGAACAATCTTCCTGCATCTAGCCTGTCCAACCCCTTAAGAATTTTGTAAGTTTCTATAAGATCGCCCCTCAATCTTCTAAATTCTAGCGAGTACAAGCCGAGTCTATCCAGTCTTTCTTCATATGAAAGTCCTGTCATCCCAGGAATCAGTCTGGTGAACCTTCTCTGTACTCCCTCTATGGCAAGAATGTCTTTCCTCAGATTAGGAGACCAGAACTGTACGCAATACTCCAGGTGTGGTCCCACCAAGACCCTGTACAACTGCAGTAGAACCTCCCTGCTCCTATACTCAAATCCTTTTGCTATGAATGCTAACATACCATTTGCTTTCTTCACTGCCTGCTGCACCTGCATTCCTACTTTCAATGACTGGTGTACCATGACACCCAGGTCTCATTGCATCTCCCCTTTCCCTAATCGGCCACCATACAGATAATAGTCTACTTTCCTGTTTTTGCCACCAAAGTGGATAACCTCACATTTATCCACATTATACTGCATCTGCCATGCATTTGTCCACTCACCCAACCTATCCAAGTCACCTTGCAGCCTCCTAGCATCCTCCACACAGCTAACACTGCCCCCCAGCTTCGTGTCATCTGCAAACTTAGAGATTTTGCATTAAATTCCCTCATTCAGATCATTACTATATATTGTAAATAGCTGGGGTCCCTGCACTGCGCCTTGCGGTACCCCACTAGTCACTGCCTGCCATTCTGAAAAGGAGCCGTTTACTCCTACTCTTTGCTTCCTGTCTGCCAGCCAGTTCTCTATCCACATCAATACTGAACCCCCAATACCGTGTGATTTAAGTTTGTATACTGATCTCTTATGTGGGACCTTATCGAAAGCCTTCTGAAAGTCCAGATATAACACATCCACTGGTTCTCCCTTATCCACTCTACTAGTTACATCCTCGAAAAATTCTATAAGATTCGTCAGGCATGATTTACCTTTCATAAATCCATGCTGACTTTGTCCAATGAATTCACCACTTTCCAAATGTGCTGCTATCCCATCTTTAATAACTGACTCCAGCTGTTTCCCCACTACCGATGTTAGACTAACTGGCCTGTAATTTCCCGTTTTCTCTCTCCCTCCCTTTTTAAAAAGTGGGGTTACATTAGCTCCCCACCAGTCCTCAGGCACTACTCACGAACCTAGAGAGTTTTGAAAAATTATGCAACTTATCTGGCCCTGGGGATTTATCGGCATTTAATCCATTCAATTCACCTAACACCACTTCCCCGATAACCTGGATTTCACTCACTTTCCTCCATCTCATTTAACCCCCAGTCCCTTGCTATTTCCGGCAGATTATTTATGTCTTCCATAGTGAAGACAGAACCTCTTCACATATCTATAAAAAACTTTTGCAGTCAGTTTTTATGTTCCCTGCCAGTTTTCATTCATAATCTATTTTCCCTTTCCTAATTAAGCCTTTTGTCCTCCTCTGCTGGGCTCTGAATTTCTCCCAGTCCTCTGGTAGGCAGCTTTTTCTGGCTAATTTGTACGCTTCATCTTTTGTGTTGATACTATCGCTGATTTCCCTTGTTATCCACGGATGCTCTACCTTCCCTGATTTATTCTTTTGCCAAACTGGGATGAACAATTGTTGTAGTTCATCCATGCAGTTTTTAAATGCCTTCCATTGCATAGCCACCGTCATCCCTTTAAGAATCATTTGCCAGTCTATCTTGGCCAATTCACATCTCATACCCTCAAAGTCACCTTTCTTTAAGTTCAGGACCCTTGTTTCTGAATTAACAATGTCACTCTCCATCCTAATGAAGAACTCAACCATATTATGGTCACTCTAGCCCAAGGGGCTACGCACATCAAGACTGCTAACTAACCCTTCCTCATTACTCAATACCAAGTCTAGAATAGCCTGCTCTCTCGTTGGTTCCTCTACATGTTGGTTTAGAAAACTATCCCGCATACATTCCAGGAAATCCTCTTCCTCAGCACCCCTGCCAATTTGATTCACCCAATCTATACGTAGATTGAAGTCACCCATTATAATTGTTTTACCTTTGTTGCATGCATTTCTAATTTCCTGTTTGATGCCATCCCCAACTTCACTACTATGGTTAGGTGGCCTGTACACAACTCCCACTAGCGTTTTCTGCCCCTTAGTGTTTCGCAGCTCTACCCATATCAATTCCACATCCTCCAAGCTAATGTCCTTCCTTTCTATTGCGTTAATCTCCTCTCTAACCAGCAACGCTACCCCACTTCCTTTTCCTTTCTGCCTATCCCTCCTGAATATTGAATATCCCTTGGTTACACAGAAAAGCTGGAGAAACTCAGCGGGTGCAGCAGCATCTATGGAGCGAAGGAAATAGGCAACGTTTCGGGCCGAAACCCTTCTTCAGACTGATCAGGGGTGGGGGGGGGTGGGGACAAGAAAGGGAAAAGGAGGAGTAGCCGGAAGGCTGGAGGGTGGGAGGAGACAGCAGGGGAGCTGAGGAAGGGGAGGAGACAGCAAGGACTAACAGAATTGGGAGAAGTCGATGTTCATGCCCCCGGGGTGCAGACTCCCCAAACGGAATATGAGGTGCTGTTCCTCCAATTTCCGGTGCTGCTCGCTGTGGCCATGGAGGAGACCCAGGACAGAGAGGTCGGAGGCGGAGTGGGAGGGGGAGTTGAAGTGCTGAGCCACCGGGAGGTCAGCTTGGTTATTGCGGACCGAGCGGAGGTGTTCGGCGAAACGATCGCCCAACCTCCGCTTGGTCTCACCGATATAGATCTGCTGATATCTAGAGCAGCGGACGCAATAGATGAGGTTGGAAGAGATGCAGGTAAACCTCTGTCGCACCTGGAACGATTGCTTGGGTCCTTGAACGGAGTCGAGGGGGGAGGTAAAGGGACAAGTGTTGCATCTCTTGCGGTTGCAAGGGAAAGTGCCCGGGGAGGGGGTGGACCGAGAGGGAAGGGAAGAATTGACAAGGGAGTTATGGAGGGAGCGGTCTTTGCGGAAGGCAGATATGGGGGGAGATGGGAAGATGTGGCGAGTAGTGGGGTCACGTTGGAGGTGGCGAAACTGACGGAGGATTATTTTTTGTATGTGACGGCTGGTGGGGTGAAAGGTGAGGTTCAGCTCCCAGCCTTGGTCACCCTGGAGCCATGTCTCCGTGATCCCAACTATATCATAGTCATTAATAACTGTCTGCACATTCAACTCATCCACCTTATTACGAATGCTCCTTGCATTAAGATACAAAGCCTTCAGGCTTGTTTTTACGACACTCTTACCCCTTATATAATTATGTTGAAAAGTGGACCTTTTTAATTTTTGCCCTGGATTTGTCTGCCTGCCACTTTTACTTTTCACCTTGCTACCTATTGCTTCTACCCTTATTTTACACCCCCCCCGCCTCTCTGCTCTTGCACCCACCCCACTGCCACATCAGTTTAAATCCTCCCCGACAGCACTAGCAAACATTACCCCAAGGACATTGGTTCCATTCCAGCCCAGGTGCAGACCATCCTGTTTGTACTGGTCCCACCTCCCCCAGAACTGGTTCCAATGCCCTAAAATTGAAAATTGCCCTAAAATTTATCTGCAATATCCTCCTATTTCTACTCTGACTAGCCCGTGGCACTGGTAGTAATCCAGAGATTGTTACCTTTGAGGTCCTACTTTTAAGTTTATCTCCTAGCTCCCTAAATTCACCTTGTAGGACCTCATCCCTTTTTTTACCTATATCGTTGGTGCCAATGTACCCCACGACAGCTGGCTGTTCACCCTCCCCCTCCAGAATGTTCTGCAGCCGTTCAGTGACATCCCTGACCCTTGCACCAGGGAGGCAACATACCATCCTGGAGTCTCGTTTGCGGCCGCAGAAACGCCTATCTATTCCCCTTACAATTGAATCCCCTATTACTATTGCCCTTCCACTCTCCCCCCCCCCCCCCCCCCCCTCATGTGCCGCAGAGCCACCCATGGTGCCATGAACTTGGCTGCTGCTGCCTTCCCCTGATGAGCCATCTCCCCCAACAGTATCCAAAATGGTATACCTGTTTAGGAGGGAGATGACCGCAGGGGACTCCTGCACTACCTGCCTACTGCTATGCTGGCTATTGGCCACCCGTTCCCTTTCTGTCCTCTTACCTTTTACCTGCAGTGTAACCAACTCACTGTACGTGTTATTCACGACTTTCTCAGCATCGTGGATGCTCCAGTATGAATCCAACTGCAGCTCCAATCGTTCAATGCGGTCTGCCAGGAGCTGCAGCTGTACACACTTCCTGCAAACGTAGTCACCAGGGACACCGACCATATCCCTGATCTCCCACATGTTGCAGGCTGAGCAAACCATGGGGCCAATCTCCACTGACATATCTTACTCCCAAATTAACTCAACTCCCTCACACTATAAAAATCTTTATCCTTTAAACTGTACCTTTACTAATAAATACTGTACCCTTAACTCACAGAACCCTTAACCTGAAAGCAGAAATGTAAACCAGGGGTTGCACCCAATCAGCTGCTTCCTCTGGTCCTCTTCCACCAATCAGAGGCTTCCACCAGACCCCCTCTCTGGAAGTGAGATGGAACGCTGCAGATTTGGGTAACTCCTCCTCTCACCAACGGCTCCCGGGCTGTTGTGTCATCTCTTCCGATGTCTCATTTTCACACCATATCCTTCCTTAACTCTGTGTCTCCCTCTTCGCAGACTGAAGAAGGGTCGCGACCTGCAGCGTTACCCGTTCCTTCTATCCAGAAATGCTGCCTGTCCCGCTGAGGTTTTGTGTCTGTCTACATATTCAATGTTCACCGTAGACTGCAGTTGCAGGAATCTGGAGTGAGAAAGCAAACTGCTGCGGGAGCTCGATGGTCAAACAGCATCTGTGGAAGCAGAGGCCGGCCTATGTTTCAGGTCAAGACCCTGCGGCACGTGTAGCAGTCAGTCTTGATGTAGGCTCTCCACCCAAAATGCCAACCATCCTCTCCCTCCACAGATGCTGGCTGACCCACTGAGTTCGTCCAGCAATTTATTCTTGACTGACGTCTGGGATGTCAGGAAAACATCATGGGAAAATATCTAATTGGAAAGGTATTTGAAGGATAGGGTTTTCCCATAATTGGAGCATTTAAAACTATTCGTAACAGCTTTCAGTGTTTAGGACTAGGATAAGGGAAATATTTTTCAAGGAATGGTCAGAAGCCTAGTCAAGCCCTGATTTATCAGTTTTAGGGAATTAAGGAATCAATGGTGGGGAAGTATAGTTGAGGTAGATAATCACACTGAGTGATGGACCAGACTCAAAGGCTCTAACAGTCTCACAGTCTACACCTGACTCATGTTGGGTTGCGATTGTTTTTTAGACACAAAGTGCTGGAGTAACTCAGCGGGTCATGCAGCATCTCTGGAGAAAAAGAATGGGTGATGTTTCAGGTCAGGCAGGGCCGGATTTAAGTATAAGCTTCATAAGCTTAAACTTAGGGCCTCGCTCCACCAAGGTGTATAAAACTTTTGACATGTGCGGGATGAAAATGCAGATCAGTTTCCATTCTGATATTTCCATTGTTTCATATAGATAAATGTGAGGTTATCCACTTGGGTGGCAAAAACAAGGGGGCAGATTATTATCTCAATGGGGTTAGGTTTGGTAAGGGGGAGGTACAGCGAGACCTGGGCGTCCTTGTACACCAGTCACTGAAAGTTGGCGTGCAGGTACAGCAGGCAGTGAAGAAAGCTAATGGAATGTTGGCCTTCATAACAAGAGGATTTCAGTATAGGAGTAGAGAGATTCTTCTGCAGTTGTATAGGGCTCTGGTAAGACCATATCTGGATTATTGCGTATAGTTTTGGTCTCCTAATTTGAGGAAGGACATCCTTGTGATTGAGGCAGTGCAGCGAAGGTTCACAAGATTGATCCCTGGGATGGCAGGACTGACATCAAGTTCAAGTTCAAGTTCAATTTTATTGTCATGTGTCCCTGATAGGACAATGAAATTCTTGCTTTGCTTCAGCACACAGAACATAGTCGGCATATGAGGAAAGATTGAAAAGACTAGGCTTGTATTCACTGGAGTTTCGAAGGATGAGGGGGATTCTTATAAAAACATATAACATTATAAAAGGACTGGACAAGCTAGATGCAGGAAAAATGTTCCCAATGTTGGGCGAGTCCAGAACCAGGGGCCACAGTCTTAGAATACAGGGGAGGCCATTTAGTCTTGAGGTGAGAAAAAAACGTTTTCACCCAGAGAGTTGTGAATTTGTGGAATTCCCTGCCAAAGAGGGCAGTGGAGGCCAAATCACTGGATGGGTTTAAGAGAGAGTTAGATAGAGTTCTAGGGGCTAATGGAATCGAGGGATATGGGGAGAAGGCAGGCACGGGTTATTGAATAGGGACGATCAGCCATGATCACAATGAATGGCCGTGCTGGATCAAAGGGCCAACTGGCCTACTCCTGCACCTATTTTCTATGTTTCTATGGTTCTATGTTTGTATATTCGTTATCGGAGAGGAATTAGCTTCAAAGATCCTTGGATCTTTGATTTGCTCGGACTGCTACTCAAAGACCTGATGCTGAAAATCCGTTCTACACGACTAAAAACGCCTTCAACGCCTTCTCCATCACGGATCGCAAGTGCAGGACAAAGCAAAAGGTATGTAGTTTATTGACCATTTTTCCCAGTCCCTACCTGGGTGAGGATGAGTCCTTCCTCCGAGCCGCATCTTTGCCCCCTCCTCGCGGCCTACCATTCAGATTGGCACGGCCCTTCCTGCCGGGACCGGCCAGAGCTTCGAGCTGCAACTTCAGCACTGAGTTACCATCGCGGAGCGGCCTGCTGAACCTTGCCGCCCACCTCACCGCTGTACTGGGGCCTACTCACCTCGCCGCCCACCTCACCGCTGTACTGGGGCCTACTCACCTCGCCGCCTCACCGGGCCCTTCGCACATCGCCGCCTCACCGGGCCCATCGAACATCGCCGCCTCACCGGGCCCATCGAACATCGCCGCCTCACCGGGCCCGTAGACCTTGCCGCCCACCTCACTGCTGTACTGGGGCCTACCCACTTCGCCGCCTCACCGGGCCCGTAGACCTTGCCGCCCACCTCACCGCTGTACTGGGGCCTACTCACCTCGCCGCCGCTGTACTGGGGCCTACTCACCTCGCCGCCGCTACTCACCTCGCCGCCGCTGTACCTACTCACCTCGCCGCCTCACTGGGCCCCCCCGAACATCGCCGCCACACTGAGCCCATCGAACATCGCTGCTGCACCAGGGCCTACTCACCTCGCCGCCGCTCTGGGGCCTACTCACCTCGCCGCCTCACCGGGCCCGCCAAACCTTGCCGCTGCACCGACCATCCGCCCACCGTGACCTCCCACGCTTCGCCTGCTGACCTGGACTCCAGTCCCCGCGGTCTTCCACCATTGACTCCACTGACCCTCACTACTCCACCGCTCTCCAACAGCCCGCAGCCAACGCCTTACCTGAATCCTGGACTCAGCACTGGGCCTGAAGTTTCCACGCTGCAGACTCCAACTCCCCTGGGTTTGACTACGCTGGGTCCTAGTGCTAGTAGCCCTAACCCTGGTAACATCAGTGGCTGTTCCACTGGGTCTTCCCCATCCCCAGCTCTTCCCCACCCACACTACAGTCCTCATACCCCCCTCCCCTATGACCACCCACTACCCCCCTCGGCTTCAGTCCATTCACCTGCCTTCCTCCGTCTCCAACCCCCATCCTTGCCGTGTGTTCATGCCCTCTCAGGCCCTCTCGCCGGGATAATGGAACTCCGATGTCGGAACGGAAGAACACCCTCAGCGGCTTGGACTTCTGAATCGGCCACTTCCTACCGGAGACTGCTGCTCCCGAAGTCCACAGGCTGCGCTGGGCGGAGATTCACGCTGGCGGCCCTACAGGGATCCCAGGGCTCCACGATGTTGAAATCCGCACGGCCCGAGGCTGGGAACTCCGCAAACCACAGCTCTGATGTTGAAGCAGCAGGCCCAACACTCCGGAGCTTCAAACGGCGATCCAGGTAAGGCATCGCCTGCTCCGCGGTGAATCCAATATGTATTTTAAAACCAACTGTTTAATGACAACATACAGTAGGATCTAAAAGTGTCACACTGTCACTGTCAGGAAGTCATGGTCCTCTAGTCGTGGGGGTGGGGGATTGGGAGGGGGGGCTCACAAGTGAAATAGCCTAGGGCCTCTCTTCATCTAAATCTGGCCCTGAGATCAGGACCTTTCTCCAGACAGGTCTCTAGACCTTTTAATTTTAAAATTAGCCTGCAGAAGGGTGCCGACCCGAAATGGACCCGTGATCCCACGGACAATATCTGAGCGAACCCGAACAGGAACGAGCCTAATATCTCAGCAAGAACTCAATGTGTGTCACTGTCCTTCAGTTTGTGGGAGATTCGATTGCCCATTTGTGCGGTGTGGGACAAACCCTTCCTTTATCACACAATGTGCTGGAGAAACTCAGCCGGACAGGCGGCATCTCAGGAAAACATGGATAGGTGAGGTTTCGGTTGGACCCCATTCATCAGAACAGGTCATTCAGTCTGACGGGGGGTCCCAACCCAAAATGTCACCTGCTCTTTTTGATGCTGCCTGACCTGCTGAGTAAATCCAGCACTTTGTGTCTATTTTTGGTATAAATCAGCATCTGCAGTTCCTTTCTACACATTGCTATTGTTCAGGTTCTGAAATAGCTACTTCCCCGCAGCCATCAGGTTATTAAACTTGGCTCGGACAAAACTCTGAACATTAATAACCCATTATCTGTTATTTGCACTTTATCAGTTTATTTATTCATGTGTGTATATATTTATACAATGGTATATGGACACACTGATCTGTTTTGTAGTCATGCCTACTGTGTTCTGTTGTGCTGAAGCAAAGCAAGAATTTCATTGTCCTATCAGGGACACATGTCAATAAACTCTCTTGAATCTTGAATCTCTTGAATCTTGTTGTGTTCTAATAATGTGATAAGAAACTAATTACAGGAGTATTTGTGAAGATGTGAGCAGTTGGGGACACGGTAGAATGATTTTTGGTAACTCCCACTATTCAAAGCAGGTTCTGTGAAACAACTTCTTAAGTTACAAAAGCCTTATGTGTAAGTTAGCAACTATGGTCAACAAATAAAGAGAAATGGGTGAAAGTGCAGGGGAACTCAGCAGGTCAGGCAGCATCTCTGGAGAACATGTATGTTAGTTAGGTTATGTTTTGGGTCGAGACACTTCTTCAATAAGGAGCAGGGAGCATTATCAAGCTCTTAGAAGACACGCAGGAAATGTCGAAACAATGCTGCAAAAGCTATTTGAACAATATTAATGAGGACATAGCAATATACTTGAACATTAAATGCCCTCTGAAAAGACAGAGATGGTAATTCATTCTTGAGATGAATCAAGATGATTGAGATGTAGATTTGCAAACAAAGAGCTGGCTCGAAACAACCGGTCAAAGTCAAGGGGCATGTTGTTTCTTTAAAGGTAGATGCAGTTAATGTCATAATGAACAATAGGGCATCGTTAAACGCTACCTTTACAGTCACGATTGAGAATGATGTGCCAGCGGTACAATGGAGAATAGACTTAAATCAACTTATTATAACATTTGTTGAATCGCAGTTGTGTTGTGTTGGGGCAGGGCGATTGTTAAGTATTGTTTCTACAAATTATACTTGCTCTATTGTCTCCAGGGACATAGAAGCCACTGGTGAAAATGTAAAAAGGTTGAACAGAAGCAGAAGAACCAGTTGAGAATCTTTTAATGTTGCAAGAACAGTGGGAGCAAACAGTGGAGGTAAGTGACAGCAAGCACCAACACAACTAAATGTGAAGTGGGTGAGTGGATTTGCGAAGTGTGAAGTTGGAAGTCTAACATAGGAATGGTAGGACTCTGGGGAGTGTTGTAGAGCAGATCTAGGAGTGCAAGTGCGTGGATCCTTGAAGGTGGATTCGCAGGTAGATAGGGTGGTCAAAAAGGCATTTGGAATTTTTTCTTTTGAGATGAGGGTTGTGCTGCAGGAAGCTTGCAGGACGAGTCGAGATTTCCTAATAGACACAAAATGTTGGAGCAACCCAGCTGGACAGGCAGCATCCCCAGAGAGTAGGAAGGAGTGACGTTTCGGGTCGAGACCCTTCTTCAGATTTATTCTTCTTCAGAGATGCTGCCTGTCCCGCTGAGCCACTCCAGCACTCCGTGCCTACCTTCGATTTAAACCAGCATCTGCAGTTCTTTCCAGCACATTTTCATCAGGAGAATTAGGCTGAAGAGAGGTTGTGTTAATAGACAGAGATGCTGCACTAAGAACTGCAATAGGATTATTCTGTCGCAATAGAATAACAGAGAACGCCCAACCTACGAGAACGAGGACATCGGGACAAGTGACCAAGCAAATATTCTGGGTGCCGATCTCTCCATTGACTCTACACAGGCAGTGCCTCAACCTAAGTCTTCAGCTAGGATTCAGATTCCCTGTGTGGTACTTCAACGCATTTCATGTTTTCTTTTGAGAGAGAAACAAAAACGCAATTTGCCAAAAGTTGGAATGACCACTGGTTTATGGTGCTTTAAGGAAAATGTTACCTCTTCTCTCTTCCTTGCTGAAAAACCCACGCTGGGTTCTTGGGTGGCATTTGGCACATTGGCCTTCATCAGAGTATTGAGTATAGAAGCTGGGAGGTCACGTTGCAGTTGTAGCATTGGTGAGGCCGCATTTCGAGTATTGTAGATAGACATAAAGAGATCTAGCGAGGGTAGAAGGCCATTCTGGGGACCGGTGGAGACGGGAGAAGGGGTCATCACTGGGTGGGGAAGACTCCTTCCCGTAGAAAAAGGCGTGGAGGTGGAGGTGACCGAAGATGAGCTCTACATCGTGGCGGACCCCGAACCAGTTGAGGTGGGGGCGGAGGGGAACGAAGGTGACGCCTCTGTTGAGGACAGACCATTCCGTATCAGAATGGGGGGGTCAGGGGCGATGGTGAGACATGACAAGGGTGGGGGTTGGGGTCAGAGGAGGGCTGGGGAATGGACAGAGGCCGAGGTGGGATCTAGTGGGGGATGGTGGGTGTTCAGAGAGGAGGGGGCTTGAGGACTAATGTAGGATGGGCTGCAGTTACTACCCGACACACCCCACCCATCCAATAATCTCACCCTCTGTCCACTCCCCCCCCCCCCCCCCCCCCCTCTGACCCCAACCCCCACCGTTATTGTGTCTTCACCATCCCCCTGACTATATTTCTAACTGTCGGCGTGACGTCAACCGTGTCAACTTTTCCGCTCCCCTTACCAACCTCACCCCCTCTCAACGTACAGCGCTCTGCTCACGCTGCAGCAACCCTGACATTATAATCAAAGCCGCCAACAAGGGAGGTGCCATGGTAGTCTGGCGCGCTGACCTCTACTGGGCCTAGGCCAGGTGACAACTCTCAGACACCTCATCCTTCTTATCCTTAGACTATGATCCCACAGGCGAGCACCAGGCCTTAATCTCAAACACCATTTCTGATATCATCACTTCTGGCTGTCTGCCTTCCACAGCCTCCAACCTTATCGTTTCCCAGCCCCGCACAGCCCGGTTTTACCTTCTCCCTAAAATCCACAAACACAACTGCCCTGACTGCCATCCATTGTTTCTGCCTACTCCTGTCCCACAGAAATGATTTCCTCGTACATCCACTCCATCCTATCCCCCCCAGTCCAATCTCTCCCGACCTATATCCAAGATACCTCACATGCTCGTCGTCTCTTTAATGACTTCTTCTATCCGACTTCCCACTCCCTCATCTTTACTATAGATGTTCAGTCACTCTACACATCTATTCTCCACTAGGAGCGCCTTAAAGCCTTCCTTTTCTTCCTTCACCGCAGAACAACACAATTTCCCTCTACTAAAACTCAACTCCGCCTAGCAGAGTTGGTCCTCACCCCCAACAACATCTCCTTTGACTCATCCCACTCCCTCCAAGTCCAAGGCGCAGCTATGGGCACCCGCATGGACCCTAGCTATGTCTGCCTCATTGTAGGGTACGTTGAACAATCTCTGTTCCAGTTGTACACTGCCTCCGTCCCCGAACACTAACTGCATTACATTGATGACTGCATCGGTGCTACCTCCTGCACCCATGCAGAACTCATGGACTTCATCAACTTCACCACCAATTTTCATCCTGCACTCATCTTTACTTGGACCATCTCCGCCACCTCCCTCCCCTTTCTTGATCTCACAGTCTCCATCACAGGAAATAGACTATTGACTGACATGTATTACAAACCCACTGACTCCCACAACTATCTCAATGACACATCTTCCCACCCTGCTTCCTGCAAAGAATCTATCTCCTCCTCCCAATTTCCCCGTTTACGCCGCATCTCCACCCAAGATTAGGCCTTCCATACTAGAACATCGAGATGTCCTGATTCTTTCGGAAACGGGGGTTTCCCTCTCCCAACATAGATGAGGCCCTCACTCATGTCTCCTTTGTACCCTGCAGCTCCGCCCTGCTCCCCCTCCCCCTAGTTGCAACAGAGGCAGAGTCCCCCTAGTCCTTACATTCCACCCCATCAGCCGTCGCTCCGAAATCTCCGCCACCTCCAATTTCCGCCACCTCCACTATACACATTTTCCCATCTTCACCCTTTTCCGCCTTCCGCAGAGACCGTTTCATCCGCAACTCCCTGGTTAACTCACCCATTCCCACCCAAACCACCCCCTTCCCAGGTACCTTCCTCTGCAACCACAGAAGATGCAACACCTGTCGCTATACCTCATCCCTCGATTCTGACCAGAGACCCTGACAGTACTTTCAGGTTATGCCGAGGTTCACTTGCACCTCCTCCAACTTCATCTTCTGTATCCATTATTCAAGATGAGGACTCTTATACATCAGTGAGACCAAACGCAGACTGGGCGATCATTTCGCTGAACACCTTCAGCCCACCTATACCAACCTGATCTCCCGGTTGCTGGACACTTTAATTCTCCTTCCCATCCCTACACAGACCTTTCTATCATCGGTCTCCTCCATTGTCAGAGTGAGGCCAAATGCACATTGGAGGAGCTGCATCTCATATTTTGCTTGGGCAGCTTACAGATCAATGGTATGAATATTGATTTGTCTCAATTCAGGTAGCCCTGGTATTCCCCCTCTTTTCCACTGTCTGTCCTGCTGGGTTTTGTGTCTGTCTATGGTTTAACCCAGCGTCTGCAGTTCCTTATTAGACATTTAGAGTATTGTGTTCAGTTCTGGGCACCATGCTATTGGAAAGATGTTGTCAAGCTGGAAAAAGTACAGAATAGCTTTACAAGGATGTTGCCAGGGCTAGAGGGTCTGAGCTATAGAGAGAGGTTGAGTAGACTGAGTGTATTCCTTGGAGCACAGGGGGATGAGGGGAGATCTTATTGAGGTGTATAAAATCATGAAAGGAATAGATCGGGTAGATGCACAGAGTCTCTTGCCGAGAGTAGGTGAATCGAGGACCAGAGGACATAGGTATAAGGTGAAGGGGAAAAGATTTAATAGGAATCTGAGGGGTAACTTTTTCACACAAAGGGTGGTGGATGTATGGAACAAGCTGCCAGCTGAGGTAGTTGAGGCTGGGACTATCAAAACATTTAAGAAAACATTATCGACAGGTACATGGATACGACAGGCTTGGAGGTATATGGACCAAACACGGGCTGGTGGGATTAGTGTGGATGGGACATGTTGGCTGGTGTGGGCAAGTAGGGCTGAAGGGCCTGTTTCCACACTGTTTCCTACTATAAATATAATTCATAGAAGCCGTGCAATAGTTCCATGCTGAAATAAATTTGAAAGCCAAGCTCGCCAATTCCCTCTCAATAAATGTTATTCCCTTTATCATGTATCCGTACACTCTGGAAGGCTCGATTGTAATCATATATAGTATTTCCGTTGACTGGATAGCACACAACAAAAAGCTTTTCACTGTACACTAAAATAAACAAAAGATAGATGCAAAGTGCTGGAGTAATTCAGCAGGTCAGGCAGCATCTCTGGAGAAAAGCAATAGGTGTTTTTTCAGGTTGAGACACCTTCATCAGACCCAAAACCATCACCTGTTCCTTTTGCCCAGAGATGCTGCCTAACCTGCTGAGTTACTCCAGCATTTTGTGTGTATCTTCAGTGTAAACAGGTTGCGTGGATAGGGGAGAACAAGTGGATGTGGTGTATCTGGACTTCCAGAAGGCTTTCGACAAGGTCCCACATAAGAGATTAGTATACAAACTTAAAGCACATGGCATTGGGGGTTCAGTATTGATGTGGCTAGAGAACTGGCTGGCAAACAGGAAGCAAAGAGTAGGAGTAAAACGGGTCCTTTTCACAATGGCAGGCAGTGACTAGTGGGGTACCGCAACACTCAGTGCTGGGACCCCAGCTATTTACAATATATATTAATGATCTGGATGAGGGAATTGAAGGCAATATCTCCAAGTTTGCGGATGACACTAAGCTGGGGGGCAGTGTTAGCTGTGAGGAGGGTGCTAGGAGACTGCAAGGTGACTTGGATAGGCTGGGTGAGTGGGCAAATGTTTGGCAGATGCAGTATAATGTGGATAAATGTGAGGTTATCCAGTTTGGTGGCAAAAACAGGAAAGCAGACTATTATCTAAATGGTGGTCGACTAGGAAAAGGGGAGATGCAGCGAGACCTGGGTGTCATGGTACACCAGTCATTGAAAGTAGGCATGCAGGTGCAGCAGGCAGTGAAGAAAGCGAATGGTATGTTAGCTTTCATAGCAAAAGGATTTGAGTATAGGAGCAGGGAGGTTCTACTGCAGTTGTACAGGGTCTTGGTGAGACCACACCTGGAGTATTGCGTACAGTTTTGGTCTCCAAATCCGAGGAAGGACATTATTGCCATAGAGGGAGTGCAGAGAAGGTTCACCAGACTGATTCCTGGGATGTCAGGACTGTCTTATGAAGAAAGACTGGATAGACTTGGTTTATACTCTCTAGAATTTAGGAGATTGAGAGGGGCTCTTATAGAAACTTACAAAATTCTTAAGGGGTTGGACAGGCTAGATGCAGGAAGATTGCTCCCGATGTTGGGAAAGTCCAGGACAAGGGGTCACAGCTTAAGGATAAGGGGGAAATCCTTTAAAACCGAGATGAGAAGAACTTTTTTCACACAGAGAGTGGTGAATCTCTGGAACTCTCTGCCGCAGAGGGTAGTCGAGGCCAGTTCATTGGCTATATTTAAGAGGGAGTTAGATGTGGCCCTTGTGGCTAAGGGGATCAGAGGGTATGGAGAGAAGGCAGGTGCAGGATACTGAGTTGGATGATCAGCCATGATCATATTGAATGGCGGTGCAGGCTCGAAGGGCCGAATGGCTTACTCCTGCACCTAATTTTTTTGTTTCTATGTTTCTATCTGCAAAGAAACTTGCCCTCATACAACATAGACTGGTAGCTGAATTCCTCCCACCTCCCACCCCCCCCCCCCCTTTTTAGTCAGTATTTCCTGATTGCTGACCTTTGCAAATTCTAGCCAGTTCACAGGCAAGGAAACAAAGCAAAACAGCGACACAAGGGATCGTGAACACTGACACAGACTCTGCCCATTACAAAAGCAAAGTAAGTATTTCTCTTGAGGTTTAGTTTAGTTTAGTTTAGTATAGAGATACAGGGTGGAAGCAGGTCTTTCAGCTCAGCAAGTCCGTGCCGTCCAGCGATCCCCGCACACTAACACTATCCTACACACGCTAGAGACAATTTACAATTACACCAAGCCAATTAACCTACAAACCTGTACGTCTTTGGAGTGTGGGAGGAAACTGGAGCTCCCGGGGAAAATGTACAAACCACAGTCACGGGGAGAACGTACAAACCCCGTACAGACAGCACCGGTAGTCAAGATTGAACCCGGGTCTCTGGCGCTGTAAGGCAGCAACTCCACCACTGGCCACAGTGCCAGTATTTTGCATTTCACATCATCAGCTGCCTGAGATCAGCACTGTGATGAATATTTTGTTTATTTTATTGTCACGTAAACTGAGGTACAGTGAGAGGTTTTTGCTTGTTCCGCGCTTTACCAGTCAGCAGAAAGACTATACATGATTAGAATCAGGCCGTCCACAGTGCACAGATACAAGGTGTATAGTTTAGTTTAGTTTATTGTCATGGAATCAAGGGATATATGGAGAAGGCATCGATGCTGGACACCTCCCTGCACCCGCACCGCTGGACAACCTCTATGCTCCCTCACCGCTGGATACTCTCTCCACCTGCACCTGCACCGCTGGACACCTCTCTGCACCCTCACTGCTGGACACCCCTCTTCGCCTTCTCTGCTGGTCACCTCTCTGCACCCTCACCATCAGAGCCAACCTCTCTGCTGCTTCCTGCAGCTGCTCGGGCTCCTCATCATGCTCAAATATACAACTCTGCAACTGATTGGTCTCTTCAACAGCCACAACCCATCCTGCATCCAAGTCGTTAAACAGCTTAGACTTCTACGTCGACCCTGTTTCATCCAAAGAGGCTCTCGACGCAGGCTTGTTTACTTCAACCACGGACATTCCATTCCATCCATCTGCTCACTACCATGCTCTGCCCCCCCTCACCCCCCCATCCCAGCTGACCGCACGCACTGTCAACCGGGACAACCTCAGATCCCTCCAACCTCTCATAATGCCAACTTTGCCCTCCTCAACACCAGGTTGCTCAACAACAAAGCTCTTGCCCTCCATGAACTAATCCTTGACAACACTCTGGACTTCCTTCTGCTCACTGAGACCTGGCAACAACCCAATGTCCTCTTCTCCCTCAATCAAGCATCCCCACCTGGATTTAATTACATCTCCAAGCCCCGCCCCTCCCGCCATGGAGGTGGCCTCGCTGTTATTTTCAACCAGAACTTTCGGATCACCGAACTCCCCCTCTCCCTAGTAGCATCATTTGAATTCCTCGCCTTCAAAGCCCTTTCCTCCATGACAGTCATCCTCATTTATCGGCCACCTAAACCAAACCCCTCCTTCCTATGAACTCCTCACACTTGCCTCATCCCTCTCCCCACGTCTGCTGCTACTTGGTGACTTAAATATTCACATGGACTCCCCCACCTGCAAGCTCGCATCTGAATTTGCCTTTTTACTTGACAACTTCTCTCTCACTCAGCACGTCACCTTTCCCACCCATGACAAAGGTCACATCCTTGACCTGGTCTGCTCCACAAATCAACCGGTACTCGACCTCCATCCTTGCCTCTTCCCGCTCTCTGATCATAAGCTTATACGGTTCACCATCCCTTCTCCGACACCTCGCCCCCGCTTCCTCCGAGAAATCACCTTCCGTAATCTAAAATCCATTGATCCTCACCATCTCTCTGACCTGCTCTCCACCACTCTCCCCCTGGACTCAACCCATATCTCACCTGATGATCTCGCAACCCATCTCAATTCCACCTTGTCTACCTCCCTTAACATTATGGCCCCCATCAAAACAAGAACCATAACTTTCAACACATCTTCACCCTGGTACACACCTGCACTTCGTAAACTGAAACAGACTGATCGCCGACTTGAACGACTCACAAATAAATCATCTCTCACAGTCCACCATGAAGCTTACAAACTCCACCTCACTGACTACAAAGATGCCCTCATTGCTGCAAAATCTGCCTACCTCTCCTCCATATTCACCGACCCCTGCCGAAACCACAGAACCCTCTTCTCCACAGTGGACAACCTCCTCAAGCTTCGAGCCAACACTCTCCCTACCTCTACTCCGGATCTCTGCAACTCATTCCCCCACTTTTTCGCTGATAAAATCAGCACCATTTATCAATCTTTATCCCCTGTACCCGACTCCCCAGCATCTACTCCACCACCTACCAAGGCCCCTCCTTTCAACATCTCCATTGACCTCCTTACCCCTTCTCCACACTGCTTCCTCTCCCAGTTTGACCTGGTCACCCCTACTGAAATCTCCAAAGTCATCAGCTCTTCCAAACCCACTACCTGCTCCCTCGACCCTCTCCCCACTCCTCTGCTGAAATCCTGCCTCCCCGTTCTCTGCCCCAACCTCACTAATCTCTTCAACTCCTCATTGTCCCAAGGAATTGTCCCTCCGCTTTCAAAACTGCTGCTGTTACACCAATCTTAAAGAAACCTGGTCTTGATCCCTCCTCTGTCATTAACTACCGCCCAATCTCAAACCTCCCCTTTCTTTCAAAAACCCTGGAGCGTATCGTTGCGTCACAACTTCATTCCCACCTCCTTGCGTATAACCTACTTGAACCCCACCAATCTGGCTTTCACCCCCTCCATAGCACAGAAACTGCTCTCCTCAAAGTCCTCAACGACCTCCTCACCTCTGCTGACATTGGTTCCCTCAACATCCTCATCCTCCTCGACCTGAGCGCAGCCTTCGATACAGTGAACCATAACATCCTGCTCACCAGACTCAAAGACCTCGGCATTGACGGCTCTGCACTCAGCTGGCTCCGTTCCTACCTTTCCAACAGATCCCACTTCATCTCTCTCCACAACCACACCTCTGCTACAGCCACAGTCACTCAAGGCGTTCCCCAAGGCTCCGTACTCGGCCCCCTCCTCTTCATCATCTACATCCTCCCCCTTGGTCGGATACTCCGCCACTTCACCCTGGACTTCCACTGTTACGCCGATGACACCCAGATCTACCTCGGCACCAAATCCCCCCACAACCCCCCCCTCTCCCATATCAACTCCTGTTTGTCAGCTATAAAAACCTGGATGCAACATAACTTCCTCAAACTCAACAGCGATAAAACAGAATTCCTCCTCATAGGCTCCAAATCCACACTCAGCAAAATCAATAACCCCACTCTCACCATCGACGGCACCACTGTCTCCCCATCTCCCCAGGCCCGCAACCTTGGAGTGATCTTTGATTCCACCCTCTGCCTTGAGCCTCACATCCGCCATGTCATTAAAACCTCCTTCTTTCACCTCCGCAACATCGCCAAACTCAGACCCTCTCTCACACCTCCCGCTGCTGAAAGACTCATCCATGTCTTCATCTCCTCCCGACTGGACTACTGCAACTCCTTGGCATCAGCTCCACCTACATCAACCGACTCCAACTGGTCCAGAACGCAGCCGCCCGACTCATCACCCACACCAAATCCTGGCATCACATCACTCCAGTCCTCAAACAACTTCACTGGCTTCCCATCTCCCACCGGATCACCTACAAAATCCTGGTCCTCACCTACAAAGCCCTCCACCATCTGCCCTTCCCCCATATCTCACTGACCTCCTCTCCCCCTACCAACCCTCACGGTCCCTCAGATCCACATCAGCCAGTCTCCTCTCCATCCACAAGTCCAACCTCTGCAGTTTTGGGGACAGAGCCTTCTCCAGGGCAGCTCCCAGGCTCTGGAACTCCCTCCCCCAACTGATCCGCAATTCCGTGTCCCGCACCATCTTCCAGTCCCACCTCAAGACCCATCTCTTCTCCTCTGCCTATCCTTAGCCCCACGTCCCCCTCCCTTTTCATCTGTGCTTGAATTGCCTCATATTGACATCATTGCTATGTCGCTCTTCCAGGGAGATGCTAAATGCATTTCGTTGTCTCTGTACCGTACACTGACAATGACAATTAAAATTGAACCTGAATCTGAATCTGAATCTGAATCTGAATGTGTTTTGAATTGAATTCTGTCTTTAATTTGTGTACTAGTCATGTCTCTACTATTTATTTCATTCCCCTTACATGTTTTTCCTCTGCTTGCTAATTTTTTGTAAGGTGTCCTTGAGACTCTTGAAAGGCGCCCATAAATAAAATTTATTATTATTATTATTAAGGCAGGCACAGGTTACTGATTGTGGATGATCAGCCATGAATCAAAGGTCCAGATTGTCTCCTCCTGCATCTATTTTCTATGTTTCTATGTAAATTAACACTCGCAATGCGGCATTCCCCACATTCTTTTTGCCACTGTTTCTCAGATCCCCGGTGGGTGCTTTTTGCTCCTTCACTGAAAAATTTCCATTAAGATCTGACTAATCTTCAACATTTCACTTCCCTGTACTCAGGCCAAACCCACGAGTTACTCATGAGTCACTACGGTAAACTCACGGGCTACTACGGGATTACAACGAGTTTAAAAGTTTCACATTTTCCCTTCAAGAGTAAATTTGACTCGTGGAAATCTTTCAACATGATGAAAAATATTCACGAGTTAACAAGTTTCCCGAGTACCTGCAGTTAGCGTTACGAGTCGCTAAGTTACGACGTTCCCGCCACGTTCATTCTACGTGATTACCACGAGTTTGATTTGTTTTTAACTCGGGATCACTCGTGGGTGGACTCGCACTGTGAGACAGGGGTTTAGTTATATGAATATATACTTCGTGTTATTGGGTCGGGTAAATCACATTGTACAGAAAATTGGAGGAACAGCATCTCATATTTTGCTTGGGCAGCTTACACCCAGTGGTATAAAGAAGGAACTCGACCCAAAACGTCGCCTTTTTCCATCGCTCTACAGATGCTGCCTGACCAGCTGAGTTTCTCCAGCATTATTGTCTACCCAGTGATTTGACCATTGCTTTCTCTACTTCAAGTAACGCCGGCATCCCCTCTCTCCCCACCCACCCACCCAAGTCGCACCAGCTTCTTGTTCTCACCTAGCAAACACCTGTTTCCTTTATCATCCTTATTTGCGTATATTTCATTCATTTGTTCTGTATCTCTCTACATCACCGTCTAGATATCTCCCGTTTCCCTTAGTCCTAGCCAGTCTGAAGAAGGGCCTCGACCCGAACCGTCACTCATTCCTTCTGTCCAGAGATGCTGCCTGCCCCGCTGAGTTACTCCAGCATTGTGTGTCTTACATTTATTTGGACGACGTGTGTTAAGCTCACGGGCTTTGGTTGGTCTCTGTGGCATTTGATATCTGTCTGCTTTACTCCCCGCCTATTTAACCGAGTGGTTCTGTCCGCCGATTCCCACTTATCAGTTAACATTGAAAGCATGACACACCTGTACTCGCTTCACTGCTACTGACGTGAATACAAATTGACACTGTTTTGAATCCGAGGAAGAACTTGGCTGCCCGCATATTCCACGCGATCGTTCTGGATAATAGAGCAACTGAATAATCGCAGAGAGAGAGAAACAAAAATAAGGTCCAGGTCACTTAAGATCGGGTCACCCTGAATGTGGTTACACGCCGAGAAAGTCGGTAAGTTGAACAGGAACATACAGAGGTGAAAAAGGTGCTGGAGGAACTCAGCGGGTCCGGCAGCATCTGCGGAGAGGGATGGACTCCCGCCGATTGGGTTCGGGGTCGGGGTCGTTCTTCTATTTCCCTCCACAGATGCTGCCCGATCCTCTGAGTTCCCCCAGCACTTTGTCTTATGCTCTCGATTCTAGCACCTGTCTTCTCGTTGACTCTTCAAGTCGGGTCGTTGCATCGTTTTTGTTTATTAAGCAAGAAATAATCAAGTATAAAGTTGGACATTAAAAGCTGGAGTAACTTAGCGGGACATGCAGCATCTCCGGGACGTTTCGTGTCAATAACCTTCTCCAGTCTGTTCTCCACCCGAAACGTCCCCTATTCCTTTACTCCATGTTGCTGCCTGTCCCGCTGAGTTACCCCAGCACTATCTTCGGTTTAAACCAGCATCTGCAGTTCCTTCCTACACAAAGTTTAAACGAGATTGGCAGGGAGGTGGGATCTTGTACAGGACAGACAGAGGTACTGAGAGGCTAGAACTTGGTCTGGAGGGCGGTGTGGGAAAGGTTAGTGGACAAAATAGTTAGTGGATAGTGGAGGCCAAGTCACTGGATGGATTTAAGAGAGAGTTAGATAGAGCTCTAGGGGCTAGTGGAGTCAAGGGATATGGGGAGAGGGCAGGCACGGGTTATTGATCGGGGACAATCAGCCAAGATCATAATGAATGGCGGTGCTGGCTCGTAGGGCCGAATGGCCTCCTCCTGCACCTATTTTCTATGTTTCTATGTTTCTATGTAACAGGCAGATGAAAGACGGAGAATGAGGAAGGAGCATTGGTTTAAACTCCACCTATTTTAATGCGAGGGGCCTGACGGGTGAGACAGATGAGCTTAGGGCATGGATAGGTACGAGCGACTGGGACGTTGTAGCCATGACTGCTCCCGGGGTACAGGAGTTTCAGGAGAGACAGCGGTGAGGGAAAAAGAGGAGGGGGGAGGGGGGGGGGTGTATTGTTGGCTAAGGAGGATGTCACGGATGTGACCAGAGGTTCGTCTCGTGAGGCTACATGGGTGGGGCTGAGGAACAAGAAAGAGATGATCACCTTGTTGGGGGTGTACTACGGACCCCCGAATAGTCAACGGGAATTAGAAGAACAAATATGCCAGCAGATTGCAGACCGCTGCTGGTCAAATAAGGTTGTTGTAGTAGGGGATATTAACTTTCCCAATATAGACTGGGAAAATCATAATGTGAAGTGTTTAGATGGGGTACAATTCCTCAAAAGTGTTCAGGAGAGTTTTCTTATGCAGTATGTAAAGGCCCCCACATGTGAGAGGGCAACGCTGGATCTAGTATTGGGAAATTTGGAAGGGCAAGTTAATGAAGTGTGTGTGGAGGAGCCTTTTGGGACAAGTGACCACAGTTCTAGGGCCGGCCTTAAGATGATTGGGCCGATTGATCCCAATTGGGCCCAGCGCCTAAGGGGGCCCCACGCTAGAGTAATCCAGAACTCCGCTCCAGGAACTTTGGAGTAATCTACTCTCGGCTTTGGTAGATCTACCCCGGGTGGAAGGGGGAGAGATGGGTGGAGAGAGAATAGAGGGGTGGAGGGGAAGAAAGGGGTAGACAGGGAGAGGGTGTGAGGGGGAATGGAGAAGTGGGAGAGGGGGAGGTCCCTCACGGTCCCGGGGGCAGCGTTCCTGCCCCTCCAGTCACCGTGCTTCATGCTTCCCATGGATACGTGGTGAACAATACAGGGAGGGCCGGGCCGGGGGTTGGAGCAACATTTACAAACCTCGGCCTCAGCGCACATTTTGATTACTTTCCATTCTACCATAGAGATATATAGTCTATAATAGACTTTATATGTATTCCTATGATTCTACAGTCCTTGGCTGGGAACGTGGGCCTCACCAAAATAGTTCCCAATTGGGCCCCGCATCTCCTAAGTCTGTATTCTGAGGGCTAGGTCATGTAGAGCAGAGGGATCTAGGAGTACAGGTGCATGGTTCCTTGAAGGTTAAGTTGCAAGTAGATAAGGTGGTTAAAAAAGCTTTTGGCACTTTGGCCTTCATCAGTCAGAGTATTGAATATTGAAGTTGAGAGGGCATGTCGCAGATATGTAAGACGTTGGTGAGACCGCATTTAGAATAATGTGTTCAGTTCTGGGCACCATGTTATAGGAGTTATATTGTCAAGCTTGAAAGGGTTCAGACAAGATTTACGAGGATGTTGCCAGGACTAGAGGGTTGCTACCATCTGCCTTCCTTCAGTTGTTGAGTGGGAAACATAGAAACATAGAAATTAGGTGCAGGAATAGGCCATTCGGCCCTTCGATCCTGCACCGACATTCAATATGATCATGGCTGATCATCCAACTCAGTATCCCGTACCTGCCTTCTCTCCATACCCCCTGATCCCCTTAGCCACAAGGGCCACATCTAACTCCCTCTTAAATATAGCCAATGAACTGGCCTCAACTACCCTCTGTGGCAGAGAGTTCCAGAGATTCACCACTCTCTGTGTGAAAAAAGTTCTTCTCATCTCGGTTTTTAAAGGATTTCCCCCTTATCCTTAAGCTGTGACCCCTTGTCCTGGACTTCCCTAACATCGGGAACAATCTTCCTGCATCTAGCCTATCCAACCCCTTAAGAATTTTGTAAGTTTCTATAAGATCCCCTCTCAACCTCCTAAATTCTAGAGAGTATAAACCAAATCTATCCAGTCTTTCTTCATAAGACAGTCCTGACATCCCAGGAATCAGTCTGGTGAACCGTCTCTGCACTCCCTCTATGGCAATAATGTCCTTCCTCAGATTTGGAGACCAAAACTGTACGCAATACTCCAGGTGTGGTCTCACCAAGACCCTGTACAACTGCAGTAGAACCTCCCTGCTCCTATACTCAAATCCTTTTGCAATGAAAGCTAACATACCATTCGCTTTCTTTACTGCCTGCTGCACCTGCATGCCTACCTTCAATGACTGGTGTACCATGACATATACATGTCTCGCTGCATCTCCCCCTTTCCCAATCGGCCACCATTTAGATAATAGTCTGCTTTCCCGTTTTTGCCAAACACTGTGTGCCAACATCTCCTGAGAACCCTCTGGTTCCCAGCAACCAGGGTAGGGTTATGTCTCTACCTCATGAAGTGGTGATTCCAGCCTATGATCTGGGTCTAAACACTCCACCCCTAGAAGGTAACAAGTGAGACCATGAGACCCTTCCATTTCCCTTTAGTTTAGTTTAGTTTAGTTTAGAGATACAGCGCGGAAACAGGCCCTTCGGCCCATCGAGTCCGCACCAACCAGCAATCCCCACAAATTAACACTATCCTACACACACACACACACACAAACACACTAGGGACAATGTTTACATTTATACCAAGCCAATTAGCCTATAAACTTGTACGTCTTTGGAGTGTGGGAGGAAACTGAAGATCTCGGAGAAACCCCATGTGGTCACGGGGAGAACGTGCACACTCTGTACAGACAGCACCTGTAGTCGTGATCGAACCCGGGTCTCTGGTGCTGTAAGCGCTGTAAGGCAGCAACTCTACTGCTGCGCCACCGTGCCGTATTCTCTTTGAACATCTCTGCTGCCCTCTGAAGCCACATCAAGACCATTGAATGCAATGGGCTGGGAGGATGAGGTGTTCTCAAAGTGGACTGTTCCACATCAGTGAAGCCGAGTAAAGACTAGTCGACTGTTTCCCCGAACTCTGTCCATTTGAACTCCACATCCCATTCCCTTATGGGCCTTTCTGTCCTTGCCTCCTCCAATGCCAAATAGAGACCAAATGCAAACTGCAGCAGCAGCACCTCATATTCTGCTTGTAGACAAAAATGCTGGAGAAACTCAGCAGGTGAGGCAGCATCTATAGAGCGAAGGAATAGGTGACATTTCGGGTCGAGACCCTTCTGCGATTTTTCCAGCATCTGCAGTTCCTTCTTAATCATATTCTGCTTGGGTAGCCCACAACATGACCGCACGTATTCCACCCCTCCTCCTCTGCTGTAGTCCTGCCCCACGCACACACATTCCTTTCCATTCCCCTGTCCTCCATCATCCACTTGTCTCCGACCCTCTCCCCCTCCATTGAATCCTCTATTGTCCTTCAATCCACCATTCCTGTCCACACACTGCCCCTCCCTCTGGTTTTACATTTAATTACTTATCACCCTTCTTATCAGGTTCCACATCGGACACCCGTTTGTCTGCATCGACTCCAGTTCTTGTGATTACCTCCACCCATTTGCCAACTATGATCGATGGAATGCCCCTGTCTCTTGGCCCTATGTGGGAGGGAACTGCAGATGCTGGTTTAAACCAAAGATAGACACAACAAAATGGAGCAACTCAGCGGGTCAGGCAGCATCTCTGGAGAAAATAAATAGGTGATGTTTCTGGTCGAGACCCTTCTTCAGACTCAATAGGAATAGTCATCTTACACAGTACATTTCATATCAAGTATAGGTATGTGGTTCAATTACGGCCAGCAGGAGCTGAGACAATTAAAACCCCCCAATGTGTATGTGTAACTCAATGTGGTTTCTCTCCTGCACCCTAATTATTGGTAGATAGCCACAAAAAGCTGGAATAACTCAGTGTCAGGCAGCATCTCTGAAGAAAAGGAATAGGTGATGTTTCGGGCCAAGACCTTTCTTCAGACCGGAAATGTCACCTATTCCTTTTCTCCAGAGATGCTGCCTGACCCGTTGAGTAACTCCAGCATTTTGTGCCTATTGCCACTTGCCAGTCCCACCCCACACCTTCCCCTCACCTCTTTTGACTAACTTTCTCAGCTCTCCACCCGTCTGAAGAAGGGTCCTGACCTGAAACATTGTCCCTCCACAGATGCTGCCAGAGGTGCTGAGTTCCTCTAGCACTTTTGCGTTTTATTCAAGATTCCAGCATCTGCAGTCTCTTGCGTCACCTTGGAGAAAGACTTTGAACGTTGCAGAATGGACTCTCTGCATCTTAATAACCCTGCTTATACCCCCAATTACCCAGATCCACCCAATCAGGGACACCCCCTCCCCACCCCTCCCCTCATTTAACAAGTTTCCTTTGTATTCCTTTCAATTTTACCAAAGGTCATCTGAAATTTAAAGACAGACACAAATGGCTGGAGTAACTAAACAGGTTAGGCAGCATCTCTGGCGAAAATGGATGGGTGACATTTCGGGTCAGGACCTTTCTCCTGAAATATTAACCGTTTCACTTCCCTTTGATATGACCTGACCTGTTTGAGTATTTCCAGTATTTTCCAATTCTTACAGCAAATTTTCAATATCTACATCTTTCAAAATTGTTGTCATCTGGGCTAGGTGTTTCTACACAGTTTTTCAATGTGGCCAACATATCATTTTGAATTATAGCCCAGATAATTAGACACAAGTCCATGAATTACAGTGTGCAGGAAGGAATTGCAGATGCTGGTTTAAACAGGTCAGACAGCATCTCTGGAGAGAAGGAATA
Source organism: Leucoraja erinaceus (assembly GCF_028641065.1). NCBI lineage: Eukaryota > Metazoa > Chordata > Chondrichthyes > Rajiformes > Rajidae > Leucoraja > Leucoraja erinaceus. Next base: position 23,796,844 of record NC_073408.1, on the reverse strand, counting down.
GGTCTGAAGAAGGGTATCAACCCAAACATCACCTGTTCCTTTTCACCAGAGATGCTGTCTGACGCGCTGAGTTGCTCCACCTTTTGTGTCGATCTTCCTGTAATTACAGAACAGTTGATAGCCCAGTTCAGTTGAATTATGCATTTACATGAGGTGCATTTGACCCTGGTTTTAAACATTTCTGAGCTCCCCAGTCTGTAAATGAACCTGTTATCCTTACGTGACATGACATGTCCTGTGTTGACTATTCCTGCATATTCACATTTGTACCTGGCTTCAGGTATCTGGAGCCTTTTACCTGGAATCAATGTTGTGATTCTGTTATGACTCATAATATGAGTGGGGGAATAACATACGCATCACTGCCTCTCTCGCGCTCTCTCTCTCCCTCCCTCTCCCATTCCCACACTCTTCCTCTCCCTCTCCCTTTCCCTCCTTCTCCCTCCCTCTCCCATCCCTTTCCCCCTCCCACCTTCCCCCTCTCTCTCTCTCCCCCTCTCTTTCCCTCCTCCTCTCATTTTCTTTCTCTCTATCCTTCCCTTCTTTTCCCTCTCTCCTCCCCCTCTCCTTTTCCCCCTGTCTTTCCCTCTCCATCCTGCCCTCTTTCTTTCTCTCCCTCTCCCTCTCTCCTCACTTTCCTCCCACTCCTTCTCTCTCTCCCCTCTCTATCTTTCACTTTTTCTCACAGCCCCTCATCTCTCTCGTTCTCTCTCTCTCTCACATATATCCCTCTCTCCTTTCTCTCTTTCCCGCTCCTCACTCTCCCTCTCTCTCTCCCCCTCTCTCTCTCTCTCTCCCCATCTCTCCCTCTCTCTCTCCCTCTCTCCTCCCTCATTCACACTCTCCCCTTTTCTCTCTCCCTCCCCCTCTCTCTCTATCTCTCTCTCTCTCTCCCTCTTTCTCCCCTCTCTCTCGCCCTCACACTTCCCCCTCTCTCTATCTCTCTTTCTCTCTCTCTCTCCCTCTCCACCTCTCTCCCTCCCTCTCTCCCTCTCCACCTCTCCCACCTTATCTTCCCCCCCCCCCCCCCACTGTCACTCTTCCCTGAGTTTCACAAATGTCACATTTCACGGAGCCTTTGCGGGCTGTGAGTGGATGGATGCAGGGAGGCTGGAGTTTTGGTTGATGGCAGGATCTGTGGAGCATTAACTGTCGCTGACTGTACAACCACCTGTACACTCCCGCTACCAGGTTAATCTTGCTGCTCTACGTGCAGGTATCGCTTTACATAATGCATGGGGTGTATAAGGTGATTTCGCTGCAGTTGCTGGGTGACATGTTACCGTGTAAGTGATGTTGGCTGGTGTTGTATGGCCTTTGTTGTGCTGTATTGTGTTAGTAATGTTAGTAGTATTGGGTGGTATTAATTTACTCCGCCATTCAATCATGGCTGATCCATCTTCCCCTCTCAACCCCATTCTCCTGCCTCTCCCCATAATCTCTGACACCCGCACCAATCAATAATCTATCTATCTCTGCCTTAAAAATATCCATTCACAGCCTCCACAGCCTTCTGTGGCAAAGAATTCTCCAAATTAGTAATAGTATTGAGGTGTGATGCTAATTGTGTTGAATGGTCTTTGTGATTGGAGCTTGAATGTTTGGATAACATTGGAAACTATTAGGAGTGTTGTGTAATGCTTGAGGCTTTGAATAGTGTTGGGGGGTCTGGATGGACTTGTGGAGTTGGTGTTGGCTGGTGTAATCAATAGAGCTATATATATTGGATTGTGCTGGTAGTCCTGGTTAGTGTTGGCAAGTCTTGCGATCTTTCAGTTCAGTTTAGTTTATTGTGTCGTGTACCGAGGTGCAGTGGAAAAGTTTAGTTGCGTGCCACCCAAGTCTGCAGAAAGACAATACATGATTACAATCGGTCCATTTACAGTGAGGAATAGAGATTTAAGATCGTGGAGCGATTGTAATATGTTTGTAGATCTGCTTCTGTGGCGAGCACACAAATAGTCGCCTGGGCTGGGCGCCATCTTGGAAGCATCTTTGCATGTAGTTTAATAGTGAAGGTTGGGTGTGGACTGCTGATGATTGGGTGCAGGCACGGCACTCGCTGTCAAATTATGGAGGGGACCGGGGGACAGGGGGGACACAATGTTTTGGCGGCCGCATGCGCACACTCACACACACATGCGCGAGGCTTCGGAGGCTCAATCCAGCGCTAAATGCAGCTCAACTCTGCCTGGCTCGCCAGGTTAATCTACAAGCCCTGCCTGGACTGACAGGACACCAGCGCTGCTTCTCCACGCTGGCCATATTTCCCGCAAGCTCAGGCAGGTTAACCTTGCGGGACAAGCAGAGCTGAGCTGGGTTTAGCTCTGCTTCTCTGCGCGGGCTGTGGGCCTGGGGGTACAGCTCACGTCTGACTCCCGACATCTCTGACCACGAGGGGACGGGACAGCGCCGGAGAGCCGGCCGGGATCGATCCTGGCTGTGGATGAGGCGCAGGTCTGTGCCACGTCTCCCTCCTCCAATCACCGCGCTCTTTCGTCAGCCCTACCCACACACCCCCACTCCTCCCTCCTCCAATCATTGCGCTATCATCATGTCCCGCCCCCATTGCCTGCTGACCGACGTCTCTCTCGTCCAATCGGCGCCCTCGATCAGCAGCCCCACCCCCATTGTCTCGCGGAAAGCGGAGATTTTAAGATCCGGTTGACAAAAACTTGGGGGGGGGGATGTCCCCCACCTCTCAAACCATGGGGGGCGATGTGACCCCTCTGGCCCCCCGGGCTTATCGTCCCTGGTTGGGTGTGGACTGCTGAAGGTTGGGTGTGGACTGCTGATGGGGTCATTAGGCTGTTGTGGGTGTCGGATAGTTTTGGATAATGTTCGAGTGTTGGGTAATGTTGAACTGGAGGTTTTGGAGGAAGAGTCTGCTTAGTATGACGTGTAGATTCTCTCTCTTATTGCTACTTTATTTCTGCATTTGTCTTAGATTTAGATTTGGAGACACAGCATGGAAACAGGCCCTTCGGCCCACTGGGTCCATGCCAACCAATCATCACCCGTTGACACTAATTATCCCACCACAAACAAGGGGCAATTTGGAGGCTAATTAACCTGCAAACCCTCGCATTTTAGGTATGTGGGAGGAAACCAAAGCACCCAGAGAAAACCCACGTGGTCACAGGGACAACGTGTAAACTCCACACAAACAGACAGCATGTATAGTGACAATAAATGGCATATCATATAAACAGCACCTGAGGTCAGGATTGAACCTGGGTCTCTAGCGCTGTGAAGCTGCAGCTCTGCCAGCTGTGCCACCCTGCTATTTGGTTTGAACCAAAATCAGAGAAGGCTCAGAACAGAACATATATAAACAGTTTATTAATAATTCCTAGCAGTTACATAGAGTCATAGAATGATACAGTGTGAAAACTGGCCCTTCAGCCATACTTGGCAACACCAGCCAACATGTCCCAGCTACACTAGTCCCACCTGCCCGTGTTTGGTCCATATTCCTCCACACCAGTCCTATCCATGCACCTGTCTAACTGTTTCTTAAATGTTAGGATAATCCCGGCCTCAACTACCTCCATACAGCTTGTTCCATACACCCACCACCCTTTGTGTGAAAAAGTTACTCCTCAGATTCCTATTAATTTTTTTCCCCTTCACCTTAAACCTATATCCTCTGGTCCTTGATTCACCTCCTCTGGGCAAGAGACTCCGTGCGTCTACCCAATCTATTTCTCTCATGATTTTGTACCCAGAGATGGTGCAAACTGGAGCAAAATACCAAGTTCTGGAGGAACCCGACGGGTCAGGCAGCATTTCTGGAATAAAAGGGGTTGTCGATGTTTTGGGTCGAGACCATCCACTTGAACTAATGAGATATGGTAGTCATTAGTTGTTAGTGGATACAGCTCATCTAGAGGCACCAGGAGCACAGATCAAAGTAATCGGCAGGAAAGGTTCCCCAGCAAATATGGCGAAGAGGAATGTTTACTAAAGAATTTTAGTTTAGTTTAGTTTGGAGACACAGCGTGGAAACAGCCTACTGTCCATGCCGACGAGAGATGCCTTCACACTAACACAATCCTACACACACTAGGGACAATTTGACATTGAACCTACAAACGCACGTCTTTGGAGTGTGGGAGGAAACCGAAGATCTTGGACAAAACCCACGCAGGTCACGGGGAGAAGGTACAAACTCCATTCAAACAGCACCTGTAGTCAGGATCCAACCAAGGTCTCTGGCGCTGTGAGGCAGCAACTCCACCGCTGCGCCACCGTGGGGGCACGATGGACACCAATAGAAAATGAAGTCAAGTCAAGAGTGTCAAATGTCCCAAAACAGAACAATTAAATTCCTGAGACATGAAAGTGATACTAGGCTTGTCAATCTCTTTTGATAGATCTAGTGGGCATTGAGAAAAGATAATGGTGAGAGAAAAGAATATGGAATCCCCATCTCATGTCAAAGGGCCTGTATCTGTGCTCTAAAGCTACTGTGTTGATGAGACCTTCATCCCACCTGTTTGTGGAGTGTACTTCCCTGATAGGTCCAGGGAGTCTTTGTCAAGGTTCATTCAAAAGAACTATGTAACATAATGTTCATTATTCAATGGGTTATTGACAGGGATACACACCGTTAGAAGATCAATAACATGGTGGAAGATACAGCCACAAGAAACTGCAGATGTTGGTTTATCCCAAAGACAGACACAAAGTGCTGGAGTAACTCAGCGGGTCAGGCAACATCTCTGGAGAAAAGGAATGGGCGGTGTTTCAAGTCAAGAGCCTTCTTCAGACTGAGAGTCAGGGGAGAGGGAAACTAGAGATATGAAAAGGTACAAATCAGAGCTGGAACCGATGGCCCAGGAAAGGTGGAGCCCACAATGGAGGATTGTTGGCTGTGGAGAAGGTGATAATGAAGGGATGCAAACAGTGGGACTGGCAGGATAGCGAGGGAGGGAGGGAGGGAGAGAGGGAAATGGAGAGAGAGAGAGAGAATGCAAGGCTTAGGAAGTGTTGGTTTATAAAAAAAACCCAATGTGCTGGAGTAACTCAGCCAGCATCTCTGGAGAACATGGATGGGTAACGTGTAGGAAAGAACTGCAGATGCTGGTTTAAACCGAAGATAGACACAAAATGCTGGAGTAACTCAGCAGGACAGGCAACATCCCTGGAGAGAAGGAACGGGTAATGTTTCAGGATGGGACCCTTCTTCAGACTGATTTATTGTAGTTGACAATCAATCTGAAGAAGGGTACCCACTCGAAATATCGCCTATCCATGTTCTCCAGAGATGCCGCTTGACCTGTTGAGATACTCCAGCAATTTGTGTCTTGTTTTGGTGAAGGGTACACTGGAATCCTGATGGATCGGCCTATGTGCAGCTGAATCATGCTGCCTGGCACATTCTGCCATGCAGGAGCATGCATTGAGGAATGCACTGATGTACAGTACAGCAACTGCAGAGGCTCTGTGGGGTATAACTACAATCCAGGGGCCTACAACTGTGGGCTGTGTCCTGTGTAATAATGTTTCAAACTTACTGTTGGAGGACAAACTAGCGCTGAAAATTGATGCCATGTTGATGTGTGTAGGAAGGAAGTGCAGATGCAGGTTTAAACTGAAGATAGACACAAAATGCTGGAGTAACTCAGTGGGTCATGGATCTGTGGCTGGAGGTCCATGACCAGGTATCTGAGCATGCTCCCCTGTTGGCTGTTATATATATTAGTGATGGTGTTAGTTTATTGATGTCACATTTACCGAGATACAGTGAAAAGCTTGTGTCTTTACATGCAATCCGATTAGATCAGACAGTACTATGCTTAGCTACCACCAACGCTACAGTAGATGGATGACAACGTTCAATCCATAGCCATCACTTGTCCAGTCAAGCCTGTCCTCGGGCCAGTGATTCACCAGAGTAGACCCCTGACTTGCCAAGATGGATCTCTGACCACTTTCTGCTGTTCAGGGAGACAATTGGCTAACATGCAGGGTTGGGGAGGACACTTGCCTGGTCAGTTTAGGCCAGAAGTGACCTTTAACAGAAGATCCCACACAAACCTGACAGCTGTGTTATCTGAAATGTATTTGGAGAGTGAATGCATAACAGGCTGCAACTGACCTGCAGATATTTGTAGATGCTCTGGACGGGAGGCATGGTGGCACAGTGCTAGAGCTGCTGCCTTACAGCACCAGAGACCCTGGATCCAAAGAGGAAGCAAGATTCCAAGGGGAGTAAGGGGAGTAAGGGGAGTAAGGGGAGGCTGTGGCTAACCAGGGAAGTCAGGGACAGTATAAAAATAAAAGAGAAGAAGTACAACATAGCAAAGATAAGTGGGAAGCAAGAGGATTGGGTGAGGTTTAAAGAGCAACAGAAGATAACTAAAAAGGCAATACGGGGAGAAATGATGAGGTACAAAGGAAAGCTGGCCAAGAATATAAAGGAGGATAGTAAAAGCTTCTTTAGGTATGTGAAGAGGAACAAATTAGTGAAGACCAAAGTTGGACCCTTGAAGACTGAAAAAGGTGAATATATTATGGGGAACGAGGAAATGACAGATGAGTTGAACAGGTACTTTGGATCCGTCTTCACTAAGGAGGACACAAATAATCTTCCTGATGTACTAGTGACCAGAGTAGGGGTGAAGGAGGAACTGAAGGAAATCCACATTAGGCAGGATTGGTGTTGGGTAGACTGATGGGACTGAAGGCTGATAAATCCACAGGGTACTTAATCTGATGGTCTGCATCCCAGGGTACTTAAGGAAGTGGCTCTAGAAATCGTGGACGCATTGGTGATCATTTTCCAATGTTCTATAGATTCAGGATCAGTTCCTGTGGATTGGAGGGTAGCTGATGTTATCCCACTTTTTAAGAAAGGCGGGAGAGAGAATATAGGGAATTATAGACTAGTTAGCCTGACATTGGTGGTGGGGAAGATGCTGGAGTCAATCATAAAAGATGAAATGGCAGCACATTTGGATAGCAGTAACAGGATTGGTCCAAGTCAGCATGGATTTACGAAGGGGAAATCATGCTTGACTAATCTTCTGGAATTTTTTGAGGATTCTAGGAAAATGGACAAGGGGGAGCCAGTGGATGTAGTGTACTTGGACTTTCAGAAAGCCTTTGATAAGGTCCCACATAGGGGATTAGTGGGGAAAAGAATAGTGCACATGGTATTGGGGGTAGAGTGCTGACATTGATAGAAAATTGTCAATTTGATAGAAAATTGGTTGGGAGACTGGAAACAAAGAGTGGGGATTAACGGGTTCCTTTCAGAATGCAGACAGTGACTAGTGGGGTACCACAAGGCTCGGTGCTGGGACCGCAGCTATTTACAATATACATCAATGATTGGATTCAAAGTAACATTAGCTAATTTGCAGATGACACAAAACTGGGTGACAGTGTGAATTGTGAGGAGGATGCTATGAGAATGCAGGGTGATTTGGACGGGTTGGGTGAGTGGACAAATGCATGGCAGATGCAGTTTAATGTGGATACATGTGAGGTTATCCACTTTGGTAGCAAAAACCGGAAGGCAGATTATTATCTAAATGGTGTCAAGTGGGAAAAGGAGAAGTACAACGGGATCTGCGGGTCCTTGTTCATCAGTCAATGAAAGTAAGCATGCATGTAATAATAATAATAATAATACATTTTATTTATGGGCGCCTTTCAAGAGTCTCATGGACACCTTACAAAAATTTAGCAGGTAGAGGAAAAACATGTAAGGGGAATGAAATAAATAGTAGAGACATGACTAGTACACAAAGTAAAGACATAATTCAAAACAAAAAACAATAATAAGGCAATTAATGCACAGATGAAAAGGGAGGGGGATGTGGGGCTAAGGATAGGCAGAGGTGAAGAGATGGGTCTGCACAGCAGGCAGTGAAGAAAGTGAATGGCATGTTGGCCTTCATAACAAAAGGAGTTGAGTATAGGAGCAAAGAGGTCCTTCTGCATTTGTCTAGGGCCATAGTGAGACCACACCTGTGCAGTTTTGGTCCCCTAATTTGAGGAAGTACATTCTTGCTATAGTCAACAAAATAGAGAGAGTACAGAGGCGATTTACTGTCAACAAAATAGAGAGAGTACAGAGGAGATTTACTAGAATGTTGCCTGGGTTTCAGCAACTAAGTTACAGAGAAAGGTTGAACAAGTTAGGGTTTTATTCTTTGGAGCGCAGAAGGTTAAGGGGGGACCTGATAGAGGTTTTTAAAATTATGAGAGGGATAGACAGAGTTGACGTGGAAAAGCTTTTCCCACTGAGAGTAGGGATGATTCAAACAAGGGGACATGACATGAGAATTAAGGGACTGAAGTTTAGGGGTAACATGAGGGGGAACTTCTTTACTCAGAGAGTGGTAGCTGTGTGGAATGAGCTTCCAGTGAAGGTGGTGGAGGCAGGTTCGTTTTTGTCATTTAAAAATAAATTGGATAGTTATATGGATGGGAAGGGAATGGAGGGTTATGGTCTGAGCGCATGTATATGGGACTAGGGAAGATTATGTGTTCGGCACGGACTAGAAGGGTCGAGATGGCCTGTTTCCGTGCTGTAATTGTTATATGGTTATATGGTTATTATATGGTTATATTGAGGGAGTGCAGCGTGGGTTCACAAGGTTAATTCCCGGGATGGCGGGACTGTCATCTGCTGTGAGAACGGAGCGGCTGGGCTTGTACACTCTGGAGTTTAGAAGGATGAGAGGGTATCTTATTGAAACATATAAGATTGTTAAGGGCTTGGACACGCTGGAGGCAGGAAACATGTTCCCGATGTTGGGGGAGTCCACAACCAAGGGCCAACACAGTTTAACAATAAGGAGTAAGCCATTTAGAATGGAGATGAGGAAACGCATTTTCACACAGAGAGTTATGAGTCTGTGAAATTCTCTACCTCAGAGGGTGGTGGAGGTCAGTACTCTGGATACTTTCAGAAGAGAGCTTGATAACGGTCTTAAATATAGTGGAGTCGGGGGATATGGGGAGGAGGCAGGAACGGGGTACTGATAGTGGATGATCAGCCATGATCACATTGAATGGTGGTGCTGGCTCGAAGGGCCGAATGGCCTACTCCTGCACTTATTGTCTATTCGATCCTGACGTGCTGCTAGAGCGGATAGTTGAGGCAGGGACTATCGCAACGTTTAAGTAACATTTAGATAGGGACATGGATAGGACAGATTTAGAGGGATATGGGCCAAACGTAGGCAGGTAGTGTAGATGGGACGTGTTGGTGGGTGTGGGCAAGTTGGGGTGAAGGACCGGTTTTCACACAATATGACTATGCCTCTATGATCACCCCCCTGCAAAGTGATTGTCCCTTTTTCTCCCAAAATGTTGTTTAGTTTAGTCTGTAGATACAGCGTGGAAAGAAACCATTCGGCCCACCAAGTCCGGTTCGTCCAGAGGTATAGTGTGGAAACATGCCCTTCGGCCCACTTATCCCGCACTGACCAGTGATCCCCATACACTAACACTATCCTACACACACTAGGGACAATTTTACATTCATACCAAGCCAATTAACCTACAAACCTGTACGTCTTTGGAGTGTGGGAGGAAACCAACGATCTCGGAGAAAAACCCATGCAGGTCATGGGGAGAATGTACAAACTCCGTACAGACAGCACCTGTAGTCAGGATCAAACCCTGTAAGGGCGCTGTGAGGCAGTTGCTCTACCCGCTGCACCACCGTGCCTTGTGGGCTCATTTCAAGCACATTAGGGGCTTTCTTGCCTCCATACTAGTCATGGACCTCTGGGTTAACACTGCAAAATCCACTTCTTTTACATCCTCCCTGCCTACCCCCACCCCCATGTACACCTAAATAATGCTGTTCTGTCCTTCTTTGTCAAACAGGCTTCCATAAATATCAGCCTTTGTCAGATATGTTGACATGTGCAACATTTTCTTTTGTTGGTCAGGCTCCTTGCATTAAAATGAAAGGAATCCAGGCATGCATCCCTCCCTCTGACCTTCTGGTGAGGATCTGGAAACTGTTTGAGTTGAGCTTCAAAAGTGTTTATTTTGTCACATTTGTTGTCTGTAAACCAGAAACATGACATTCCAAAAGGCTGCAGCTTGACATCACATTAGACCCAACAACAACCATACAACCACTTTAACACCATCGTGGGACATGTTGGCCGGTGTGGGCCTGTTCCCACACTGTGAGACTCCAAGACTCTGGGTGAGTGGGCAGATACATGGCAGTTGCAGTTTAATTTGGATAAATGTGAGATTTGGTAGCAAAAACAGGAAGCAGTTTGGTAGCAGAAACAGGATGGCAGATTATTATCTAAATGATGTCAAGTTGGGAAAAGCGGAAGTACAACGGGATCTGGGGGGTCCTTGTTCATCAGTCAATGAAAGTAAGCATGTAGGTACAGCAGGCAGTCTTCTTCGTGTGTATGGCGTGTACAGCCTAAGGTCAACTCGTGTAGGTCAACTTGTTCTATTTGATCTTATTTGATTGTGCACGGCAGGTTGATTGCATTTGTCGAAAGGGGAGGGCGGGGCCACGTGTTGGCTTTCATAACAAGAGGAGTGAAAAGAACCTGCTGCAGTTGACAGGGCCCTGGTGAGACCACACCTGGAGTATTGTGTGCAGTTTTGGTCCCCTAATTTGAAGAAGGACATTCTTGCTATTTAGGGAGTGCAGCGTAGGTTCACAAGGTTAACTCCTAGGATAGCAGGACTGTCATATGCTGAGAGAACGGAGCAGCTGGGCTTGTATACACTGGAGTTTAGAAGGATGAGAGGGGATCTTATTGAAACATTAGATTACTAAGGGTTTGGACCCGCTAGAGGCAGGAAACATGTTCCCGATGTTGGGAGAGTCCAGAACCAGGTGCCACACAGTTTAAGAATAAGGAGTAAGCCATTTAGAATGGAGATGAGGAAACACATTTTCACACAGAGAGTTGTGAGTCTGTGGAAATCTCTGCCTCAGAGGGCAGTGGCGGCCAGTTGTCTGGATACTTTCAAGAGAGAGCTAGATAGGGCTCTTAAAGAGAGCAGAGTCAGGGGATATGGGGAGAAGGCAGGAACGGGGTACTGATTGGGGATGATCAGCCTTGATCACATTGAATGGCAGTGCTGGCTCGAAGGGTCGAATTGCCTACTCCTGCACCTATTGTCAATTGTCTCTGTGACTTGATACACCTTGCGTAACAGACGCCAGAAGTTCCAGACTAGGAAGTATAAAGCTTTCTGAAACCCCAGGATTTTCAAAACTAAAGCTCTTTTCAAGGCAGGGTTTAATTACCAGGTAGAATTTGTTGATACACAAATAAAATGTAAAGCGCGGGAGTGACTCAACGGGTCAGGCTGTCTGCCAGAAGTTCTATTCACAGAAGTCCATAGATGAGGTTAGTGTTGGTATACAACCATAGTTGGTTTACATAGAAACATAGACACATAGAAAATAGGTGCAGGAGTAGGCCATTCAATATGATCATGGCTGATCATCCAACCCAGTATCCTGTACCTGCCTTCTCTCCATACTCCCTGATCCCTTTAGCCACAAGGGCCAAGTCTAACCCCTCTTAAATATAGCCAATGAACTGGCCTCAACTACCTTTTGTGGCAGAGAATTCCAGAGATTCACCACTTTCTGTGTGAGAAATGTTTTTCTCATCTCGGTCCTAAACGATTTCCCCCTTATCATTAAACTGTGATCCCTTGTTCTGGACTTCCCCAACATCGGGAACAATCTTCCTGCATCTAGCCTGTTCAACCCCTTAAGAATTTTGTAAGTTTCCATAAGATCCCCCCCCTCAATCTTCTAAATTCTAGCGAGTACAAGCTGAGTCTATCCAGTCTTTCTTCATATGAAAGTCCTGACATCCCATGAATCAGTCTGGTGACCTTTCTCTGTACTCCCTCTATGGCAAGAATGTCTTTCCTCAGATTAAGAGACCAAAACTGTACGCAATACTCCAGGTGTGATCTCACCAAGACCCTGGACAACTGCAGTATAACCTCCCTGCTCCTATACTCAAATCCTTTTGCTATGAATGCTAACATACCATTCACTTTCTTCACTGCCTGCTGCACATGCATGCCTACTTTCATAGACTGGTGTACCATGACACCCAGGTCTCGTTGCATCTCCCCTTTTCATAATCGGCCACCATTCAGATAATAGTCTACTTTCCTGTTTTTGCCACCAAAGTGGATAACCTCACATTTATCCACATTATACTGCATCTGCCAAACATTTGCCCACTCACCCAGCCTATCCAAGTCACCTTGCAGTCTCCTAGCATCCTCCTCACAGCTAACACTGCCCCCCAGCTTCATGTCATTCGCAAACTTGGAGATGTTGCATTCAATTTCCCTTGTCCAAATCATTAATATATATTGTAAATAGCTGGGGTCCCAGCACTGAGTCTTGCGGTACCCCACTAGTCACTGCCTGCCATTCTGAAAGGACCTGTTTACTCCTACTCTTTGCTTCCTGTCTGACAGCCAGTTCTCTATCCACATCAATACTGTACCCCCAATACCGTGTGCTTTAAGTTTGTGTACTAATCTCTTATGTGGGACCCTGTCGAAAGCCTTCTGAAAGTCCAGATATAACACATCCACTGGTTCTCCCTTATCCACTCTACTAGTTACATCCTCAAATTTTTTTATAAGATTCGTCAAACATGATTTACCTTTCATAAATCCATGCTGATTTTGTCCAATGAAATCACCACTTTCCAAATGTACTGCTATCCGATCATTAATAACTGACTCTAGCAGTTTCCCCACTACCGATGTTAGACTAACTGGTCTGTAATTCCCCGTTTTCTCTCTCCCTCCTTTTTTAAAACGTGGGGTTACATTAGGTACCCTCCAATCCTCAGGAACTACTCCAGAATCTAAAGAGTTTTGAAAAATTATCACTAATGCATCCACTATTTCTGGGGCTACTTCCTAAAGTACTCTGGGATGCACCCTAACTGGCCCTGGGGATTTATCGGCCTTTAATCCATTTAATTTACCTAACACCACTTCCCGGCTAACCTGGATTTCACTCAGTTCCTCCATCTCATTTGATCCCTGGTCCTCTGCTATTTCCGGCAGATTATTTATGTCTTCCTTAGTGAAGACAGAACCAAAGTAGTTATTCAATTGGTCTGCCATGTCCTTGTTCCACAGTTTAGTTTAGTTTATTTGGAGATACAGAACAGAAACAAACTCTTCGGCCCACCGAGTCCATGGCGACCAGTCATTCCTGTGCACAGGCGCTGTCCTACCCACCACACACTTTTTCCCTGTCTTTACCAAAGTCAAATTAACCTACAAACCTGCACGTCTTTGGAGCATGGGAGGAAACCAGAGCACCAGGGAAAAAATCCACGCCGTCACGGGGAGAATGTACAAACTGCGTACAGACAGCATCCATAGTCAGGATCGAACCAGGTCTCTGGCGCTGTAAGGCAGCAACTCTACCGCTGCACCATCAAGACCCCCTAATTCTTCCCTGTAGTTGGGAAGCCCTTTATTCCGGAACAGAGCGGCACTGTCATGCAGCGGAAGAGTGGTTACGGGTGCTGTCTGTACAGAGTTTGTACATTCAACCCATGACCGCTTGGGTTTTCTCTGGGTTTTCTGGTTTCCTCCAACACTCCAAAGACATACAGGTTTGTAGGTTAATTGACTTGGTAAAATTGTAAATTGTCCGTTGTGTGTTAATGTGCGGGGATTGCTGGTTGGTGCGGACTCGCTGGGACGAAGGGCCTGTTACCACACTGTTTCTCTAAACTAAACTAAAAATTGTTTAATGCCAAAGGATTGCTTTAGTTGAATTAATTGCTTGCCTTTAATATCTTTAAAATCCTAGATACACATACATAGATACATAGACAATAGGTGCAGGAGTAGGCCATTCAGCCTTTCGAGCCAGCACCGTCATCCAATTTGATCATGGTTGATCATCCCCAATCAGTACCCTGCTCCTGCTTTCTCCCCATACCCCTTGATTCCGCTAGCCCTAAGAGCTCTATCTAACTCTCTTTTAAATGCATCCAGTGAATCGGCCTCCACTGCCTTCTGAATTCAGATTCAGATTCAGATTCAATTTTAATTGTCATTGTCAGTGTACAGTACAGAGACAACGAAATGCATTTAGCATCTCCCTTGAAGAGCGACATAGCAAACGATTTGAATAAAAAAATAATAAGTGTCCGTTGTTGAGAACGAGGTTCTGGAACATCATTCTGAAGCAGAGAATTCCACAAATTCACAACTATCTGAGTGGAAAGGTTTTTCCTCGTCTCCATTCTAAATGGCCTCCTCCTAATTCTTAAATTGTGGCCCCTGGTTCTGGACTCCCCAACATCGGGAACAGGTTTTCTGCATCTTGCATATCAAAGCCAATCTTATTTATTAGTTATATTAATATATATATATATATATTAGCAGTTGAAACTTTAAGTTTTAGGCTTGATTTCTGGTTCACATAATTGAATGGCATCTGGAAAAAAATGTTCTTCTTCTGTTTAAGGATAAATCTACTGGAGGCAATACCTACAAATTCTGACCATGTTTGGCTGGCCAGCAAAGTTGATGTTCAGAGCAAGTAGGTATATTTTTCTGTGTGATCTGCAAACTCACATTGGTGTTTTCACATTAATAACATCATACACAGGGGGCAGTAATCTCTCAGTCGGCATGGAGTCGTTGCTGAATTTGTATGTTGGGGTGGTTTTAGATGAACAATGAGATTAAGCAATGGAAAAATCTACATTCAATGTCCTTTTGTGACATTGACAATGAACGAGGAACTTCACTGCCTGCCAAAACACAATATTAACACAAGGACAAGTTACTATTGAATTAAAAAATTCAATGTTCTTTTGTGACCTTGACCATGAATGAAGAACTTCACTGCCAGGCAGTCAAAATAACCCCTGACACCCATACTATTCAAGAATCTATCTACCACATCCTTAAAAATATCCACTGACGACTCTCTTGCACTTTCTTTACTTTCCTTACTTCTACCTTTTTCTTAAAGCTCAAAAAAAATGAAGCGGTACAAAAAATGTATTAAGATATATGTGTTGTGTAGGATTGTAATTTACCGTACTTCTAATAAAAATAAAAAAATAAAAAATAAATAAATAAAAAATATCCACTGAGTTGGCCTTTGGTGTCAATGCATTGCACAGATTCGCCACCCTCTGACTAAAGAAATTGTTCCCCATCTCCTTCAAGGAGTCTGATTTGGTGTGTACATAATGCTCCATGTACATGAAGAACATCATTGCATGTTCGTCCTCCCCTGAGTCACCCTCGCCAGTCATTCCTGCTGTCAGTCCGGCCTCGAACACACATTATTTTCCCACACAAAGCATTGCTAAATGAATAGAAGAATCATTTATCATAATTTGCATGTAAAGTGATGAATTTGACGGAGCAAACCTGATCTATACAAATCACTAATCTCTCAATAATCTACTTAATCTCTCAGCAAATTACGTAAAACCCTTCAATGTGATTTACCAAGCTGGCAAAGGGTGATTGCCAAAGTTCCACGAAAAATTAATATCAAGTCTATGTTACAAGCCTTCAGACGATCGTGGTCGATATTAAGGAGCTGGATGTTTTGTACGAAAGGGGACTGGAAAGTAAAGCTAGACTAGCGTTGAAACGGACTCAGATATCCCAGAAATGGCCCCCACTTTTTAGTTTACAGCAGAAACTTAGAGACGTGGACTTGGGCTTTAAGACCATGTTTGCAAAGAATATTGGAAAAAATGGGATGGGCACAGAAAGTGTACTAGACTGTCTGAATCAGTGATAGCTGTCTGTACGGGGTTTGTAATTTCTCCTTGTGACCGTGTGGGTTTTCTCCGGGTGCTCCGGTTTCCTTTGTCCCTAGTGTGTGTGTGTATGATAGTGTTATGCCCCTGTCCCACTTAGGAAACCTGAACGGAAACCTCTGGAGACTTTGCGCCCCACCCAAGGTTTCCGTGAGGTTCCCGGAGGTTTTTGTCAGTCTCCCTAATGGTCGAAAGTGGTTTCCGCTTCTTCTATGTTCCGGCGATTATTTCAAAAATTTAAAAACCGGCCGCGACTAAAAATAGGTTGCTGTTTTAAAAATCGGTAATGTTTTAGTCGAAGCCGGTTGCGATGCTAGATGGTGGTTGCCGGAGGTTGCAGGTACCTGCAACCTTTGGCAACCACCTGCTACCTCCGGCAACCACCTTCAACTAGCATTGCAACGGCTTCGACTAAAAAATTACCGATTTTTAAAACGGCAACCTATTTTTAGTCGCGGCTGGTTTTTAATTTTTTGAAATAATCGCCGGAACATAGAAGAAGCGGAAACCACTTTTGACCATTAGGGTGACTGACAAAAACCTCCAGGAACCTCAGGGAACCGCGTGGAAACCTTGGGTGGGGCGCAAAGTCTCCAGAGGTTTCCGTTCAGGTTTCCTAAGTGAAACAGGGGCATAAGTGTGCAGGGGTCGCTGGTCGGTGGGACGAAGGGCCTGTTTCTGTGCTGTATCTCTAAATGGAGCAAAACTAAACTAATATACAGCGTAGAAACAGGCCCTTCAGCCTACCTAGACCACGCCGGCCAGCGATCACCTGAACGCTGGTTCTATCCTACACACTAGGGACAATTTACACAGAAGGCAATTAACCTACAAACCTGCACGACTTTAGAACGTGGGAGAAAATTGGAGCACCCGGAGAAAACCCACGCGGTGGGCCGGAGGGTTTCTTTTCACACTGTATCTCCAAAATAATAAACTTTCAGCCCTCACCTTAATCCTATGACTTGTTCTCAATTGCAAAGATCTTTACTGCATCCATTTTCATGATGGTTATTTATTTTACTTCTGTTGACACAGTTTAGTAAGAATGTCAGTCTTCCAGGATCGTCGCTAAAGCATCAGACATGTCGGATTAATCTTCAGGACACTGCAGCCATAAACAAAACTATCCCTTTAGTTTGGTTCAGTTTAGAGATCCAGCATGGAAACAGGCCCATCAGCCCACCGAGTCTGCACCGACCAGCGATCCCAGCACCCTATCCTACACACACTACGGACAATTTGCCATTTATACCAAGCCAATTAACATACAAACCTGTACGCCTTTGGAGCGTGGAAGGAAACCACGCAGGTCACGGAGAGAAATGACAAACTCCATACAGACAGCACCCGTAGTCAGGATCGAACCCGCGTCTCTGATACTGTAAGGCAGTAGCTCTACCTCTGCGCCACCGTGCCACCCTTGTTGAAATTTCCAGCATTTTCATTTTGAAATGTAGATGAAATTTAAATTGAAAAGCCCACGGTTTATTGTTTGGAGTAGATGAACATTTTACAGATTTTACATATTAAAACACTGCTGGTTTATAAGGTGGGAAACTATAGCAGGATAGTAGTTAATAAGAGGGAACGTGCTGAAACCTGCGATTGTCATTTGAGGGCTGAACAGTGACTAAGCCGGTAGATTTATTTTCGGGTGGCACAGCGGAACAGCAGTAGAGTTGCTGCCATAGTTCCAGGTTTGATCCCGACTTTTGGTGCTATCTGTGTGAAGTTTACATGTTTTCCCTGTGAGTGCTGGGTTTCCTTTGAGTATTCCACAGGTGTATGTCTTCTTCTCTCACGTCCATCTTCAATGTTTCAAATGTTGACATCGCTGTCATCGTCCGTCCTAAAATGGACGCAAGCTTCTGGCGACAATCAGTGGCAGCCATCACTTGTTGCGGTAGATGATGGTGGCAGCAGAATTAGCTCGGGATACCTCCAGTTACCAGCCCCGCGACATGGGCGCTTCTGCTATGGGGCCGATGTGTAGGATAATTGGCCTCTGTTGGTCAATTATCTAAATTGCCCCCCCCAGCACAATGAAGTTTTAGCAGAAATTGCCGTTTTCTCAACTCACTAAAAGTAGTTCTCCAACTTGAAACACAGCTAAAGAGGGCACATTATGCATGAGTAATTTAACAGGTCAGGCAGCAACCCTGGAGAACCTGGATAGATGACATTTCGGGTTGAGACCCTTCTTCACATCGAATGGGGGCGGGGGGTGGGGGGGAGTTGGAGAAATAAATTGGAAAAGGGGAGTGGTAAAGCTTGAAAGGGTTCAAAACAGATTTAGAAGGATGTTGCCAGGGCTAGAGGGTGTGAGCTATATGGAGAGGTTGAAAAGGCTGGGTCTCTATTCCATGGAGCGCAGGAGGAAGAGGGGACATCTTATAGAAGTGTACAGAATCATGAGAGGAATCGATCTGGTAATGCTCAGGATCTTTTACCCAGAGTAGGGAAATTGAGGACCAGAGGACATAGGTTCAAGGTGAAGGGGAAAAGATTTAATAGGAATCTGTTGTAACTTTTTCACACAGAGGGTAGTGGGTGTATGGAACAAGCTGCCAGAGGTGGTGGTTGAGGCTGGGACTATCCCATCATTTAAGAAACAGTTGGATAGGTTCATGGATAGGACAGGTTTGGAGGGTTATGGACCAAGAGCAAGCAAGTAGGACAAGGATAGCTGGGACATTGTTGGCCGGTGTGGGCAATGTTGGGCCGAAGGGCCTTAATCTCAACTTTTTTTTGATGGTTATATTTGTGCTTTGGGTGATGTCCTTCATCATTGATCATGACTTCTCGACAGTTTCTTGACACTTGAAGAAACTGCAAGCAGCATGCATAGTTTAAATGAGATGCATAATTCAAAGGAGATGTGTGGGGCATATTTTTTACACAGAGCATTGTGAGTGCCTGAAACCTGCTGCCGGGGGTGGTAGTGATGGAGGCAGAAATGATAGAGGTGTTTATACGACTTTTAGATAGACCCATGGATATGCAAGGACTGGAGGGGTATGGATCAGATAGACAGTTGCATTCAATTTCTCCTTTCAATATGTTCAGCACAGGCATCGTGGGCTGAAGGGCCTGCGCTGTACTGTTCTATCATCAGGGGCTTTAGTTTAGTTTAGTTCAGAGATACAGCTCGTAATCAGACCCTTCAGCCCACCGGGTCCGCACCGACCAGTGATCCCTGCACACTAACGCTATGTTACACACACCAGGGACAGTTTACAATTATACCAAGCAAGTTAACCTACAAACCTGTACGAAAGTCGGACGAAACCGGAGACCCCGGAGAAAACCAACGCACGTCACAGGGAGAACGTGCATACTCAGTATAGACAGCACCCGTATTCAAGATCGAACCCTGGTTTCTGACGCTGTAAGGCAGCAACTCTACCGCAGCGTCGCCATGCCGCCTTCGTTGTATTGATAGACTGTAGAAACTGTGAGTGTTGCTTTCTGGAGATACAGCATAGAGGCAGACCCATCGTTCTATTGGGATTGCTCCTGCCCCGACATGATGCACAGGGACAATGCTTCAAGATCAGTAAATATATCTGAGGTGTTGTGGACAGTTGCAAAGAGGAAATTTCATATTAAGGAAGTCAGAGATGCAATGTTGTATTTTTGCTTTGAAAATCGAACAATGTTTTTTTTATCAGGAGTGGTATATACAGTAACTGAGTATTTGATGCCTGTTCTCTGTGTCGCTCCTTTTGGACCTTTGTTAAGATAATTAGTCCACATTGAGGACACCAAGTCTTCTTCTCCTTGTGTTTATTTTGCAAAGATTATTTTCTAAATGGGGAGAGAATTCAGAAATCGGAGGTGCAAAGGGACTTGGGAGTGCTGGTGCAGACTTTACATAATTTGCAAGTGGAATCGGTAGTAAGGAAGGCAAATGCAACTAATCCAAAAAACAGGGATGTAATGCTGAGGTTATATGAGATGCTGGTCAGATCACATTTGGAGTATTGTGAGCATTTTTGGGGCCTCATATCTGTGAGGAAGGATGTGCAGATGGAAAGCATCCAGAGGAGGTTTATGAGAATGATCCCAGGAAATATGATGAGTGTTTGAAGGCACTGGGCCTGTACTCGCTGGAGTTTAGAAGGATGAGGAGGGAACTTCATTGAAACTTACCAAACATTGAAAGGCCTGGATAGAGTGAATGTGGAGAGAATGTTCCCACTAGTGGGAGAGTCTAGGACCAGAGGTCATAGCCTTAGAAGAAAAGGACGTACCTTTAGAAGGGAGACGAGGAGGAATGTCTTTAGTCAGAAGGTGATGAATCTGTGGAATTCATTGCCACAGACAGTTGTGGAAGCCAAGTCAATGGATATTTTTAAGGCTGATATTGACAGACTCTTGACTAGTTCGGGTGTCAGGGGTTATGGGGAGAAGGCACGAGAATGAAGTTGAGAAGGAAAGATAGATCAACCATGATTGATTGGCGGAGTAGACTTGATGGGCCAAATGGCCTAATGCAACTAATGAACAACAGAACAATGCTTCTCTGTGCTCGAATCACCCAGTAACTTCAACACTTGCCACTATTTCTACACGCCAACCACCTCATCACTTCTCAGCACAGTGACAACCAACCAATCTACATCTGCAATCCCCCCAAAAATGGTTCACCACACTAGCCTTGATTCCTGATTGTCCCAGCTTCCCTCATTTGACCAGAGCCCTCACCACTGCCTCTCAATCCCATCACCCAAACCCTCTGTAAGACCCCAGCCTCCAGTCAGCCAAATGTCATCTCCTACCCAGGCCTCCAACTGCTCGTCTTCTCTGCCTCCCCAAACAGAAGGAATGGCATGGTGGCGCAGAGGTAGAGTTGCTGCCTTACAGTGCCAGAGATCAGGGTTTGAACCTGACCATGGGTGCTGTCTGTGGGGAGTTTGAGTATTCTCCCTGTGACCGCGTGGGTTTTCTCCAGGTGCTCCAGTTTCCTCCCACATCCCAAAAATGTATAGGTTTGTAGGTTAGTTGGCTTTGGTAAAGATTTTAAGTTGTCCCTAGTGTGTGTAGGAGAGCGTTAGTGTGTGAGGATCGCTAATCCTTAGTGAGTAGGATAGTGTGGGATCGCTGGTCGGAGCGGTCTCGGTGGGCCAATGGGGCTGTTCACGCGCCCTATCTCTAAAATATAACCACCAGCGAGGAGATATATCTCTCCTGCAATGTAAAGCAATGGCTGAAGTGTCATGGCTTCTGTTCAAGGCTTGTCTCTAACTGTGTGAGATGACAGTGTTTAGCAGTGCTGTCTAATGTGTTTTCTTTCACTGTTGTTCTCAGGTTGGGGGAAGCACAGATGTGCTCACTTAGTCTACGCAACACTGACCCTCTCTCTCTTTGCTATCCTCTGGAACATGTTCCTTGGGTAAGTCGCATCTGTTTGGTCTTGTTCCCGAATTTTTACAAATTCAATAGAACGTTTTGTTCTTTCAGGAATTTGGTTTGCAAATAGGTTTTATAATAGAAAATGATTCTAATCTCTTTTTCATTGCCATCTTATTATTTATTTATTTTTTAGTGTTATGAGCAGAATTAGGCCAATTTGGCCCATCAAGTCTACTCTGCCAGTCAATCATGGCTGATCTATCTCTCCCTCTTAAGCCCATTCTCCTGTCTTCTCCCCATAACTCCTGACACTCGTACTAATCAAACCTTATAATCAACTCCTAACCCATTTTGCCAGGACTATATATTGCACTATATTTGTTTATTTATTGAGTATGTGTGCATGTGTATATACACACACTGAACTTCTTCTTCTTTCTTCCCTCTCGTTATGTACTATGTTTACATATTCTGTAGTGCTGCAGCAAGTAAGAATTTCATTATCCTATCTGGGGCATATGATAATAAAACACTCTTGACTCGTGACTCTTTCAATTGTATGAAACCTTTTTTACCGCTGTAAAATTGAGAACCATCTTTTACGCTTTGGCGTTTGACCTGCACTGAATCTGACTTTCACGTGAGGCCCAGACCGCCTCTTAATGACGGCTCAGATCAGAACATCACGCAACGAAAATCTCATACAGCGGCGGTGGGTATATCGTGTGAATTGGTTCATTCAGACCGTATCACAGTGTACACTGTGGAAGCACTACGATGGCTCAAGGATGCTGCACTGACTCAAAATAACCTTCAGCAATTCATAGTATTTGTTTTTACAATGGTACATTCCAATGTAATATTTTCGCCGTCATTTATCAGTAACCCACTTTCCGTTGTTCTCTAGGAATTTGTGTTCAGTGGGAGATGACTCTATCTCTCTGACTTCATTTTCACCATTTCCTCTATAAATGGGTGCTATTGATGTAACTGGTCTTATGACCGATTCTACTGCACAAACACCCTGGTGCACAAAACACTCTGTATTGACACAAACACCCTGCTCCAACCAGGTATGCTTTGCATCCCAAACAATTCCGTAATCAAATACCATCCACCTTGAACCTGACCCGTAATTTACGTTTACGAGATAAAGTGCCCACAATTGACAATGAAGTACCATATGTGTGTGTAAATGTTCCCCTTGTTTAAAGAGTATGTAAACTCTCACATTAAACATATTACAAATTTACCTTCCTTCCAGTTCCTCATATCTATATTTAGTTTAGTTTAGAGTTACAGCGCGGAAACAGGACCAGCGATCCCCGCATACTAACACTATCCTACACACACCAGGTATGATTTTTACATTTACCAAGCCAATTAACCAACAAACCTGTACGGCTTTGGAGTGTGTGATGAAACTGAAGCTCTCGGTGAAAACTCAGGCATGGTCACGGGGAGAACATACAAACTCCGTCCAGACAGCACCGGGATCGAAACCGGGATTTCCGGTACTGCAAGTGCTGCAAGGGAGCAACTCTGCTGCTGCCCCACCGTGACCACCACTTTCAAACTTGTTCAAATGTGTTACAATTTCCAGAGATTCCTTCTTCAAATGGCCCTGTTGTTACTTGGCCATGCCCATATTAATGACAGCATCTGTTGTGCCTGCACATCTAGCTCACCTCCAGCCTGCCGCAAAGTCCCATTCCAGCATCTGCACTCCCTTTTATTAACCCTAATTTATCACCTCCTCTCTTTTAGTCCACTCTTCCATCTCTCCATTCACATCCATTCGTTCTTTCTTTCCGTAATTCCTCATATCTATCATTCACATTATCTCTATTATTCCCTGCTTGCAATTCTCGTTTGTTTTTTGTTTATCCTCTAACGAAACCTGTTGCCCTTCAGTTACTGAGAACATCACCGCTGCAGAATATTGTTGATCCTCTTCTTCTTCTTGTCGCGAGCTTAGTGGAACACGTGTACTGAGGCTCCCACGGGAGGTTACAGTTTAGGGTAGACAAAAATGCTGTTGAAACTCAGTGGGTGAGGCAGCATCTGTGGTGCGAAGGAAATAGGCAATGTTTCGGGCCGAAACCCAGGGGTTTCGGCCCGAAACGTTGCCTATTTCCTTCGCTCCATAGATGCTGCTTCACCCGCTGAGTTTCAACAGCATTTTTGTCTACCTTCGATTTTCCAGCATCTCACACAAACATACGCGCGCGCGCACACACACACACACACACACACACACACACACACACACACACACACACACACACACACACACACACACACACTCACACTCACACTCACACTCACAAACATACACATATACACACACACTCACACTCACACTCATGCACACCCAAACACACAAACGCACATGCACACGCACACTCACAAACACACACATACTGTATACACACACTCACACTTACACACACACACTCACACACACGCTCACACTCGCACTCACACTCACACACTCACAAACACACATATATACACACACACGCTCACACTCATGCACACCCAAACACACAAACATACAAACACACACGCACACTCACACTCACAAACACACACATACTGTATACACACACTCACACTTACACACACACTCACACATACACTCACACACTCACACACACTCACACTCACAGTTCCTTCTTAAACAATGGAGGTTACAGTTTAGTTTAGAGATACAGGCCCTTCGGCCTACCGAGTTGGCGCCGGCCAGCGATCGCCGCACACTCACGCTATCCTGCGCACACTGGGGACAATTTCTATTTCTACCAAGCCAATTAACCTACAAACCTGTAAGTCTTTGTAGTCTATATCAACAGCTCATTACCGAGAGACTTCGCTGAGGGGACCTTTCTCCACCATCACTCTCTGATCCATTTTCTGCTCAGGAGCTTTCCCAGAATTGCCACAACTTGGATGCTTTTCCGTTCATTAACTGAACCATTTGTTTCTTTCATACATTAATGTCACCAGCCGAGTCCTGCCATGGTAGCCAATTAATGTAACAAATTCCCCAGACAATTGTTGTTTTTAAATAAGACATCTACCTGCACATGCTCCACATCCCTCCACTTCCTGCATACCTTTGTACCTGGTTAAAAGCCTCTTAAACGCCTCTATCGTATCTGCAGCCCTGGCAGTATGGTCCATGCACTCAATTCTGTGTGAAAATTAACTTGCCTCACACATCTCCATTAAACGTTTCCCTTCTCACCAACAAGCTGCAGTAGGTCCTCTGGTTTTTGACATTTCTACCCTGGGACAAAAGTTCCGCCTGTCTACCCTTTTTATGCCTCTCACAAATGTATATACATCTCTCAGGACTTTCCTCCATCTCCAGCATTCCAAATGAAACAATTCATGTTCATAAGTGATAGGAGCAGAATTAGGCTCTTCGGCCCATCAAGTCTACTCCACCATTCAATCATGGCTGATCTATCTCTCCCTCCTAACCCCATTCTCCTGCCTTCTCCCCATAACCACTGACACCCGTACTAATCAAGAATCTCTATCTCTGGCACAAATTTGAATTTGACCAACCTCTCCCTGTAGCTGATATCGTCACTGCTGTCTCCTCTGCAAAGCTTCCAAATCCTTCCTGTAATGGGGTGACCAGAGATGCATGCAATACTCCAAATACAGTCCGACCAAGGTTTTATGATGCTGCAACATGATGTCCTGACACTTATACTCAATGCCCTGACCAATGATGGCAAGCATAACATGCACCTTCTTCACCTCGACATTGCACTTCATGTTCCACATTCTGTGTAAAAACTTGGCTCTTCAGGTTCCTATTAAAGCTTTCCACCCTCATCTTAAATGAGGACCCTCTGGTTCTTAATTCCAAACTCATTCCACTACACACACACACACACACACACTCTCACACACACTCTCACACACACACACACAGTCTCACACACACACACACACACACGCACGCACACGCACACTTACTAACGCACAAACACAGACACACACTCACACACACACACTCACACACACTAACGCACACGCACACACACAAACACAGACACACACACACACTCACACTCACACTCACTCACGCACACGCACAAACACAGACACACACAGACACACACACACACACACACACACACACACATACACACACACACACACACACACACACACACACACACACACACACACACACACACACACACACACACACACACACACACACACACACACACACACACACACACACACACACACACACACACACACACACACACACAAACACACACACAAACACACGCACAGACGCACACGCACACACACACACAGTCTCAGACACACACACAGTCTCACACACACACTCACACTCACACACGCACAAACACAAACACAGACACACACACACTCACACTCACACACACTAACACACACGCACAAACACACACACACACACACACACAAACACACGCACACTCACACACACACAGACGCACACGCATACTCACGCTCACACACACACAAACACGCACATACACACACTCATAAACACTCACACACTCATTCAAACACACACACTCAGACTCACGTGCACAAACACACACACTCACACTCACACACACACACACACACACTCACACACACACACACACACACTCACACACACACACGCTCACACACACACACGCACTCACACTCACACACACACGGTATTTCATTATCAAATAAAGGCGCTTTTATTCCCATCGATATCCAAGGGGTTAGCTGCACCTGAAGAGAGACACACAGAGTGCTGGAGTAAATCAGCGGGACAGGAAGCATCTCGGGAGGAGAAAGATAGGTGACGTTTCTTGTCGGGATCCGTCTTCAGATTTCCATAACTGCCTTTCATCCGTCCTGCGGTTCTTTGTTTCTACAACTCCACCCAAACCTGTCCCAAGACTCCCAGAGAAACCTGTCCCACCACTTCCAGAGACGGTCTCCATTAAATCCTTCCTATCCTTCTTGTTTATTTCTTAAATGGGGAATATTGCCCCTACTTTTCCCGTAGCTGGTGTCTGCCTGACATGTGAGGAGAATGCAAGGAGGCAGGAGGATATGAGCAGGCTAAGTGAATGGTAAGGATGTGTCAAATGAGTATCGTGTGGAAATCCACTTTAGTAGCAAAGAATAGTGAGTGGAGCACTTTTTAAAGAGATTGAAGCATATTGGTAGTTGGAAGGATCTGGATATCCTTTTACTGTAAATAAATTGTGAGAAAGTTCACCTGCAGGTACAGTGAGGACAGTGTCGACACATGATTCCTGTCTGGCCGTGAGTAGTCACCCAAAGAGTCGTACCTTTTTCTGTTCGCCGCTGGATTATCAACATTTTGACATTTTTTAGCAACCGGCTGCAACTATAACGCGTGCCGGCAAGTCGCCAAATCAATCGCGTAAGTGGGGCAGGCCCTTTACTGAAACTAGGTTGTGTCCTGATGAGATGGTATCTAGAATATTATGTACAACACAAAGTGCTGGAGTAACTCAGCAGGGCAGGCAGCATCTCCGGAGACAATGAATAGGTGACCTTTCAGCTCAGGACCCTTCTCCAGAAAGGTTGTAGTATCGGAGAGAAAGCTGGAAAAGAACCATGTATAAAATCACGAGTGAAATAGATTGGTTTGATACTTAGAGTCTAAGTGAATCGAGAATCAAAGGACATAGGTTTAAGGTGAAGGGGAAAAGATTTAATAGGAATCTGTGGGATACCTTTTTTTACACAATGGGTGGTGGGTGTATGGAACAAGCTGCCAGCTGAGATAGTTGAGGCAGGGTAGACACAAACTACTGGAGTAACTCAGCGGGCAAGGCAGCATCTCTGGAGAGAATGAATGGGTGACATTTTTGGGTTGAGACCCTTCTTCAGTTGAGACAGGGACTATCCCAACATTTAAGAAACAGTTAGACAGGTTTGGAGGGATATGGCCCAAACTCGGGAAGGCGGGACTAGTGTAGCTGGGACATGTTGGCCGATGTGGGCAAATTGGGCCGAAGGGCCTGTTTTCACGCTGAATCACTCTATGACTCTGGAGGCAGGACAAAGCCTGGCAGGAGATGGGTGATACAGGTGAGTGGGCATTTTGATGGGTGGGTAAAGGTTACTGATGAAAGGGAGCCAATAGAGTGAGGAGATGAAAGGGTGGCAGGTGAGCTGTACAACCAGAGGGAGGCATTACTCCAACACTGTGCTCTATGTAAAGTACCAGCATCTGCAGGTCCTTGTGTCTCTGGAATATTGTGTTCAGATCTGATCTTCCCACCTGAGGAAGGCTATACTTGCCCCAGTGCAGTGTGTACGTATGGGATTTATTCCTGTAAGGAAGGCTTATTGTTTGAGATGAGAAGAAATAGGTTGGATTTCACTCCCTGGGGTATGGAAGATAGATATTCTTGATAGAATAGATGTCGGGAGATGGAGCTGTATTGAACCAGGAATCACAGGCTCCGTGACTATTTAGGATAGAGATGGAAACACATTTCAAGAAATGAGTTGAATTCATTGCCCAGAGAAGGCTGTGGAGGCCAAGTCATTGGATATTTTAAAAGTGGAGATTTACAGATTCTTGATTAATACGGGTGTCAAAGGTAATGGGGAGAAGGCAGGAGAATGGGGTTGAGGGGAAAGATAGTTCAGCCATGATTGAATGGTGATTAGTCAATGGGCTGAATGCCTTTATTCTCCTAGACATATGAACTTATGAAATGTTTTCACCTTAGTCTATTGAATATTTGAATTTCATGAGTCAAATGAACCGTGACTGAATATCAATAGAATCAGAAATCTAATCCTACATCGGCAATGGAAATCTATGCAAGGCCTCTGCCATTATGCAATTATGCTTTGATTTGTTCTGAGTCTTTTTTATTTGCGCCCTCTTCTCACTGCTACCATCAGAAGTGTGAAGTCCCACACCACCAGGTTTAGGAACAACTACCTTATGGTGTCATGGTGGCACAGCAGTAGAGCTACTGCCTCACAGCGCCAGCGACCCGGGTTCGATCCTGACTACGGGTGCTTGTCTGTACGGAGTTTGTACATTCTCACTGCGACCTGCGTGGGTTTTCTCTGAGACCTTCGGTTTCTTCCCACATTCCAAAGTCGTAAGGGTTTGTAGGTTAAATGGCTTTGTACAAATGTAATAATTGCCCCTAGCGTGTGTGGGGATCACTGGTCGGTGCAAACTCGGTGGGAAGAAGGGCTGTTTCTGCACTGTATCTCTAACCTAAACTAGACTAAACTACTTTCCTACAACCGTCAGTTCTTCAAACCAACCGACACAACCCGAATGCAAACTCTGCAACCTACAGTGACACTATGGATCACCTCGTGCACAGCATGGAGTTGACTCTGTTTTGCACTAATTGTGTTTTGCACTGATGTCGTGTTTTTTGTTGTTGCATGGTTTTCTTTGTTTTAGACATTTTAAACGTGATTTATGGATATGATTTATGTTTTTGTGTGCTGCTTAGTCTATGTGCCTATGACGTTGCTGCAAGCAGAATCCACATTGTACCTGCACCTCACTATGCTTGTGCACATGACAATAAACTCAACTTCAATAGATGTTTAGGTAGAGGAATTAATGGATATCGATTTAGTAGATAAAAGTGCTGCTGAGGTTAAGGTCAGCTGATGAAGGAATATCAGGCGGGTTAGCTGAACTACTTTATGTGTTTCTCATGTAGTTTCAGGTTTTAATGATCCCAATCTATCACTTTGTCACATAGGTTTCAAATTCATTTCATCGGGCGCAAAAAAACAAACTGCTGGGAAATCTCAGTGGGTCGGGCAGCATCTGGGGAGGGAAAAGGATGGTCAATGTTTCATGTCAGGGTCCTGCATCAGCGACCGAGAGTGCAGAGGGAAGAGTGAGTTGTGTATATTGACGTGAGAGGGAGGAGTGAGACAAGTGATGGGTGGAAACAGATGAAGAGGGTGATGATGTGCAGATGGAGCCAGTTGACGGGGAGTGTTGATACAGAGGCTGGGCGCTTCCTGCATCCATAGTCTCTTGTGTTTGCATTTCACCTGCCATTCAGTTCCATTTTGGGCCTGTCCCACTTGGGCGACCTAATCCACGAGTCCAGAAGCGTGTCTTCGACCTTCAAGCTCGATAGCACTCGGGGGGGGGGGGGGGGGGGGGGGGGGGAGGGGAGAGGAGAGAGAAGGGGGAACGTATGTGGAGGGTGCGGCAGAGGTATCATTTCAGGTTAGCAAAGAGAGAGGAAGGGAGAGAGGAGGCGAGAGAAGGGAGAGAGAGAAGGGAGAGACAGAGGGGGAGAGAGAGAAGGGAGAGACAGAGGGGGAGAGAGAGAAGAGGGGAGAGAGATGTGGAGGGTGAGGCAGAGGTATCATTTCAGGTTAAAGATCCTTCATCAGAATCTTTGCTGTTCTGATGAAGGTAATTCAATGATCATTGAATCATTATGGACCTTAAACGTTAACTCTGTTCCTCTCTCCACAGTTGCTGCCTGACTTGTTGGTAGAAACAAAATGCTGGAGTAACAGATGGAAGGAATGGGTGACGTTTCGGGTCGAGTCCCTTCTTCAGACTCAAGAAGGGTCTCAACCCGAAACATCATCCATTCCTATCCAGAGATGCTGCCTGCCCAATGAGTTACTACAACTTTCTGTGTCTATCTTTGGTGTAAACCAGCATCTGCAGTTCCTTCCTACACTGCCTGACATGTTGCCTGTTTCCAGCAATTACGCCTAAATGCAAACTAACCGAAAGGGCGGGACGCCTAAAAGCTAACTTACTGAATGGCCGCTCTGTCGAAACGCCACCAACCCGAAAGGCGGCGTCGCCTGCAGACCAAAGGACTGACTGCCGCTCAACAGAAACATCCAATAACAGACTTGACGTTGTTGGGGGCGGGATTTGTCAGCGATTGGTCCAGACCCCCGCGTCAATCACATCACTGTGTAGGCATGAACATTGGCCCACACCTCTGCTCCACCGGACCCGCAGCCCGTGGAGGGTGGCCGTGGGAGAGTGGGGGCTGTCCCGAGGGATGCGCACCTTCGGCCGCTTTCAACTTGGTGCTTGGGTTCAGATTGCCCAGTTGCCTATGGCTTCTGTGGGAATATGAACCCCACGCTCTTGTCTCCCCCTTCTCTGTCTCCTCTTCTCTCTCATCTTCTCTCTCTCTCCCTTCTCTCTCTCCCTTCTCTCTCTCCCTTCTCTCTCTCCCTTCTCTCTCTCTCCCTCTTATCTCTCTCTCCTCCTCTCTCTCCACTCCTCTCTCTTCCCCCTCTCTCTTCCCCTCCTCTCTCTTCACTTCCTCTCTCTCCCTCCTCTCTCCCTCCTCTCTCCCTCTTCTCCCTCTCTCTGCCCCTTCTTCCCCCCCCCCCCGCCGCACTCTCTCCCTTCTCTCTCTCCTTCGTCTCCACCCGCGGGAGTGTCCCACAGTCACTGACCGTGATGCACCGCCATCGGACCCCAACCTCCACACCAAGGTGACCCCCCCACCTCCGACCCCCGGTCTTTGACATCCATGTCAGGGTGATTCACCCCGGCCGCGGGGACGTAGAAACATAGAAACATAGAAATTAGGCGCAGGAGTAGGCCATTCGGCCCTTCGATCCTGCACCGTCATTCAATATGATCATGGTTGATCAACCAACTCAGTATCCTGTACCTGCCTTCTCTCCATACCCCCTGATCCCTTTAGCCACAAGGGCCACATCTAACTCCCTCTTAAATATAGCCAATAAACTGGCCTCAACTACCTTCTGTGGCAGAGAATTCCAGAGATTCACCACTCTCTGTGTGAAAAATGTTTTTCTCATCTCGGTCCTAAAAGATTTCCCCCTTATCCTTAAACTGTGACCCCTTGTGCTGGACTTTCCCAACATCGGGAACAATCTTCCTGCATCTAGTCTGTCCAACCCCTTAAGAATTTTGTACGTTTCTATAAGCTCCCCCCTCAATCTTCTAAATTCTAGCGAGTAAAAGGCGAGTCTATCCAGTCTTTCTTCATATGAAAGTCCTGACATCCCAGGAATCAGTTTGGTGAACCTTCTCTGTACTCCCTCTATGGGAAGAATGTATTTTCTCAGATTAGGAGACCAAAACTGTACGCAATACTCCAGGTGTGGTCTCACCAAGACCCTGTACAACTGCAGTAGAACCTCCCTGCTCCTATACTCAAATCCATTTGCTATGAATGCTAACATACCATTTGCTTTCTTCACTGCCTGCTGCACCTGTATGCCTACTTTCTATGACTGGTGTACCATGACACCCAGGTCTCGTTGCATCTCCCCTTTTCCTAATCGGCCACCATTCAGATAATAGTCTACTTTCCTGTTTTTGCCACCAAAGTGGATAACCTCACATTTATCCATATTATACTGCATCTGCCATGCATTTGCCCACTCACCCAGCCTATCTATGTCACCTTGCAGCCTCCTAGCATCCTCCTCACAGCTAACACTGCCCCCCAGCTTCGTGTCATCTGCAAACTTGAAGATGTTGCATTCAATTCCCTCGTCCAAATCATTAATATATATTGTAAATAGCTGGGGTCCCAGCACTGAGCCTTGCGGTACCCCACTAGTCACTGTCTGCCATTGTGAAAAGGACCCGTTTACTCCTACTCTTTGCTTCCTGTCTGCCAGACAGTTCTCTATCCACATCAATACTGAACCCCCAATACCGTGTGCTTTAAGTTTGTATACTAATCCCTTATGTGGGACCTTGTCGAAAGCCTTCTGAAGGTCCAGATATAATACATCCATTGGTTCTCCCTTATCCACTCTACTAGTTACATCCTCGAAAAAATCTATAAGATTCGTCAGACATGATTTACCTTTCATAAATCCATGCTGACTTTACCCAATGATTTCACCACTTTCCAAATGTGCTGCTATCCCATCTTTAATAACTGACTCCAGCTGTTTCCCCACGACCGATGTTAGATTAACTGGTCTGTAATTCCCCATTTTCTCTATCCCTCCCTTTTTAAAAAGTGGGGTTACATTAGCTACCCTCCAATCCTCAGGAACTACTCCAGAATCTAAAGAGTTTTGAAAAATTATCACTAATGCATCCACTATTTCTGGAGCTACTTCCTTAAGTACTCTGGGATGCAGCCTATTTGGCCCTGGGGATTTATCGGCCTTTAATCCATTTAATTTACCTAACACCACGTCCCGGCTAACCTGGATTTCACTCAGTTCCTCCATCTCATTTGACCTCCGGTCCCCTGCTATTTCCGGCAGATTATTTATGTCTTCCTTAGTGAAGACAGAACCAAAGTAGTTATTCAATTGGACAGACGGTTTATTTATTACCGTCTCAGTGTTTGCGGAACGCACCCAAGTTCCCACGCACAAAACAGGCAGCATCCCTGGAGAGATGGAATGGGAGACATTTCGTGCCGAGACCATTCTTCAGAGTGCGCCTGAGGGGTCTCGACCCGAAACGCGACCCATTC
Source organism: Leucoraja erinaceus (assembly GCF_028641065.1). Taxonomy (NCBI): domain Eukaryota; kingdom Metazoa; phylum Chordata; class Chondrichthyes; order Rajiformes; family Rajidae; genus Leucoraja; species Leucoraja erinaceus. Next base: position 23,764,173 of record NC_073408.1, on the reverse strand, counting down.
CTTCTCTCCAGAGATGCTGCCTCTTCAGCTGAGTTACTCCAGCATTTTGTGTCTATCTTTGGTGTGAGAGTTGTCATTGGCTTGGTGTATTGGAGAGAAGCTGTACATGCCACTTGCATCTATTCAAACAAATGCACTCAAATTGAAATCCCACATCTTTGCGAGGGAGGGATGGAATGGATGTAATCACCAGCTAAAACAAAGGCCGTTAGAACAGGGAAATAATGTCACCAGTTAATTAACCATGTTCCCGAATGTAAGAACAATTTATACATGTAATACATGATATCCATTTATACATGGTTAATTAACTGGTGTATATCATACATTACATGTATACATTGTTCTTACATCGCCCTGGTGTGGAGGTTGGGGTCCGATGGTGGTGCATCGCGGTCAGTGACTGTGGGATGCTCCCGCGGGTGGAGACGGAGAGAGAGAGAAGGGAGAGAGAGAAGGGAGAAAGAGAGGGGAGAGAGAAGCGGGATAGAGAGAGAAGGGGGAGAGAGAGGAGGGAGGGAGAAGGGAGAGGGAGAGAGGGGGGGGGGGAGGAGGGGAGAGGATGGGGGGGGGGGGGGGGGTGAGGAGGGGAAGAGAGAGGAGGGGAAGAGAGAGGAGGAGAGAGTGAAGAGTGGAGAGAGGAGGAGAGAGAGAAGAGGGGAGAGAGAGGAAGGAAGAGAGGAGGAGAGAGAAGGGAGAGAGAGAAGGGGGAGACAGAGGGGGAGAGAGAGAAGTGCGGAGAGAGAAGGGGGAGACGTGAGCGTGGGGTTCATTTTCTCACACAAGCCATAGGTGACTGGGCAATCTGAACCCTAACACCAAGTTGAGAGCGGCTGAAGGTGTGCATCCCTCGGGACAGCCCCCACTCTCCCACAGCCACCCTCCACGGGCTGCGGGTCGGGTGGAGCGGAGGTTTGGGACAATGTTAATGCCTTCACAGTGACGTGATTGACGCAGGGGTCTGGACCAATCCCTGATAAGTCCCGCTGGAAACATGCTGAAAACAGGCAACATGTCAGGCAGTGTAGGAAGGAACTGCAGATGCTGGTTTACACCGAAGATAGACACAGAATGTTGTAGTAACTCATTGGGACAGGCAGCATCTCTGGATAGGAATGGATGATGTTTCGGGTTGAGACCCTTCTTGAGTCTGAAGAAGGGTCTCGAACCGAAACGTCACCCATTCCTTCCATCTGTTACTCCAGCATTTTGTTTCTACCAACAAGTCAGGCAGCAACTGTGGAGAGAGGAACAGAGTTAACGTTTAAGGTCCATAATGATTCAATGATCATTGAATTACCTTCATCAGAACAGCAAAGATTCTGATGAAGGATCTTTAACCTGAAATGATACCTCTGCCAGTGTGTCAGTATTGGATACAAACAGACCAAAGGCTAATAAATGGAAATTGCTAATGGGAAAAGCACAGGTGAGAAGAATAAACTGAGAAACTTTGCAAATAACATCAAAGCAGGTGCTATTGACAGTCAAAGTAAAATCTGTTATGCTGAGTTCATGGTAGGTTCTAGGGCTCCAAATAATGAAGGGCTGGGCTTTTTATTGTTATCAGCTGTTGGAATAGTAAGATTTTTGCATGAAATGTTATATAAGCCACATGCAAAGTTAGTGTGATAATGTTATATGGTCATGATAATACAATAGTAAAGGGCCTGTCCCACTTGGGCGACCTAAGCTGCAAGTTGAGAAGCATTTGCCCTGGACTGAAACTCGCAGCATGGTTGACAAGAGGTCCTAGGAGGTCATATGAGGTGGCTGGAACTCTCCTTCATGCTCGAGGGATGTATCCGCCTACTCGCGGCCTCAGCTAGCTCCCGAAAACATTTTCGGGATATTGAAACATTTTCCGAGATTAAAATTTGGTCAGCATGGGTCTTTTTAACTCGTAGTGCAGTGGAATGGGGTCGCTATTTATTTACAGGCACTCGAGGACAGCCATAGGCAATCTCCTTCGCTGACCGGCCATTTTGATTGGCTCATTGCAAGTTTCAGGTCCTAGGAAGACCTACCGGTAGGTAAAATACCCGCTAAACTTTATTATGTTTCTTAAATGTGTATCCACTCTCTCTGCACCCCTTCTCCTCCACTTCTCTCCCCTTCTCTCCCCCCTTCTCTCCCCGCTTCTCTCCCCCTTCTCTTCCCCTTCTCTCTCTCCTTCTCTCTCCTTCTCTCCCCCCCCCCCCCCCCCCCCACGAATGCTATCGAGCTTGAAGGTCGAAGACACTCTTCTGGACTCGTGGATTAGGCGCCCAAGTGGGACAGGACCTAAATGGAACTGAATGGCGGGTGAAATGCAAACACAAGAGACTATGGATGCAGGAAACTGACAGCGCCCCGCCTCCGAATCAACAATCCCCTCTTCCATCTGCACACTCTGTCGCTGATTGGACATCAGTCAAACTTGAAGAAACTACTTGAGAAACACATAAAGTAGTTCAGCTAACCCGCCTGATATTCATTCATCAGCTGACCTTAACCTCAGCAGCACTTTTATCTACTAAATCGATATCCATTAATTCCTCTACCTAAACATCTATTGAAGTTGAGTTTATTGTCATGTGCACAAGCATAGTGAGGTGCAGGTACAATGTGGATTCTGCTTGCAGCAACGTCATAGGAACATAGACTAAGCAGCGCACAAAAGCATAAATCATATCCATAAATCACGTTTAAAATGTCTAAAACAAAGAAAACCATGCAACAACAAGTCCGTGGGAAGTCCACGCGTGACGTACGGCGTCAAAACGCTGCATACGGCATCAAGACGATGCGCACGGCTATCGAGGCTGTGCGTACGGCGTCGAGGTTGCTGCGGGCCAGCAGGCCGTTGCCACACGGTATATTTGAACATGGTCAGTTTTTCAGAGACCAGCGCGATGTCGGGACCAGCTCCGTACAACTCCATATGGCTCCGGCGATCGAAGTGGGGCCGGCCCTGCGATGCCGTACGGCTCAAGCGACCACGTTAGGTCGTGCTTGCCGCATGGAGTCGCATGCTCGTGGGACAGGAAATTTTTTTTTCAGGATATTGAACATTTTTCCAAGAGTAAAATTTGGTCGGCATGGGTCTTTTTAAACTCATAGTGCAGTGGAGTGGGGTCGCTATTTACTTACAGGCAAACAAGAGCAGCCGTAGGCAATCTCCATCGCCGATCAGCCATTTTGATTGGAAGTTTCAGGACCTAGGAAAACACTCCCCTTCAACTGGCTCCATCTGCACATCATCACCCTCTTCATCTGTTTCCACCCATCACTTGTCTCACTCCCCCCTCTCACGTCAATATACACAACTCACTCTTCCCTCTGCACTCTCGGTCGCTGATGCAGGACCCTGACATGAAACATTGACCATCCATTTCCCTCCCCAGATGCTGCCCGACCCACTGAGATTTCCCAGCAGTTTGTTTTTTTGCGCCCGATGAAATGAGTTTGAAACCTATGTGACAAAGTGATAGATTGGGATCATTAAAACCTGAAGATAACTACATGAGAAACACATATGCTGCGAGTTTCAGTCCAGGGCAAATGCTTCTCAACTTGCAGCTTAGGTCGCCCAAGTGGGACAGGCCCTTTACTATTGTATTATCATGACCATATAACATTATCACACTAACTTTGCATGTGGCTTATATAACATTTCATGCAAAAATCTTACTATTCCAACAGCTGATAACAATAAAAAGCGCAGCCCTTCCTTTATTTGGAGCCCTAAAACCTACCATGAACTCAGCATAACAGATTTTACTTTGACTGTCAATAGCACCTGCTTTGAAGGTACACAAAAATGCTGGAGAAACTCAGCGGGTGCAGCAGCATCTATGGAGCGAAGGAAATAGGCGACGTTTCGGGCCGAAACCCTTCTTCAGACTGATAGGGGGTGGGGGGGAGAAGGAAGGAAAAAGGGAGGAGGAGGAGCCCGAGGGCGGGGGGATGGGAGGAGACAGATCGAGGGTTAAGGAAGGGGAGGAGACAGCAAGGGCTAACAAAATTGGGAGAATTCAGTTAAGGCCCGCCGGACGCAGGCTACCGAGGCGGAATATGAGATGCTGTTCCTCCAATTTCCGGTGTTACTCACTCTGGCAATGGAGGAGACCCAGGACAGAGAGGTCGGATTGGGAATGGGAGGGGGAGTTGAAGTGCTGAGCCACCGGGAGTTCAGGTAGGTTATAGCGGACTGAGCGAGGTGTTCGGCGAAACGATCGCCCAACCTCCTCTTAGTCTCCCCGATGTAAATCAGCTGACATCTAGAGCAGCGGATACAGTAGATGAGGTTGGAGGAGATGCAGGTGAACCTTTGTCGCACCTGGAACGACTGCTTGGGTCCTTGAATGGAGTCGAGGGAGGAGGTAAAGGGACAGGTGTTGCATTTCTTGCGGTTGCAACGGAAAGTGCCCGGGGAGGGGGTGGTACGGGAGGGAAGGGAAGAATTGACAAGGGGAATTGCGGAGGGAGCGGTCTTTGCGGAAGGCAGACATGAGGGGGTGATGGGAAGATGTGGTGAGTGGTGGGGTCACGTTGGAGGTGGCGAAAATGGCGGAGGATGATTTGTTGTATTTGCCGGCTGGTGGGGTGAAAGGTGAGGACTAGGGGGACTCTGCCCTTGTTGCGAGTGCGGGGATGGGGAAAGAGAGCAGTGTTGCGGGTTATGGAAGAGACCCTGGTGCGAGCCTCATCTATGGTGGAGGAGGGGAATCCCCGTTCCCTGAAGAGCGAGGACATGAGCACTTCTTGAGCACCTGCTTTGATGTTATTTGCATAGTTTCTCAGTTTATTTTTCTCATCTGTGCTTTTCCCATTAGCAATTTCCATTTATTAGCCTTTGGTCTGTTTGTATCCAACACTGACACATTTTGTTTGTGTCTATCTTTGGTTTAAACCAGCACCTGCAGTTGCTTCCCACAGTGTGCAGCCTTAATGTTGCTAGTCACCTCTTTCACGGACTACGTGTTGTTGAGCTGGTGTTCCTTGAGGTACACTCCTCAGACATGTTTCTTGAGTGGTCTGAATGGTGGGCATCATGTTCCACGTACATCTCTTAGTTTTCTGACCTCTTGCCTTCTGCTTGGACCTGGCTTTGTCACCAATGTCCTTCACTTGCTTGTTGCTTGTCTCCAGTTCTGAATCATTCATATTGTTTCCATCACTGTCTCTATTCCTGGAGTCCATTTGGACTGATCCTAGGAGACACAAGAGGTTGCAGAGGTTGGACGCTTGAGCAGTAGATAAACTATTGGAGGAACTGAGTGGGTTAAACTCAACAGCCCAAGATTCCAGCATCTTCACACTCTTGCATCACCATTGTACTGCTCCACAGCAAAGTATCATCAAGATATGCCCACTTTCATGGTTGTCCTCCTTCAGCAGTCTGAAGAAGGGTCCCAACCCAAAACGTCACCTATCTACGTTCTCCAGAGATGCCGCCTGACCCGTTGAGTTACTCCAGCATTTTGTGTCTTCTTTTGTAGACCAGCATCTGCGGTCCCTTGTTTCTAAAGTTCACCTCTTTGACCTGCTGGGTTCCACCAGCAGACGGATCTCGCCCATGCGTTGCGTTCTCCACCAACTTCTCCGCTGATTTGTCTGACTGGGGATATTTCTCTTTAGTGGAAGCTTCTTCACAAACCACATTCTCTGGCATCCAGGTGGTTGGCCTCTCAGCTTCTAACTGGTCAATAATATCAGAGGGAACCTGATAGCTTCAGAACAGAAAATTCTTAATCCTGTTCTCCTTCATAGTCTCACATTGCTGTGGAGATCTTATTTCAACTTCCCACTCCTTACTTTTGGATAAACTGATTTGATCAAAGTATTCCACACATTACGCTAACTTCCTCGATGAAGAGCTCCTGGAGCGGGGCCTACATCACCGCCCCGCGCGGCTTGGAACGGCCGCGGGACTCTGCGAGCGCACGCCGGGGTCTCTAACACCAAGACCCGGTGTGCGACCTCGCACCACCCGGCGTGGCTTTAATGGCCGCGGGACAATTGCCATCGCCAGCCGGGGGCTTTGACTTTGACTCTGACATCGGGGGGGGGGCGGGAGAGTGCAGTGGAGAAATAAGTTTATTTGGCCTTCCATCACAGCAATGTGATGGATGTTTATGTAAATTATGCTGTGTCTTGGGTCTATGTGTTTGTATGTATGGCTGCAGAAACGGCATTTCGTTTGGACCTCAAGGGGTCCAAATGACAATAAAATGTATCTTATCTTATCTTATCTTATCTTATCTTACACTCCCCTTGCGTATGTGGCAATGAGCCCTAGGGCTGATCTGCATTCAGTGTTCTACCAACACTTCATTCAAATGGGGACTTTCAAATCTCAAAGAGAAACAGTAAATGCTGGAAGCACTCAGCAGGTCAGGCAGTGTATGTGGAGGGTGAGGCAAAGGTATCATTTCAGGTTAAAGATCCTTCATCAGAATCTTTGCTGTTCTGATGAAGGTAATTCAATGATCATTGAATCATTATGGACCTTAAAAGTTAACTATGTTCCTCTCTCCACAGTTGCTGCCTGACTTGTTGGTAGAAACAAAATGCTGGAGTAACAGATGGAAGGAATGGGTGACGTTTCGGGTCGAGACTCTCCTTCAGACTCAAGAATGGTCTCATCCCGAAACATCATCCATTCCTATTGAATGAGACGTGAGATGCGGTCGGTGGGGGAGAGATGAGTGGTTTGGGCTGAGAATATAACGGGAGATTCAATAAACTGGGTGAGACACAGAGAGAGACAGAGAGAGAGAGAGAAGGAGACAGACCGAGAGAGAGATAGAGAGACAGAGAGAGAGACAGGGAGAGGGTGGAGAGTGCTGCACAGAGCGGTGGCATGTTACAAACTTTTGAGTCGGTTCACGGACTCGTCCGCTGCTTGTATTTTCTGTGGCGAGGAAGAGACCGTGTTCCACATTTATATGGAGTGTGAGAGGCTACTGCCACTGTATCAATATCTGAAGGGGTTGTTCCTAAAGTTCTGGTTGCATTTTAATCCTACGATTCTTGTGTTTGGACACAAGGCAGGGTGTGGGGGAGCCAAGTGGGGGGGTGGGACTGACCTGTCGGTTTGTTCCTAGGCCTGGCCAAAATGGCCATACGCGGGTCCAGGCAGCAGGCGGTCGATGGTCAGGCTAGAGTCGGCTGCTTGCCCCTCTTTCGGGCCTACGTCCATGCACGTGTGTCCCTGGAGAGGGAACATGCGGTGCTCACGGGGACTTTGGAGGTATTCCGTGGGCGCTGGTCACCTCGTGGGGTTGAGAGTATTGTGAACAATGATTGTAATGTTGTTTTATAATGACACTTGATATAATGTAATTTATTTTTTTGTTTATGACTTTGATCTGTTGTAATATTTGTTGTGTCGAATAAAGTCTTGGAATTAAAAAAAAAACAGGGAAGACAGAGACAGAGAGAGACAGAGAGCTGGAGGAGAGGCAGAGGGAAGAGAGAATGACTGAGAAATAAAGGGCTGGAGATAGAGGGGGAGAGAGAGAGAGAGGAGGGGAGTGGAGGGGAGGTGGGACAAAGAGGAGGGAGAGAGAGTGATAGAGGGCTGGGGGGGAGGGAGAGAGAGGGTGACTGAGAAATAGAGTGAGAGGTGTAGAGAGAAGGAGTGAGGGGGAGAGGGGGGACAGAAAGAGAGGGGGGAGAAAGAGGGGAGACAGAGAAGGGGGAGATAGAGAGGGGGATAGATAAGGAGAGAGAGAGATGGGGGGAGAGAGAGTAAATTAAGTTATTATTTAAAAGAAAAAAAAAATTATCTGAATAATAACCGATTAGGAAAAGGCAAGATGCAACGAGACCTGGGTGTCATGGTACACCTATCATTGAAAGTAGGCATGCAGGTGCAGCAGGCAGTGAAGAAAGCTAATGGTATGTTAGCACTCATAGCAAAAGGATTTGAGTATAAGAGCAGGGAGGTTCTACTGCAGTTGTACAGGGTCTTGGTGAGACCACATCTGGAGTATTGCGTACAGTTTTGGTCTCCTAATCTGAGGAAAGACATTCTTGCCATAGACGGAGTACAGAGAAGGTTCACCAGACTGATTCCAGGGATGTCAGGACTTTCATATGAAGAAAGACTGGATAGACTCGGCTTGTACTCGCTAGAATTTAGAGGATTGAGGGGGGATCTTATAGAAACTTGCAACTTTCTTAAGTGGTTGGACAGGCTAGATTCAGGAAGATTATTCCCAGTTTTGGGGAGTCCAGAACATGTGGTCACAGTTTAAGGATAAGGGGGAAGTCTTTTATGACCGAGATGAGAAAATCATTTTTTACACAGAGTGGTGAATCTGTGGAATTCTCTGCCACAGAAGGTAGTTGAGGCCAGTTCATGGGCTATATTTAAGAGGGGGTTAGATGTGGCCCTTGTGGCTAAAGGGATCAGGGGGTATGGAGAGAAGGCAGGGATGGGATACTGAGTTTGATGATCAGCCATGATCATATTGAATGGCGTTGCAGGCTCAAAGGGCCGAATGGCCTACTCCTGCACCTATTTTCTATGTTTCCATGTTTCTATGCAGAGATGCTGCCTGTCCCACTGAGTTACTACAACTTTCCGTGTCTATCTTCGGTGTAAACCAGCATATGCAGTTCCTTCCTACACTGCCTGACATGTTGCCTGTTTCCAGCATTTTCTACATGATTTTGGTTTCAGTTTTTTCTTTTGATTTTCTTTCCCATCTCAGATTATTTTGAAAGCTCAGGTTGTGTATCCTGTCATGGGCATTAAAGGCTGGCAAGATTCAATGGAACGGGCATTGATTACTGATCTATGAATTGTTTTTGACACATTACTTTCCAGAGCAATAATACTGTATCTCTTACAGACGTTAACAGATGTTGATTGCATTTCAGGCATTTCCTTCGACAGCAGAAGTTCTATGAATACTTCACAATACCACTGTGAGTAAAATACATATTTTTGCCATCTCCCATTTCTGGTTTTGGAGGCTTTAGAGAGGGTGCAGTCTGTTGCCTGAATTAGGGGGGTATTAGCTACAAACCTGGATCGTTTTCTATAGATGGCCAGAGGTTGATGGAAGCATATACAATGATGAGAGAAATAGATAGACAGTCAAACCCTTTATCGCTGGCTGGAAATGTCAAAGACTAGCGGGTGTAGCTTAAGTTAAAGGGGGCAAAGTTTAAATGATTTGTGTGGGTCAAGGCTTTTACACAAAGGCCGGCAGGTGCCTGGAACGCATTGCCAAATGTGGTTGGAGGCAGATACCAAAGTGGCTTTTAGATAGGCACATGGACATGCAGGGAATGGAGGGGTATGCTCCTCCATTCCCTGCATTTCAGCCACTGTTCACTGAGGGGCTGAGCCCTGGTTAGAAACCTCTCAAACCCTTGAAATGTGTGTCTGTATAAGTGGCAACAGTGCTGTGAACACCAGCAACATGTCGAACTGGTATCGCTGTCACTACAAAGAGTGAACAACACAATGAATGTAAAGAAAGCTTGTAGAAAAACTTTCGTTTTGAATTGTAATTGTGTGAAAAATGTTTTTGAATGAATAAAGTTTACTTTTAGATAATAGATTATTTGAGGCAGTGTTGAAAATCCCCCCTGTCATGGCCTGGAGGGGAACGTATTTAAACCATGAGTAACAGTTAAACCATGAGTAGCTGGTAGAGGACAAGCACATGTCAGCTACCTAACCATCTGTGAAAGAGTAAGACTCTTTCTGTGCACCCAGTCCTGACTTTCTCCCTCAGAGGGCCCTTGGATTGCTTTACCTTTGATCTCCTGTGACCACCTGGACAATTGGAAGCTGGGCTTTCTTTTAATTGAGCCACACATTTCATGTGGGAGGTTTCGGAGTGAGTCACAGTGAATACTCAGTGGGTTGGGAATGGCTATATATTTGCTGGAATTTTGTTGCAAGACTGAAGTAAACTGTAGGAGAATAAAATGGGAAAGGTTAGGGCAGCATGGTGGTGCAGTGGTAGAGTTACTGCCTTAAGGGCCACGAGCCATGCACGCATAATGCACGCTATGCGCGCGTCACGACATGCACGTCGTGGGTCCTGACGCGTAAATGATGTTACGTAAATGACGTGCAAATGACGCCCAAGTGGAACAGGCCCTTACGGAGTTTGAACGGAGTGTGACTGCGTGGAATTTCTCCGGGTTTTCCAGTTTTCTCCCTAATTCCAAGGATGTGCAGGGTTGTAGGTTAATTGGCTTTGGTAAATTGTCCCTATTGTGTAGGATAGAACTAGTGTATGGGTGGTTGTTGGCTGGCACAGACTCATGTGGGCCAAAAGGGCTGTTTCCATGCTGTATCTCCAAACTGAACTAAACTAAACTAAACTGAACTGAACGAAATGGGTTTGAGGTTATTTTTTTGCCACGTGTACCAAGGTACAGTGAAAAGCTTTTGTTTTGCGTTCGCCAGTCAGCGGAACGACAATACATGATTACAATTGAGCCATCCACAGTACATGTGACAATAAACTGAACTGAAACGTTAAGTTTGAATGAGTGCAGAAGAGCTTCACACCTGGATGCCACCTGGACTTGTGGGCTTGAGTTATAAGGATAGCGTTGCAAAGGCAAGGACCTGTTTCTATAGAATGCAGGAGGCTGAGCAGTGAACTTATAAGATGTTTGTGATGATGAGTGGCATCAATAAGGTGAACACTCACAGTCCCTTTCCCTGGGTAGAGGATTCTAAAACAAGGGGCATGAGCTAAAGGTGAGAGATTTTAAAGATACTTCAGAAACAACCTTTTCACTTTGAGGATAGTCCGTATCTGGAATGAGCTGCCAGAGTAAGCAATTAAAATGGATACATTTATGACTTTCTAAAGACATTTGGACAGACATATGGATAAGGATTAGAGGTATATGGGCAAATGCAGGCAAATGGGACGAGGCCATAATGCGAACTTGGTCGGCATGGACAAGTTGGGCTGAAGGACTATGACTCTATAATTTTAATTGGAATACATGGGGCGGCACGATGGCGCAACGATAGAGTTGCTACCTTAAAGCCCCTGTCCCACTTAGGAGACCTAAACAGCAACCTCTGGTGACTTGCCTGCCACCCAAGGTTTCCATGAGGTCACCAGAGGTTTTGGTCACTCTCCCTAATGGTCGAAAGTGGTTTCCACGTGGTCGAGGCTTCATCTAGGTTGCTGCTAATTTTTCATCATTCAATTCAATTCAATTCAATTCAATTCAACTTTAATGTCATCGCACAAATACAAGTATCAGTACAACGAAATGCAGTTTTGCGTCAGACCGTAGTAGTTGTACATAAAGAGAAAAAACAAGAAAAAAAATAGAAAGAGAGAAGATACAGAATAATCAGGAAATACAGAATGATTAAACAAAGGGGGACGGAGGGACCAGAGAAGTCTATCGTCGGGACTCCGAGTTCAGCAGTGTGATTGTGTTGTTATAGAAGCTTTTCCTCATCCTGCTGGTACGTGACCTGAGGCTCCTGTACCGCCTCCCTGATGGGAGGAGGGCAAACAGTCCATGGTTGGGGTGTGAGGGGTCTTTGATGATCTTCCCAGCCCGTCTCAGACACCGTTTTCGGTGGAGGGCATCCATGGCAGGGAGCGGGGCACCGATGATGTGCTGCGCGGTATTCACCACCCGTTGTAGTGCATGATTAAAACCGGCCTCGACTAAAAATAGGTTTCCGTTTTAAAAATCGATAATTTTTTAGTCGCAGGTCTAGTCGAAGCCGGTTTTCTTCATAGTCGAGGAAGGTTTTCAACATATGGGAGGTGGTAGGAGGTTGCAGGTCACCTCGACCTTGAATTTTTTTTGGGTGGTGGGCAAGATCACCAGAGGTTGCTGTTTAGGTCTCCTAAGTGGGACATACAGCGCTTGCAGTGCCGGAGACCCGGGTTCAATCCCAACTACGGGTGCTGTCTGTGCGGAGTTTGTACATTCTCCCTGTAACCACGTGGGTTTTCTCCGAGATCTTCGGTTTCCTCCCACACTCCAAAGACGTACAGGTATGTAGGTGAATTGGCTTGGTGTGTGTGTAAATTGTCCCTATGTGTGTGTGTGTGTCGGATAGTGCAAATGCATGGGGATCGATGGTCGATGCGGACTTGGTGGGCCGCAGGGCCTGTTTCTGTGCTTCAGAAATGAAATTGCTTGGGAAGGCTCAGTTTAATCGCTGGGCTTTCAATGACTAAGCACCAGAAGATGGGAACTACAGCATCTCTAATCTTTCCTGCAAATCACACGCTTCCTGCCTCAAACAGTCCCTTCACTGTTACAGGTGAATCTTCTTGGAGGTGATTTCAGAAATGAAAGCTTATTCTTGGACCATGTACATCCTGACACAGTGAGGAGAGACTTGGAGCAGTTACTGAATCTTTCTGTGCCACCATTATTGATTAGTGTAGCAATTGACCTTGGTTGTGAATGCAATTTGTAAACGTAAACTTCTCATATATTAACTTTGAGGTAGACAGAAATGCTGGAGAGACTCAGCGGTCGAGACCTGAAACGTCACCTTTGCTCCATAGATGCTGCCTCACCCGCTGAGTTTCTCAAGCATTTTTGTCTACCTTTGATTCTTCCAGCATCTGCAGTTCTTTCTTAAACACATATTAACTTTCTATTACTTGTTGCAGATTTAAAAATGACAATGCTACCGAGTCTGACTATTTGTAAGTAAGATTGCTGTTGGTACCCGTGTCTGCACCCCAACCTATCCTACCTCCGCCCTTTGCAGTGTGTGTGTATGTAGTGGCTCCAGGATTCAGTAAGCATCTTTTTCAGGTTCCTTAATCCGATTCCAATCGCTGGTCGGCACGGACTCTGTGGGCTGAAGGGCCTGTTTCTGTGCTGTATTTCAAAACTAAACCTGTGTCTGCACCCTAATCTACCTAACCTCCAAATATAAAAGGTTATCTTTGGACGATGTACATTCTGACACAGTCATGAGATGGACAGGGCACTTACTGAACCCAGAGCATATAACCTGATTTCTGTGGTATCATTGCTGATTAGTGTAGTGCATAACCTTAGTTATCAATGTCATTTGTAAGGGTGTACAGGCCCTGTCCCACTTGGTGATTTTTATGGGCGACTGCCGGCATCATATCAGTGTCACCAAAAGATTTTGAACATTTCAAAATCCAACAGCGACGAAAAAAATGTTGCAACATTTGAAAAAACATACATCATCATGCCGCATCACACCGTGTAACGCCGCCGCGTATTTTTCGGCGACCTAATACGTCAGTCAATGATGCCGGCAGTTTCCGAAAAAATCGCCAAGTGGGACAGGCCCTTTATACTCTGATATATTAACTTTTCATTGCTTGTTGCAGATTTAAAAATGACAGCATTAACCCGTCTGACTATATGTAAGTAAGATTGTTTTTGGTACATGGCGTGTCTTGTAAATTATGACATGTAAATGATAAAGAGGGTTGCAAGGTGGCACAGTGGTAGACTTGTTGCCTTACAGCACCAGGGTCCTGGGTCTGATCCCGACCACGGGTGCTGACTGTGCAGAGTTTGTGCGTTCTCCCTGTGACCTGTGTGGGTTTATCCGAGGACTCAGGTTTCCTTCCACAATCCAAAGATGTACAGGTTTGTAGGTCAATTGACTTTTGGAAAAGAAAATTGTAAAGTGGCCCTAGTGTGTAGGATTGTGCTAGTGTACGGGGTCCTTGTTCGGCATGGACTCGGTGGGCTGAGGGGCCTGTTTCTGTGTTGTAAACCAGTGTCTGCATCGTAACCTACCCTACCTCCAGCTGCACATTGTTATCTCCAGGTTTCATTGAGCATCTCATTGAGGTTCCTTGTACCACCTCCCAGCTCCCACACCATGTATCATCTGAAAGTACAAGGGAGGAAGGGCAGTGCTTCTCTCTCCATAACCCGGAACAAGGGGGAGGGGGGGGGAGAGGGGGGGAGAGAGAGAAGGGAGGGTAGAGAGAGAGGGGGGGAGAGAGAGGGGGGAGAGAGGGGGGGAGAGAGGGGGAGTGGGGGGAGAGAGATGGGAGGGGAAGAGAAAGGGATGGGGAGAGAGGAGAGGAGGGAAGAGGAGGAAGGCCGGGGGGAAAGAGAGGGAGGAGGAGAGAGCGGAGGGGAGGGGTAGAGAGAGGGGGGGGGGGGAGAGGAGGGGGGGGGGGGGGGGGGAGAGAGGGGGAGGAGGGGAGAGGGGGAGGGGGGGGGGAGAGGAGAGGGAGGGGGGCAGAGAGAGTACATTTTTACTTCAACCCAAACCCAACTAAGCATTTGCAGGCAGTGCTTTTTACCTCTAACCACATTTTCATTTTCAAACCAAATTAAGGGTACTCACAGTGCTGTAGACATTTGTCAGTGTCATTCAAAGCTCTGATTGAGGCACACCACTTGCAGAGACTGATTGAGGCACACCACTCCTGGTTTTATAGTCCCACCCCCTCCCTCCAGCAGGGGCAGTAGAGAGAATGGGGAATGTTGTAAAAACATTAATATCTCTGTCAATTTTCATCGACGGGAAAAATCCTCGGCACACATGCGGTGGAGGGGAGCTCTGAGCGAGGTGGCCAAAAATGACGGCCGTAGGTGGCGGCGTACTCTTGGAAACCGCAGCACAGAAAGCCAAAACCGGTCAAGAACAGAGTTTTAGTAATATAGATATTAGATATGTTAATTCCTTCTCTCCAGAGATGCTGCCTGTCCCGCTGAGTTACTCCAGCATTTTGTGTCTACCTTCTCCAATTCACAGCTGGCCCAGAGTTGCGTATCTCTGTTGGCTGGGAATAGTGGTTCATTCCTCATATTTCACGAGTCACATCTCTGATGTCGAAGGCAGATGTCCAAGATGGAATACACCACAACATGGCTGTTGGTCGACTGAGGAAAATAAGTGTTTGAAGATCAAAACTCAATGAAAGGCAGAACAAGTCCAGAGTAACCAACCTTAGAGAAGTGAGACACTGCAGTGTGGTCTGTTTCACAGTGAAGTGCCTTCTCCACTACCTGCAAGGAAATTAATCTCAGCTACACTGACAGCAGTCTATATCCACTCCCCCCCCCATTGCAGATGTCAAATTTCCTCTGAATGAACTGCACTCTGCTATCAATATCCTTGAGACAAAACAGCCCAAAGCCAAAGTCATTGTAGCTGGAGACTTTAATCAAGCCCACCTCGAAAGCGTAATACAATTAGCGTTTCTTGTGTCCCACCAGGGACTAGAACACCCTCGACCTCCACTACACATTCATAAAAACACATACCGCTCCATGTTCCCCCCACATTCCCGTAAATCTGATCATCTATCTGTGCTTGTGCTCCCTGCCCACACAATGTAAGTGAAGCGGGAAGATCCGATACAGAAAGTTGTTCAGTTGTTAGTCTGTGGAAATGGATGACATGTCAGTGGACTGGTCCATAAGATCTCATGCCTTAATGACTACCGTCCAGTAACCTTGACATCCACCATTATGAATTGTGCCGAGAGGCTGGTTATGGCACACATTAGCTCCAGTCCAGCAAGCAGCCTTGATCCACGGTAGATTATCTAGCGCCACAACAGGTCCATCCATGGCCCAAAACCCATCCCTGGAACACTGGCATAAGGACACCAACAATAGACTCTCATTCATGGACTACAACAGCCTTCAATACCATTATCCCATCTAAGCTCATCTGCAAACTCATGGAACTTGGTGTCAGCACTCCCTTCTGCGACTGGATCCTCGACGTTCTGATCCACAGAACACAGTCGGTGAGGAAAGGTGCCAAATCATCCTCCGTGATCATTCTTCACCATGGCCCCTCGCAAGGATGTGTTCTCAGCTCCTTACATTAATCCTTATTCATTCCCGACTGTGCAGCCAAACGACAATCCAATTCAATCCACAAGTTTGCAGATGACACGACTGTAGTGGGCCAGACCATCACACAAATCAGCCTCCCTTCCATTGACACCACCTTCAGCAAGGCTGTCAGCATCATCGAGGGCCAGTCTCATCCCGATCACTCTGTCTTTTCCCCTCTCCCATCAGGCAGGAGATACAGAAGTTTGAAAACACATACAGGGCACCTCAAGAGTCAGGGGCAGTTTCTTCCCACTGTCCATGCCATCCAATTTGCCAAGTAATGCAAATGATGCTATTAATATACCAGACTGATTCCTGGGATGTCAGGACTGTCTTATGAAGAAAGACTGGATAGACTTGGTTTATACTCTCTAGAATTTAGAAGATTGAGAGGGGATCTTATAGAAACTTACAAAATTCTTAAGGGGTTGGACAGGCTAGATGCAGGAAGATTGTTCCCGATGTTAGGGAAGTCCAGGACAAGGGGTCACAGCTTAAGGATAAAGGGGAAATCCTTTAAAACCGAGATGAGAAGAAACTTTTTTCACGCAGAGAGTGGTGAATCTCTGGAACTCTCTGCCACAGAGGGTAGTTGAGGCCACTTCATTGGCTATATTTAAGAGGGAGTTAGATGTGGCCCTTGTGGCTAAGGGGATCAGGGGGTATGGAGAGAAGGCAGGTACGGGATACTGAGTTGGATGATCAGC
Source organism: Leucoraja erinaceus (assembly GCF_028641065.1). Taxonomy (NCBI): domain Eukaryota; kingdom Metazoa; phylum Chordata; class Chondrichthyes; order Rajiformes; family Rajidae; genus Leucoraja; species Leucoraja erinaceus. Next base: position 23,747,647 of record NC_073408.1, on the reverse strand, counting down.
CATGATCATATTGAATGGCGGTGCAGGCTCGAAGGGCCGAATGGCCTACTCCTGCACCTAATTTCTATGTTTCTATGTAATATATATACTGTATACTTAAGGTTTGCACCGGAAATTGGAAGACATGATATAGCCCTGGAGAGTGTCGAACAATTGTACTTTAAAAGGGCAGCGTAGTGACACAGCGATAGAGTTTCTGCCTTACAGCACCAGAGACCCAAGTTCCATCCTGATTACGGGTGCTGTTTGTGGCTTCCTCCCACACTCCAAAGTCTTGCAGGTTTGTAGGTTAATTGTCTTCCGGAAAATTGTAAATTGTGTAGGATAGTGCTCGGGTACGGTGTAATCGCTGGTCGGCGCAGACTCGATGGGCCGAAGGGCCTGTTTCTGCTCTGTATGTCTGAAGTCTAAAGAAAAGTCTAAAGAACAAGGGATCCCAGGGAGTGCAGGGTGCATGGCTCCCTAAAGGTAGTGAGTAATGTGTTGTAAAAATTGGGCAAAGAGGTAAAGACCTTGGGCACAGTTGCCTTTCAATGGGAGGATATTGAGTATAAAAGATGGGGCATCATGATAGAGCTGTACAAATCATTGATGAGACCATGCTTACGGTTCAGGTGTACTGCGTACCTATGTAGCGGCGACTGTGGAGGCCTCAATAGGCCCAACTATGGGTGGACATGGGGAGAGAGACTGGACTTTGTGCCTTCCCCCACTGTGGTTCCCACTGTGGGGGGATGTTTTTATGTTTTAATGTTACACTTCTTTAATGCTGTGTTGTATTTTTATTAGTGTGCTGCAAGGACATCTGAATTTCCCCTGAATAAGGGGATTTATTATTTATTATTATTATTATTATTACTATTATTATTATTATAGTGGAGGAAGGCTGTCATTAAGTTGGAAAATGCAGAAAAGAGTTATCAGTATGTTACCTGGACTTGTGGGCTTGAGTTATAGGGAGGAGCTGGTTAGGCTGGGACTTTTTTTCCGTGGCATGTGGGAAGCTAAGGTTAGATCTTTTGAAGCAGACAATATAATGTGGGGGCAGCATGGATAAAGTGGAGCCTCATGGTCTTTTCCCCAACATGGAGGATTCTAAAATTGGAGGTCATGAACGTTAAGAGGGAATGGAGAGATTTGAAAGGAATGTCAGGGGCAACATTTTCACTCAGAGGACCTTCCATAACTGGAGCGAGCTGTAAAAGAGGATATGATTGTGACTTTCACAAGACATTTTGGACAGATATATGGATAGAAACATAGAAACATAGAAAATAGGTGCAGGAGTAGGCCATTCGGCCCTTCGAGCCTGCACCGCCATTCAATATGATCATGGCTGATCATCCAACTCAGTATCCTGTACCTGCCTTCTCTCCATACCCCCTGATCCCTTTAGCCACAACGGCCACAAGTAACTCCCTCTTAAATGTAGCCAATGACTGGCCTCGACCACCTTCTGTGGCAGAGAATTCCACAGATTCACCACTCCCTGTGTAAAAAATGATTTTCTCATCTCGGTCCTAAAAGACTTCCCTCTTGTCCTTAAACTGTGACCCCCTAGGGTTTGAAGGGTTTAGAGGGATACAGGCCAAAGGCAATCAAACAATACCTACCCAGGGGGATTGTCATGGACAAGGGGCAGGTGGGGGGGGGGGGGGGGGGGGGGGGGGGGTACAGCTCTATGACTCTAATTGGATTGCATTTACAGACAGGGAATGGCTTTGTATGGCCCCATTGCATGGCCTATTCTTTCATGGCTCAGGAATAGAACATGGGGAGAACCTCCAAACTCTCGTGCAAATTCCACGGCCACTTCCCTTGAGACTTCTTCACGGGTACAGGAGCAATAATTTCAAAAATGAAAGGCCCGTTTTGGATCAGGTACATCCTGATGAGACGGATAGAACGGTTACAGAACCAAGAGTAACAATCAGTCTTCTGTGCTACCATGGTTATTTGGTGCAGCACAAGACTGCAGTTGTGAACATAATTTGTAAGGGTTTAACCTCGTGTATATTAACTTTACATTGCTTGTTTCAGGTTGAAAAATGACAGCCCTACTGAGTCTGCCACTTTGTAAGTAAGGTTGTTTTTGGTACTTGTATGTGCACCACACCAGCACATTGTTATATATGTATGTAAAATCTCTAGTATTCAGTAAGCATCTCATTGAGGTTCCTTATACCACCTCCCAGCTCCCTCACCATGTACTTCTTTTTCTTCTTGCGTATGGCATGCACAGCCTAAAGTTGTGGGACAACTGGTTCTATTTGATCTTATTTGATTGTGCACGCCAGATTGATTGCATTCGTTGAAACAGGGCGGACCACATGAAGGTTGCAATCTCCCACCCCCCTCATCATGTACCATCTGAAAGTACATGAGGAGGAAGGTCAGTGCTTCTCTCTATATTACCCTGCAGATCTCACAGGCACCAATGTTGAACAATTCCTACAACTAGTCAAGTCAAGTCAAGTCAAGTCAAGTTTATTTGTCACATACACATACGAGATGTGCAGTGAAATGAAAGTGGCAATGCTCGCGGACTTTTGTGCAAAAGACAAACAACCAAACAACCAAAGGTGTAGTCTTGGTCTTCCAACCAACCTCATTGCGATTCTTGGACATTTTCTCTGGAACTGTAATGCTCGTATGTTGTAACACCACTTTCTTCACTCTGGCATTTTTCTCTTTGCCCCACCTGTTGTACCTGTGTTGGGCTTGGTTGTACTCAAGGATAGTGTGATTTGACTGCATCGCATACAAGCAACGTTTTTCATTCTGTATTGGTACACATTACTGTTGCAAGGGGAAATTCGCGGAGGTCCCTTCTTTACCAAGTGAGCAGATGAAGTGGCTTTTAGTTGTGTGCCTAGAGTCTTCTCCATTTCACAGCTGGTCCGGAGTTGTGTAACTCTGTGGCTTGGAAAATGAAACCCATCTGTCACAAGTCACATTTCTGCAAAAGCAAATGTTAAGCAGAGATAGATAGATTCTTGATTAGTTTGAGTGTCAACGGTTATGGGAACAAGGCAGGAGAATGGGGTTAGGATGGAGGGAGAGATAGATCAGCCATGAATGAATGATGGAGTAGACTTGATGGGCCGTATGGCCAAATTCTGCTCCTATCACTTATGACCTTATGCTGAAGATGGAATTCACAGCCACGTGGCCTTTTGTTAGCTGAGGAAAGGAGTATTTAGTATAGTATAGTATAGTATATCTTTATTGTCATTTTCCTGAGTACTCACATACCCAGAGGAAACAAAAAAACGTTGCTCAACCAGTGTCCATTCAGTGTGCAGTAAAAAATAAATAGAAATAAAAATACAAATTAAATTAAACACTCTACTCTCTACTAAACATCAACAGGCGTTCCGATCGGCAGCGGCACGACAGTGGCTCTGCTGCAGTGTGTCCAGGTTGATGGTTGGTGTGCAATATTTGAGGATGAGGACTCAATATTGATGATTCAATGAACAACAGTGTTCCATAACCCCCTCTATCTCCGACACTTGAACCATCTTCTGAACTGGACCATCCTACCACCAACCAGAGAGCAGTCATGAGCTACTATCTACCTCTTTGTAGATCCTTGGACTATTTTTGGTCTGACTTTACTGGACATTATCTTGCACTAAACGTTATTCACATTATTCCCTTTATCATGTTTTTGCACACTGTGGACGGCTCGATTGTAATCATGTATTGTCTTTCCGCTGGCTAGTTACCACGCAGCAAAAGCTTTTCACTGTACCTCGGTACACATGACAATAACCCAAACTCAAACCTATGAACAGCAATCACTTCAAGGTACTGAGGAGGCACTGCCATTGCTGTCTCCACAAGGTCCTCCTGTTCCACTGCTAGATAAGCAAACCTACATCAACATTCTCTCCCAAGCCAACGTCACCCAAAATAGTTGAGAGCATTTGGTTTCTTTGGGATACAGCATGGAAATAGGCCCCACTGTCCACCAAGTCCATGCCGACCATTTTATGATGTGGAGAGTGGGAAAGGAAGTGTTGAAAGGACAACTTTTTTGCAGTCGCCATGCGTCAACATGTCATTGTCAGCAAGGACAAGTTATATTATTTCTTTAAATGCTAACCATTATTCTCAAGCAGTTCCTCAGAATTCAGGTTGGCTTGTTTTCACTTCCACACATGGAGCAGGAAGTGGCTGGCAGGTTCATGAGGAAGTGGCTGGTTTGGGCAGGACTTCTCTCTCCCCTCTACATAAGGTTTCACAGGTCTCAATCTCAATCTTTGGTGATCCTTCAACACCTGTGTGGCTGCGGGCCAGAAGATCCCAGGAGTCAGTGCGGATGTTGCACATCTTCAAGAAAGTTATGAGCACATTCTTAATTTGTTTTCCCATTTTGCTTAACCGCTGTTACAGAGCTTGGAACACATTTCTGGTCGTTTCACTTCTTCAGGAGAGTTTTGAGCACATTCTTGAGTCTTTTTCTCCCTCAACTAAGCAATCTCTTCCCAATATGAAGTTTGGAACAGCATGCCTGGTGTCCAGCATGAGACAATGGAGTGTACCCAGCCTAGCCAACTTGATTAAGCAAGGGACTGAGTGCTTGAGGTATCAGCCTTCAAGTGCCAGCTGATATTGGTTCACTTAAGCGCCTGTCCCACTTACGCAATTTTTTTCGCCGACTTCCCGGCACCCGTCATAGTCGTAGCAGGTCGCCGAAAAATTTCAAAATCTAGCGGCGATCAGAAAAGGGTGTGACTATTAACGACCATACAGGCGTCACGTGTCGACATGTCACAGGGTGACGTCTGTTTGGCCATGAGCAGTTGCCCAAAAAGTCGTACCCTTTTCTGGTCGCCGCTAGATTTTCAATATCTTGCCATTTTTTCGGCAACCTGCTGCGACTATGATGTGTGCTGGCAAGTCGCCGAAAAAATCGTGTAAGTAGGACAGGTCGTTTATTCATCCAGTGAAACTGAAGGGGTTTGTGAAGACACTGTTGATTATATTTTTCCAATGCCAACTGTATGTAGTCCAGGTCTCGAATGTACATTGGAACGTAACATTGTCAATTGTCCTATGCACGGTGAGGTACAGTTACAATGAAATTCTTGCTTGCAGCAGCACCATGGGCACATAACATCGCACATAAAAGGGACACGTTGGTGAAATTACGATGCAAAGAACGAGACCGGGAATGATCGGACAACATTGTAAATGCTGTAGAACAACTCGGGACAGCAGAGACCTCTTGGTTGTTCAAGCTGTGGCTTCAAGCTATGACCGAACGGAATTCCTATTTGGAGACACCAGGAACTGCAGAGGCTGGAATCTGGAGCAAATAATTGGTGCTGGAACTCTGGTGGGAACTGCAGAAGCAGAGGGATAGACTGATGCCGAGTCTCGCGCCAAAAACATTGGAAATCCTCTTATTTGCCTATTGTCATGTAAGAGGTTCAAGGCATTGACAAAATAACAGAACTAGCCGGTGCACTGTGCAGCATAAAAGTATGGTTAACTGTTTGTTTTCCAGAGTTCAGCTCTCCTGTACATTATGTGCTATTAACAGCACACTTCTGTTCGGGGATCGATTGAGCAAAACAGCAAACTGCTGGAGGAATTCTGTGGGGTTATCATCTCTTTGCCTCCACAGTAGCTGCCTGACTCACTGAGTACCTCTGACAGTCAGTTTTTCTGCATGAAATTCCAGCATCTGCTGTCTCTCTTGTGCTTGGGGCCCGACAGACTCTGGCATGGAGGGGTCTGGGTCCGAGAGCGAATCTATTATACCACAGTTCAAGGCGATAAAAGTTTGATCTTTACTTTATCTCCGCTTTTTTACAGAGTTACCAGCACTTGCTCACCCTGGCATACACTCAGCACCGATCCCACCCTCTCAGGGTAAGTCTTCAAATCATTCAAGCAAGACGTGCAAACCAACCTCCCTCCCATTGACTCCACCTACACTTCACGCTGCCTCGGCAGGGCCACCAGCGTAATCACGGATGAGTCTCACCCCAGACACTCCCTCTTCTCCCCTCTCCCATCAGGCAAGAGGTACAGAAAAGCGCACACCTCGGGGATCGTTGGTCGACATGGACTTGATGGGCCAAAGGGCCTGTTTCCATGCTGTATCTCTAAATTAAAGTAAATAGACTTAAGTAACTAACTAACTACCTAACTCCTTGATCGGACTCTGCTGGCTTTACCTTGCACTAAATGTTATTCCCTTATCATGTATCTGTACACAGTAAATGGATCGATAGTAATCATGTATTGTCTTTCTGCTGATTGGAAAGCATGCAACAAAAGCTTTTCACTGTACCTCGGTACACGTGACAACAAACTAACTAACCAACCTACCAACTAACTACATAACCAGCTAACCAACTAACCAACTAACTAACTAACTAACTAACTAACTAACTAACTAACTAACTAACTAACTAACTAACTAACTAACTAACTAACTAACTAACTAACTAACCCCATCAACCTAACTAAACACCTAACTAACTGACCGACCGACCGACCAGCCAACTGACTAACTGACCCATTGTTGCGGGCTGGGAGGGTCTGTATACCACGTGTACATGGAGTGCGTGAGGCTGCAGCCACTGTTTGAATATCTAAAGGGGCTGCTCCTTGCCTTCTGGCTGCATTTTTCACCCACCATCCTCATCTTTGGACACGCTGTGCGTAGGGGAGAGGGTAGGGCTGAAGATGTCCTGGTTGGGTTGCTCCTGGGCCTGGCCAAGCTGGCCATCCACAAGTCACGGTGCCAGGCGGTGGAGGGCTCTACACGAGCCGGCTGCCTGCCCCTTTTCCGGGGTTACGTCCGTGCCCGGGTGGGGTTAGAAAGGGAATACGCCCTGTCCACGGGCACCCTGGGGGAGATGCGGGACCGCTGGGCTCCGCAGGGATGTGAATGTATCCTCAATAAGGATTGTATCATAGTTGTATAGTAATTTATTGTGGATATATTGTATTATGTATTGTATTTTGTATTGTATTTGTATTGTATTATGGTGGTGGGTTCTGGCTTGTTTTATTGTAGTGTAAATAATATTGTTTAATAATTGAATACATTTTTTGATTTAAAAAAAACCTGACTAAGCCAAACTAGCTGACTAGCTGACTAGCCAACTGACTAGCTGAGTAGCCAACTGACTAGCTGACTAGCTGACTAGCCAACTGACTAACTGACTAACTAATTAGTGATTATAAAGTGGGTTTGCTCAACTTTGACACTGCTCTTGACTTTGTGTTTTTTTACAGTTTCATTCGGAATGGCAATTTGTTTTTAACACTTGAAGGTGACTGGTGGCACCAAGCAAATTATTTGACCAAGACGTTGCCATACGGGATAAAAGGCAGTGGTGAGGACCCCACTATTGGCATTTATTTTGTCTTTTCTACTGTAAATGTGGTTGATACAGCTCCCTCGTCCCAAACATGAACATAACATGAACATAAGTTTATGAGGGTTTAAGTTTCTTTACCAGAAGGTTTCAGAACCGGTTTCTGGTTTGTATTAACGATGTTGGAGGTGTTTAATTTAGCTTTAGAGATACAGCATGGAAACAGGCTCTGTGTGTGAGAGTGTCATTTACAAGGTGTTTAGGTGGTGCAGAGTTGGGGATGATGCCGGTCGACAATGACCACACTGACATTTGCGGTGGAGCGAATGACGTGATATGGTTTATTTATAGTGACAAGAAGTCCAGGTCTGTGTAGGATTGCGGTCTCTCACCATCAGGGCACATGAGAAGAGGCATTGGCGATCTCGAGCTTGTGGGGGGAAACCGAAGATCTCGGAGAACATGCACGCAGGCCACGGGGAGAACGTACAGTACAAACTCCATACAGATAGCACCAGTAGTTGGGGTGGAACCCGGGTCTCAGACACTGCTGCGCCACCATGCCGCCCCTCTCTCTCTTTCTTTCTCTGACCTTTTCTGCAGAAACATTTCTGACTTTTATCATGTATCTATATATCTGTAAATGTAACAATTGTAATTATGTATTGTCTTTCCACTGACGGGATAGCACGCAACAAAAGCTTGTCACTGCACCTCGGTGCATGTGCCAATAATAAACTAAACTGTAAGACAGATACCACTTTACCCATTGGGTATTTTCAGTTTTCCCTTTACTTCAGATTTCCCACAACTGCAGAGTTTATTTCCCATAATTTCAGCAATACTTCAGACTGAATATGTACATCTCCTCCAGCAGACTATCTACAAGAGACAAGCCTTCTCCACCCTATCTTCACCTGCAACACCACACGATCTATCACTCAGTCTCTCTAACCCTCTAAACCACAAGAGGCCCTTTGTGTAAGAAGGAACTACAGATGTTGGTTTAAACCGATAGAGACAAAATGCTGGACAGCAGGACAGGCATGATCTCTGGAGAGAAGGAATGGGTGATGTTTTGGGACGAGACCCTTCTTCAGTCTGAAAGTCACAGGAAAAGCGCATGGCTTTCAGTCTGAAGAAGGGTCTCAACCCAAAATGTCACCCATCCCTTCTCCCCAGAGGCCATTTCTTTTGTTCTCCCCTCCTCCTCTCCTCACTGCAACTATTTTACTTCTAGCATTTCATCGTTCAGATGAAAGATGAGTGATCTGGAATGGTAACTCTGTTATTCTCTAATCTGCGGAGAATTTCGAACCTGTTCTACTCTGATCAACAAGTGGACTGATCAAACAACAAAATGAGGCGCGGTACGTCTGCTACTGAAGATAAAGACAGTGGAAATGACACCGACAGTCTTGAAGAAGAATTAGCTTGGATGTAGTTGAGAAATAGCCAGGATAAGGAAACATTTGCGAGAGCTGTAGATGGAACCACAAACAGTATAGGTGATGTAGTGGAAAGTGAAACTCGGGAACTTAGAGCACCAAGCCAAGAGAGTCAAGAGTTTAGTTTAGTTTAGAGATACAGCACGGAAACAGGCCCTTCGGCCCACCGGGTTCACGCCGACCAGCGATACCCACACATTAACACCATCTATGGGCTCCATTGATACTGAGTTTCTCCAGCATTTTTGTCTACCTTAGATTTTCCAGCATCTGCAGTTCCTTCTTAGACAATAATAGTGCAAAAAGGCAAAAATAATACCCAGGTCTATATGTGTCGGAAGGAACTGCAGATGCTGGTTTACACTGAATATAGACACTAAATGCTGGGGTAACTCAGTGGGACAGGCAGCATCCCTGGAGAGAAGGAATGGGGGATGTTTCGAATCTGAAGATGGGTCTTGACTCAAAAACGCACCCATTCCTTCTCTCCAGAGATGCTGCCTGCCCCGCTGAGTTACTACAGCATTTTGTGTCTCCCCCCCAAGTCCATGTAGCTCAGAACTTATTTGGAAGTTGTGGTGCTTAATAGCCTGATGGTTAGAAGGAAGAAGCCATATTTAAACCTGGATGTTGCAGTTTCCAGGCTCCTACATCTTCTACCTGATGGCAGGAGTGAAATGAATGTGTGGGTCTGATGATGCTGGCTGTCCTATTGAGGCAGGGTGTGCTGTAAATCACTTTGATGGTGGGGAGTTCAGTACCGTGATGGACTACATTTAAACAATGTCATCCGAATTATTGGTCATAAGGTCATGTGATAGGAGCAGAATTAGGCCATTCGGCCCATCAAGTCATTCAATCATGGCTGTTCTATGTCTCCCTCCTGACCCCATTCTCCTGCCTTCTCACAATAACCCTTGACACCTGCACTAATCAAGAATGTATCAATCTCTGCCTTAAAAATATCCATTGACTTGGCCTTCATAGCCTTCTGTGGCAAAGAATTCCACAGATTCCCCACCCTCTGACTAAAGAAATTCCTCCTTCCTGAATGAATTTCCTCTCATTCTGAGGCTATGACCTCTGGTCCTAGACGCTCCCACTAGTGCAAACATCCTCTCCACATCCACTCTGTCCAGGCCTTTCACTATTCGGTGTCTAAGACAAATCTGTTGGTGTGTAGGAGCTGATTTGTGGGATCGCAGGGTGAGGAACTAACAAGGGAATGGGCTTCTTTTGGATCCGACAGTATAATGAAAAAGAGTTCATTATTAGTCTGGTTGTGAAAGGGGGATTTAGGGAACAATAATCCAAATATGCTATAATTTTCCAAAAAGATGGAAAGTCATTTAATTCAATGTGAAAACAGTAAAATAGGACTTGATGTTTCAATCCCTGTAATGAGTCGTCACTCTTGCTATTTGCAGTGGGATTGGAGTGGTGAAATGTAGGGTAGGTACGTCAACGGGGTCATCAGGTGGGCACCCTCCTTCTTTGACGTTTCATTGATAAGCCCACAACGTCTCTAGAGGGCTCAACGTTGATGCCTAGCGTCACAGTTACACCCCCCCCCCTCAATTCTATACCTTCCTGTCTTCATCTTGCAGCACAATTGTCATCTCTCCTTTTGATCCAAAGCCAATTGCTGCTTTTTTTCTGCAGAATTTGATAATGGCTTGATTGCTTGTTGGAGGGAGCGACCCCTCACCCCCATTTTCTTCAATGGACTGGTCGTATATGTGGCAACAAATCCCCTGCATCCCACTTCGACAGGGAAAATCTTGGTCTTCCAACCATTCTGGGAAGCTTCAGTTGCCAGTTCAGAGCACTTGTTCTTTTCCCTCTCATAAGCTTCTTCAACACCATCTTCCCATGGAACTGTCAATTCCACAACGTATGCCAACTTGGCTGTTGTGGACCACGGGACGTGTCTGGCCGGAGTGTTGTAGCCACAATGTCTGGGGGAAACACAGGCTTTTTTTCCAAGTCCACTTCCATTATCCAATCTCGAGAAGAATGTTTGCATCCTTTGATGTTATCTGCTGCTCTGGACGTTGGCCTGCTTGTACAAATGTTGTGAAGTGGACATTTCCTGCCGATGTTGGTGGAGAAGCATTTGTGAACTTGCGCCTCTGTTCCAGGATAGATGCCAGCTGTCTGAGAACTTGGTTATGCCGCCAAATGTAACGCCCTTAGCTGAGGCTCATAGTGCATCCTGTTAAAATGTGCCTTAGTGATGCAGGTGCTTGGCAAAGGGAGCAAGTGGGGTCTTCTCCGAACCACTGCTTCAGGCTCTGGGGTGATGGTCGAACATCGTAAGTGACTCTGATGACAAAACTTAGCCGAGATCTCTCCATTTGCCAGATGTCACGCCAGCTGAGTTTCCTCTTTTCCAGGCTCTCCCAGTCAGTCCATTGGCCCTGCTTCGTCATTGAGATGGCCTTGGTGTGTCGCTCCGCCTCCTCCCGTCTTCTCACCTCCTCCACCACGAGCCGTCTCTTCTGCACTGATGTTGCCTTTTAGGAGCTTTTGGGATGAGCCCGAGCCCGAGCCTGGCTCTCCTGTGTTGGAATTGGCCAACCACATCCCGGAAATGAAGAGCAGACTTAGCATTCTGAACGGCTTCAGATGTGGTCCACTTCCTCCCCGTTGCCACACGGGGATTCAGTGAGGGTCGTGACCAACCTTGCTTTAGTGCATTTCAACTCTTCCACAAGTCCTGCAATGGTCAATTCCAATTTGCCACTCCCGTACAGTCCGACAGCACTTAAGCATCGTAGAAGTCCAAGCCACTGTTTCACATGTGTGCTGATCATTCTTTCCAGCGTTTCCACTTTGTTGATGGGAATTTCATACATAGTTAAAAGCCACAGGATATTTGGTAGTATGCCAAGTTGGAAGCACCACAGCTTGAGTTTTCCTGGTAGCAAGGTCTTGTTGATGCGAGCTATGTGCGTGATGGTATCCTTTTTCAGTTGTTGAAACTGGTCGATGTCCTTGAGCTTTGCATCATACCATCGGCCCAAACTCTTCACTGGCATTTCTGAAACAGTTGGAACAGGTATTCCGTCAATATGAAATCTTTGATCCTTGACTTGACCTTTGACAATGGAGATGCTTCTGCCCTTGCTGGGTTCATCCTTGCCCATGTGATGTTTTGATGAAGTTTTTCCAAAAGTCCCTTGGTGCAGAGGACAGTTGTCATTAGTGTTGTTATATCGTCCATATAGGCTCGTATAGGTGGCAATCGCTGACCACACTGTCGCCGTCTTCCTCCCACAACCCATTTTGATGCTCTGATAATGTGCAGGGGGAGTGCTTTTTGAGTTTCCCAAAAGGAAAAAAATTGTCCACCATCACCAGACAAAGGCCCGGGAACCGTTGGAGAGAGTGGAGGAGGGTCAGGGCAGTGAGTATATAAATCGAGCACGGGGCTTGCTTTTACAGAGGCCCGGGAACAATTGGAGCGAGTGGAGGAGGGTCAGGGCTTACCGAAATCCATACTCCATAGGGAGGGTTCTGGTGGAAGCCGCTGATTGGTGGAAGCAGACTAGAGGAAGCAGCTGATTGGGTGCAACCTCAGGTTAGCATTTCTGCTTTCTGGGTAAAGGTGCAGTGCTTTAGTAAAGGTACAGTGAGCTAAAGGTACAGTGCTTTTTGTTTATATAATAAAGGTGCAGTTTAAAGGTCACGAGGGAGCAGCTGTTGTGAGTCAGATACCTGCTGATTTCTCCCAGCAGTTTCTATTGTATTATACGTATCGGATCCAGGGTAAGGCGGGAGAATGACAGTCAGAGCAGTACACTGTTCTGGATGTCAGATGTGGGAGGTCATGGTGTCGGATGGTCCTCCAGACGTCCACATCTGCACCAGGTGCAGCGAGATGGGGCTCCTAAGGGACCGTATTAGGATGCAGCTCTCTGTCTGGTCAGGGAGAGTGAGGAGGTCATAGAGGGGAGTTATAGGGAGGTGGTCACTCCAAAACCATGGGAGAGAGACATGTGGGTCACGCTAAGGAAGGGCAAAGGAGCAGAGGCAGGGACGAGTGAGTACTCCAATGTCGGTACACCTCGCAAATAAGTACTCCTGTTTGAGTACGGATGGGGGTGACAGCCTACCCGGGGGTAGCGACAGCGGACGGGCCTTCAGCGCAGAGACCGGCCCTGTTACTCTTGAAGGTAGGGACAAAAAGAGGGCAATAGTAATTGGGGACTCTATTGTTAGGGGGTCGGATAGGCGATTCTGTGGACGCAGTCGGGAGACCAGGATGGTGGTCTGCCTCCCTGGTGCCAAGGTCTCGGACGTGTCTCAACGTGTCCAAGATATCCTGAAAACAGAGGGAGAGGAGCCTGAGGTCGTGGTACATATAGGTACCAATGACATAGGTAAAAAAAGGGAAGAGGTCCTGAAGGGAGGATTTAGGGAGTTGGGAGGAGAGTTAAGGAAAAGGACCAAAAAGGTAACAATCTCAGGATTACTGCCTGTGCCACGCGACAGTGAGAGTAGGAATGGAGCGAGGTGGAGGATAAATGCGTGGCTGAAAGACTGGTGCAGAGGGCAGGGATTCAAGTTTCTGGATCATTGGGACTTATTTTGGGGAAGGTGGGACCTGTACAGAAAGGATGGGTTGCACTTGAACCCGAGGGGGACCAATATCCTGGCGGTGAAATTTGCAAAGGCTACTGGGGAGACTTTAAACTAGAATGGTTGGGGCGAGGGACTCAAATAGAGAAAGCTAGTAGACAGAATGGGAGGCAGGAAGCAGAAAAGGGAAGCACTCGGGCACAAGAGGAGAAAGAAAAAAAAGGAAATAAACAGAGAATAAGAGGCGGGGGGTTTCTTAAATGTGCATATTTTAATGCTAGGAGCATTGTAAGAAAGGTGGATGAGCTTAGAGTCTGGACAGACACCTGGAAGTATGATGTTGTGGCGATCAGTGAAACATGGTTGCAGGAGGGCTGTGATTGGAAACTAAATATTCCAGGATTTCATTGCTTCAGGTGTGATAGAATTGGAGGGGCAAGAGGTGGAGGTGTTGCATTGCTAGTCAGGGAAGATATTACAGCAGTGCTTTGGCAGGATAGATTGGAGGGCTCATCTAGCGAGGCTTTTTGGGTGGAACTGCAGTGGGAAAGGGGTAGCAACACTTATAGGGGTGTATTATAGACCGCCAAATGGGGATCGAGAATTGGAAGAGCAAATATGTAAGGAGATAGCAGATATTAGTAGTAAGCACAAAGTAGTGATTGTGGGAGATTTCAACTTTCACACATAGACTGGGAAACACATTCGGTAAATGGGCTGGATGGTTTGGAGTTTGTAAAATGTGTGCAGGATAGTTTTTTGCAGCAATACATAGAGGTACCTACTAGAGGAGGGGCAGTGTTGGACCTCCTGTTAGGAAATGAGACGGGACAGGTGGCGGAGGTATGCGTTGGGGAACAGTTCGGGTCCAGTGATCACAATACCATTAGTTTCAATATAATTGTGGAGAGGGTCAGAACTGGACCTAGGGTTGAGATTTTTGATTGGAGAAAGGCTAACTTTGATGAGATGCGAAATGATTTAAAAGGAGTGAACTGGGACATTTTGTTTTATGGGAAGGATGTAGAAGAGAAATGGAGGACATTTAAAGGGGAAATTTTAAGAGTACAGAATTTTTATGTTCCTGTTCGGTTGAAAGGAAACAGTAAAAATTGGAATGAGCCCTGGTTTTCAAGGGAAATTGGACATCTTGTTCGGGAAAAGAGGGAGATCTACAATAATTATAGGCAGCATGAAGTAAATGAGGTGCTTGAGGAGTATAAGGAATGTAAAAAGAATCTTAAGAAAGACATTAGAAAAGCTAAAAGAAGATATGAGGTTGCTTTGGCAAATAAGGTGAAAGTAAATCCAAAGGGTTTCTACAGCTATATTAATAGCAAAAGGATAACGAGGGATAAAATTGGTCCATTGGAGACACAGAGAGGACAGCTATCTGCAGAGCCAAAAGAGATGGGGGAGATATTGAACAATTTATTTTCTTCGGTATTCACCAAGGAGAAGGATATTGAATTATGTGAGGTAAGGGAAACTAGTAGAGTAGCTATGGATACTATGAGTTTCAATGTAAAAGAAGTACTGACACTTTTGAAAAATATAAAAGTGGATAAGTCTCCAGGTCCTGACAGGATATTCCCTAGGACATTGAGGGAAGTTAGTGTAGAAATAGCCGGGGCTATGACAGAAATATTTTAAATGTCATTAGAAACGGGAATAGTCCCCGAGGATTGGCATACTGCGCATGCTGTTCCATTGTTTAAAAAGGGTTCTAAGAGTAAACCTAGCAATTATAGACCTGTTAGTTTGACTTCAGTGGTGGGAAAATTAATGGAAAAGATACTTAGAGATAATATATATAAGCATCTGGATAAACAGGGTCTGATTAGGAACAGTCAGCATGGATTTGTGCCTGGAAGGTCATGTTTGACTAATCTTCTTGAATTTTTTGAAGAGGTTACTAGGGAAATTGACGAGGGTAAAGCAGTGGATGTTGTCTATATGGACTTTAGTAAGGCCTTTGACAAGGTTCCTCATGGAAGGTTGGTTAAGAAGGTTCAACTGTTGGGTATAAATGCAGGAGTAGCAAGATGGATTCAACAGTGGCTGAATGGGAGAAGCCAGAGGGTAATGGTGGATGGTTGTTTGTCGGGTTGGAGGCAGGTGACTAGTGGGGTGCCTCAGGGATCTGTGTTGGGTCCTTTGTTGTTTGTCATGTACATCAATGATCAAGTCAAGTCGTCAAGTTTATTTGTCACATACACATACGAGATGTGCAGTGAAATGAAAGTGGCAATGCTCGCGGTCTTTTGTGCAAAAGACAAACAACAAAACAACCAAACAAATTATAAACACAATCATAACACACATATTCTTTTTACATAATAAATAATGGAAGGAAAAACGTTCAGTAGTGTTAGTCCCTGGTGAGATAGGCGTTTACAGTCCGAATTGCCTCTGGGAAGAAACTCCTTCTCAACCTGTCCGTTCTCACCGCATGGCAACGGAGGCGTTTGCCTGACCGTAGCAGCTGGAACAGTCCGTTGCAGGGGTGGAAGGGGCTCCCATGATTTTATTTGCTCTGGAGTTGCACCTCCTGTTGTATAGTTCCTGCAGGGGGTCGAGTGAAGTTCCCATAGTGCGTTCGGCCGAACGCATTACTCTCTGCAGAGCCTTCTTGTCCTTGGCAGAGCAATTCCCAAACCAGATGGTAATATTTCCGGACAAGATGCTTTCCACCGCCGCTGCGTAGAAGCACTGGAGGATCCTTGGAGACACTCTGAATTTCCTCAATTGCCTGAGGTGGTAAAGGCGCTGCCTTGCCTTACTCACGAGTGCTGAGGCGTGTGATGCCCATGTCATATACTCGGAGATGTGGACTCCCAGATATTTAAAACAGTTCACCCTATCCACAGGATCCCCATTTATCCTCAATGGAGTGTATGTCCTCGGATGATGTGCCCCCCTTCTGGTTGTCCAGATGGGAGAGAGCGGTGTGCAAGACCTGGGAGACCGCATCGTCCGTGGATCTGTTCGGACAGAATGCGAACTGCAACGGGTCCATGTTGCGATGGAGGAAGGCGAAGATGTGTTTCTTCACCAGCCTCTCAAAGCATTTCATGACTACCGAGGTAAGGGCCACCAGACGGTTGTCATTCAGAGAGGCTGGGGAGGCATTTTTTGGTACCGGTACAATGATGGATTTTTTGAAGCAGGCAGCGATCACGGACTTGTCCAGGGAGAGGTTGAATAATGTAGTGAGCACTGGAGCTAGCTGCGTAGCACAGGACTTGAGTACTCGCCCCGAGATGCCATCGGGGCCTGCAGCTTTTCCCGTGTTCACCCGTGTCAGAGCCCTCCTCACGTTGTGCTCGGACAGCGAGAATGTGTGCACATTCCTCCCTTCAGCTTCGGTAGCCAGCCCGCTGGCGGTATTGTCGATAGTCGGCAGACCTGCACTGGTGTTGCCCCTCTCGAAACGAGCGTAAAAGGAGTTCAGGTCATCAGCTAGGGAGGTGCCGGCACTTGCAGATGAGGGAGGGGTGCTCCGGTAGTTGGTTACAATCCGTAACCCCTGCCACAGGCTTCTGGTGTCCTGCTGCTCCATCTGTAACTCCATCTTGTCTCTGTACCTTCTCTTTGCGTCCTTCACCGCCCGTCGCAGTCGGTAGGACTTTGCCTTGTAGACGTCCATGTTTCCTGATGCCAGGCCCGAGTTGTAGGCAGCGGTGCGAGCATTCAGGGCCACACGAACAGACCCGTCTACCCAGGGTTTTTGGTTTGGAAAGGTGCTTACCCTTACCGTGGGGACGATGTTGTCGGTTACTGTAGCGATGAAGTCCGTGACTGCTTCCGCGAACTCACTGACGTCACAGGAACTTGCTTGGAACATATTCCAGTCGACATCACTCAGTGCATCTTGCAGCATGGCCTCTGACTGGTCGGACCACCGCTTTACGTCCCTCGTCTCTACCACTTCCCGAACTATCCTCTGTTTATACTCCTGTTTATACAGGATCTGGATGAAGGTGTGGTAAATTGGATTAGTAAGTATGCAGATGATACCAAGATAGGGGGTGTTGTGGATAATGAAGAGGATTTCCAAAGTCTACAGAGTGATTTAGGCCATTTGGAAGAATGGGCTGAAAGATGGCAGATGGCGTTTAATGCTGATAAATGTGAGGTGCTACACCTTGGCAGGTCAAATCAAAATAGGACGTAGATGGTAAATGGTACGGAATTGAAGAATACAGTTGAACAGAGGGATCTGGGAATAACCGTGCATAGTTCCTTGAAGGTGGAATCTCATATAGATACGGTGGTAAAGAAAGCTTTTGGTATGCTAGCCTTTATAAATCAGAGCATTGAGTATAGAAGTTGGGATGTAATGTTAAAATTGTACAAGGCATTGGTGAGACCAAATCTGGAGTATGGTGTACAATTTTGGTCGCCCAATTATAGGAAGGATAGAGAGAGTACAGAGGAGATTTACTAGAATATTGCCTGGGTTTAAACATCTAAGTTACAGAGAAAGGTTGAATAAGTTAGGTCTTTATTCTCTGGAGCGCAGAAGGTTAAGGGGGGACTTGATAGAGGTCTTTAAAATGATAAGAGGGATAGACAGTTGATGTGGACAAGCTTTTCCCTTTGAGAATAGGGAAGATTCAAACAAGTGGACATGACTTCAGAATTAAGGCACAGAAGTTTAGGGGTAACATGAGGGGGAACTTCTTTACTCAGAGAGTGGTAGCGGTGTGGAATGAGCTTCCAGTGGAAGTGGTGGAGGCAGGTTCGTTGGTATCATTTAAAAATAAATTGGATAGGCATATGGATGAGAAGGGAATGGAGGGTTATAGTATGAGTGAAGGGAGGTGGGACTAAGGGAAAAAAGGTGTTCGGCACGGACTTGAAGGGCTGAGATGTCCTGTCTCCGTGCTGTAATTGTTATATGGTTATCAAACAGTTTCGGCAAATAAACCTTCTTAAAATAGAAAGCAAGATCTATGTTAGGCAAGTTAGATTTTTTATGACCAACATTGCAGCGACAGTCTGAATGGCCTGTCCCAGGCATAAATCTCCTTGTATTCTCAGGAGAGATGAAAGATAAGCAAATGTACATCAGTACAATACTGCAATTCACAGTTTAAATGCTACAAAAGGCAGCTGACATGTAAACAGGACAATTAGCAGGATGTTGATTGAATGCAAAGCACCAGGACACAACTGTTTAGACAATGAACAGCAGAAACATGCCTAAACCAAGCCGCATTCACTGGAGTTCACATAGTGATCATCTTTGGTCTTTAGAAATATAGTGCGAAACAGGCCACTCGGCCCACTGAGTCCGTGTCGCCCGGCGATCACCCCGCACATTAATACTTTCCTACACATTTGGAATAATTTACAAATTTGTTCCCAAAGCCAATTAACCTACAAACCAGTACATCTTTGGGATGTGGGAGAAAACCGGATAACCCGGAGAAAACACGCACAGTCACAGGGAAAATGTACAATCACCGTACAGACAGCACCCGTAGTCAGGATCGAACCCGGGTCCCTGACGCTGTAAGGCAACAGTTCTACCGTAGTGCCACTGTGCTGCCCTTTCAGCATTCTCTCTGTCGGTACGGGTGCTGACTGTACGGGGCTTGCACGTTCTCCCCATGACCGCGTGGATTTTCTCCAGGTGCTCCGGTTTCCATCAACGCTCCAAAGATGGACAGGTTTGTAGGTTAATTTGGCTTTGGTAAAAATTGTAAATTGTCCCTAGTGTGTACGATAGTGCTAGTGTAGGGGGATCATGGATTCGATGGGCCGAAGGGCCCGCTTCCATGCTGTTTCTCTAAACTAAAACTAAACTAACCAATTGATTCCAGGAATGCACGGCATTAAGAAAGAGAAATAGAGAGAACGAACAACAACAAGTGACGGAAATCTGGAATGAAAATGTTGCGCAGTATCAGTGTGATTTTCCATCTTTGCTCGTCGAGGCAAGGTGGTGCCTGGCTATTTTCTTTGGCTGGACTTCGCTTTGCTTTGGCTCATTGCGCTTCCTACATTTATATGTAATTTTCAATTTCCAACAAGTTATTTTACCGAACTAAAGCCCTAGTGCGAGGTCTGGCAGGTGATTTGTGGACAAAGTCACCTTCCTGTCAATTTATACTAACATTTGTTAGCCTCGAGGGTTGGCTAATTGTGTGGGCGATGCCAACTCAACTCTTGCCCAACAGAAACTCTTGCCAAAATCATTAGTTTTGATTAGATTAGTTTCGAGATACAGCATGGAACCAGGCCCTGAGGCCACTGTGTCTGCAACGATCAATGATCACCCATACACTAGTTCAATCCTACACACCAGGGAATATTTACAGAAGCCAATTAACCTACAAACCTGCGCATCAGTGCAATGTGGGGGGAAACCGGAGCATAGGGAGAAAACCCCACGTGACCACAGGGAGAATGTGCAAACTCTATATTGACGGCAGTCATAGTCAGGATCAAACCTGGGTCTCTGGCGCTTGGAGGCAGCAACTCTACAGCTGCGCCACCGTGCCACACCCCCCTCCCCCCCAAGTGTGTGCAATGTGATGCCTAAAATATTATCATGAGCTCTCAGTCCAGTCCCAATGTCCCAGCTCAATGTGGCAGCTCAGTTGGAAGTTGGCAGCGTGGGTTTCTCCGAGAACTTCGGTTTCCTCCTACATTCCAATGACGTACAGGTTTGTAGGTTAATTGGCTTGATATATGTGTAAAACTTGGCCCTAATGTGTGTGTAGGAAAGCGTTAATGTGCGGGGATCGCTGGTTGAAGCGGACTCGGTGGGCCAAAGGGCCTGTTTCTGCATTGTATCGCTAAACTAAACTAGTATTAACGGGAAGTGTGGCAGGTTGAGAAATAGGAATGTTTAGAATTTATGTTTAAGAAGGAACTGCAGATGCTAGAAAATCAAAGGTAGACAAAAATGCTGGAGCGGGGGTGAGGCAGCATCTATGGAGGGAAGGAAATAGGCAACGTTTCGGGTCGGAACCCTTGTTTAGACTTTAGTCCACAGAGTCCGCACCGACCAGTAATCAGCCCATACACTAGCACGATCCTACACACACTAGGGACAATTTACAATTTTTTTACAGGCCAATTAACCTATAAACCTGCACGTCTTTGGAGTGCGGGGGAAACCGGAGTGCCCGGAGAAAACCCACGCGGTCACAGGGAGAATCAATGAAAACATTTATGCTCGCTTGAAAGCTATCATTGTATCTTTATAACATTTTCTTCTCATCCTTCCAGAGCAGATTATCAGACAGATACTGATCAAAACAAAGTCCCACATGCCAGCTGAGATTGACAGGTAAATACTATCCCTTTTGTGGTTTACTGGTTGAGGGGTTTGCAGGGTGAATGAGAGCGGCAAGGATATTTTTGTAGATACAGCGCGGAAACAAGCCCTTCGGCCCGCCGAGTCCGCACCAACAGCGATTCCCGCACACAAACACTATCCTACACACACTAGGGACAATTTACATTCATACCATGCCAATTAAACTACAAAACCATGCGTCCTTGGAGTGTGGGCGGAAATTGAACATCTCGGAGAAAACCTACACAGGTCACGGGGAGAATGTGCATACTCTGTATAGACAAACACCCATAGTCAGGATCGAACCTGGATCACAGGCACTGTAAGACAGTAGCTCTACCGCTACAGCCTTCTGTGGCAATGAATTCCACAGATTGACCACACTCTGACTAAAGAAATTCCTCCTCATCTCTTTTCTAAAGGTACAGTACATCCTTTAATTGTGAGGCTATGACCTCTGGCCCTAGACTCTCCCACTAGTGGAAACATCAGAATGGAGACAGGAGGGAATAGGGTTCAGGTTTGAGGGGAAAAGTTTAAAAGAGATGTGCAGGACATTTTGTTCACAGAAGGTGGTGGTTCCCACAATGCACTGCAGATGGGGATGGTGGCAGAGGCAGATACAATAGTGGGATTTAAGAAGTTTTTAGATAGGTACATGGATGTGCAGGCAGAGGAGCTTACTTTATCTTGGCATCATGTTTGGCACAGAAATAGTGTGTCGCAGGGCCTGTTCTGTGCTGCACTTTTCTGTGTTCTGTGTTCTATGTTCTGTGTGCTATGTGTTATGTTTAACAATGACAAATATAGAATTACCATTGACAGAGGCACTTAGAGAAGATTGGGAACAAGAACCACTGATAAAAATCCCGAAAGAATCATGGGAAAAACATTTGATATATATACATAAATGTTCGATTAACATAAGACATAACTTAATTCAATTTAAAATTCTACATAGATTATATTACTCAAAAAACTAGATTGAATACATTCTATCCAAATACTTCCCCCATTTGTGACAAATGCTTATCTCAAAACGCCACTATGACACTCTTTTGTCTCTTGCATAAAACTTCATGGAAAATTTTATGCGAAATCTGTGAAATGTTTACAAAATTATTTAAGATAAAAACTGACCCTAACATTGAAATAATTATATTTGGATCAATGGAAGATGGGAATAAACTGAATATGTTTCAAAATTTTTTCCTTAATTATGGTTTAATAACGGCAAAAAAACATTTACTTACATTTTTGGAAAAATACATCCATACCAACGTTGAAAATGTGGATTTCAAATATGTCGGAAACCTCACATCTTGAAGAAATGCGACTCCTCCTAACAGACAAAGCAGACCAAATCTTAATGATTTGGTCTCCATTTATCGACTTCTTACAAACATATGGTGCAACATAACCGTAGAAGTTAACTGTTTCAGGATCAGGTGAAGGGTGGTAAATAATAATAAAGAGCAATTTCTCCTTTAGTCCCCTGTTTTCTATCTCTTTTTCTCTCTCTATTTTCTCTCTTTTCTTCTTTCCTTCTCCTCACTGTTCGGTACTACGCACTTCTCTATTTTTCTACTATTCTCTTTCTTTTCTTCCTTTTACTGCTATAAAAAAAGAAGTTGTACATAAAATGTAATATATCAATATATATTAGGTATCTACAAGGTACCACATTATTGTACTTACTTCTAATAAAATAAAATTTGAAAAAAACACAAAAAAACAATGACAAGGCTCAGCACATGAATGCCAAAGCAAGGCTGCCACACACACAAGGATGTTCGACCCGAATGGTTGGGTGGATGATCCATCTTTGACCTTATTACTGATGCCATTCTTCAACCAACTTGTTCTACTCCATGCAATATCAAGAAACTGCTCACCACACTGGATTGAGAAAAGATCACGGCACAATATAATACCACATCACATAATTCCTTACAATACAACACCTACAATACAATACTTTTCATTGTCATTTGAGCCTCAGTGAGGCTCAAACAAAATTCTGTTTCCACAGCCATTCAAACAAAGACAATTCCTAGACATACACACAATTTAATTCACACAAACATCCATCACAGTGGACCCACTGTGATGGAAGGCAAAGTATTTTCTCTCCCCCTTTCTCCATGTCTCTCCCGATGTCGAAGCCCCAGGCGGGCCTGATAAGTCCCACGGCCATTTTAAGCCACGGGGGGCAATGTACGGCCCCACTCCCGGTCTAAAAGTCTCGAAGTTGGAACCCCCGGCGGGCGCTGTAATGTCCCACGGCCATGAAGCCGCGCCGGGCGATGTACGACCCCGCTCCAGGTCGTTCCAACCCCGCGAAACGGGTTGGAGAAGTCACGTTGCGGGAGCTCCGGGAAGCGGTCTCTCCCCCCGACCCGCGAGCTCCCGATGTCCCAGTCCACCGGACCTGCGGCTGCATTGCTTGAGCCTCCGAGCCCCAGGAGTCGAGTCGCAGCAGTGAGTCACCTCCGCTCCCCACGCTCCGAGGCCGGCCAGCCCCACGATGGTGAGTAGTCCGCAGCTCCGCAGCCCCACAGACCCAAGCCCCCCGGGTCGTTCAGGTTGAAGGCCGCTCCACGGTGCTAGGCCCCAACAACAATGGACAGGGAAGAGACAGGGAAGAGATTTTAAACGGTTTCCCTCTCACCCCCCTCCCGCCCCCCACATATACACATTTAAAACCAGTATTAAAAAACACCAACACTACATTTAACTAGA
Organism: Leucoraja erinaceus; assembly: GCF_028641065.1. Taxonomy (NCBI): domain Eukaryota; kingdom Metazoa; phylum Chordata; class Chondrichthyes; order Rajiformes; family Rajidae; genus Leucoraja; species Leucoraja erinaceus. The sequence goes on along the minus strand of NC_073408.1, from coordinate 23,724,212 downwards.
CAAAACATTTAAAAAAGACAGACAGGCTGTAGGGGGCGCTGCAATGGGTGAGTCGCGTTGCGCCAAGTCATGAGGAAGGATGTGTCTGGTGTCGGAGAGGGTCCAGAGGGGGTTTATGAGAATGGTCCCAGACAAGAGTGGGTTAACATATGATAATTGTTTAAGAGCCTGTACTCGCTGGAGTTTAGAAGAATGAGTATAGAAGCTGGGATGTAGTGTTAAAATTGTACAAGGCATTGGTGAGACCAAACCTGGAGTATGGTGTACAATTTTGGTCGCCCAATTATAGGAAGGATGTGAACAAAATAGAGAGAGTACAGAGGAGATTTACTAGAATGTTGCCTGGGTTTCAACAACTAAGTTACAGAGAAAGGTTGAATAAGTTAGGTCTTTGTTCTCTGGAGCGCAGAAGGTTAAGGGGGGACTTGATAGAGGTCTTTAAAATGATGAGAGGGATAGACAGAGTTGACGTGGACAAGCTTTTCCCTTTGAGAATAGGGAAGATTCAAACAAGAGGACATGACTTTAGAATTAAGGGACAGAAGTTTAGGAGTAACATGAGGGGGAACTTCTTTACTCAGAGAGTGGTAGCTGTGTGGAATGAGCTTCCAGTGGAAGTGGTGGAGGCAGGTTCCTTGGTATCATTTAAAAATAAATTGGATAGGCATATGGATGAGAAGGGAATGGAGGGTTATAGTATGAGTGCAGGCAGGTGGGACTAAGGGAAAATAATTGTTCGGCACGGACTCGTAGGGCCGAGATGGCCTGTTTCCGTGCTGTAATTGTTATATGGTTATATGGTTAATGAGGGGGAACATCATTGAAACTTACCGAATAACCATATAACAATTACAACCATATAACAATTACAACACGGAAACAGGCCATCTCGGCCCTACAAGTCCGTGTCGAACAATTATTTTCCCATTAGTCCCACCTGCCTGCACTCATATCATAACCCTCCATTCCCTTCTCATCCATATGCCTATCCAATTGTACACCATACTCTGGTCTCACCAATGCCTTGTACAATTTTAACATTACATCCCAGCTTCTATACTCAATAGCTCCTATACTTCTATAATAGTGAAATTCTTGGATAGTGTGAATGTGGAGAGGATGGTTCCACTAGTGGGAGAATCTAGGACCAGAGACCATAGCTTCAGAATAATAGGATGTACCTTTAGAAAGGAGATAAGAAGAAATGTCTTTAGTCAGAGGGTGGTGAATCTGTGGAATTCAGTGCCACAGAACGCTGTTGAGGCCATCAATGGATATTTTTAAGGCAGAGATTGGCAGATTCTTGATTAGTAAAAAAGCAGTACAAATGCAATTTGGCTAGTTACTGCCTAGTGAAGAGTGTAGGAAGGAACTGTAGATGCTGGTTTAAACAATAAATAGTCATAAAAAGCTGGAGTAACTCAGTGAGACAGACAACTTCGCTGGAGAAAAGGAATAGGTGACAATTCGGGTCAAGACCTGAATCATCCGGGTCTGAAGAAGGGTCTCGACCCGAAATATCACCTATTCCTTTTCTCCAGGGATGCTGTCTGACCCGCTGAGTTACTCCAGCATTTTGGGTCTATCTACTTCCCAGTGAATGTAGTCGCCATCATCTGCATTGTGATGGACGATCTCAACAACTCATTTGTTACTGAACTGCTTATGGATGGGCAGTGTAGGATCTGCCAGGACCACCTGACTACAGAGGTCAACAATGCCTTGGTTCAAATGTGGACCAAAGAACTGATGTCCAGAGATGTTTGGGTGTAAGAGATCAAGGTACTTCTATCATTGGGCATTTAAATGGTTAGTATCTTGTATGAAAGGAGATGATAATGCTTGTTGGTGGTTAGTTATCACAGGCCCAGTCATTACTCCTTGCTTGTATGCAACAAGAACCCAGCAACGTTTGGCCATGGACATATTGATGTACAGGGTCTCTTACGCAGAGTAGGGGAATCGAAGACCAGAGGACATGGGTTCAAGGTGAAGGGAAAAGATTTAATAGGAATCTGAGGGGTAACGTTTTCACAGAGGGTGGTGGGTGTATGGAACAAGCTGTCAGAGGAGATAGTTGAGGCAGGGACTATCCCATTGTTTAAGAAACAGTTGGACAGGTACATGGATTGAACGGGTTTGGAGGGATATGGACCAAGTGCATGCAAGTGGGACTAGGATGGATTGTTGGACATTGTGGGCGAGTTGGGCCGAAGGGCCTGTTTCCACACTGCATCACTCTATGTTAAAGTAAATTGTCCAGACCACACTAATCTCCAACAATAGCACATCGAACTGGTATCCAATTTGTGTGGAGACACAGAATGGCAGATTGATGAGAGAGTGGATAGTTGGGAATTAAGGTTTCGGGGACAGTTGATCAAGGGGAAGAATATGGTGGTGGAGAGGAGTGGGATGGAGCAGGTGGGATTAGGCTGAGAGTTGGATGGGGTAGACATAAAAAGCTGCAGTAACTCAGTGGGTCAGACAGCATCTGTGGAGAAAAGGAAATAAGTGACGTTTTGGGTCGAGACCCTTCTTCACATCCGACCCGACCCGACCCGATCTTAAACGTCAACTATTCATTTACTCCAGAGATGCTGTCTGTCCCACTGAGTTACTGCAAGCTTTTAGTGTCTATCTTCGGTTTGAACCAGCATCTGCAGTTCCTTGGTCGACACAAACTGCTGGAATAACTCAGCGGGCCAAGCAGCATCTCTGGAGGGAAGGAATGGGTGACGTTTCGGGTCAAGACCCTTCTTCAGAATGATGTCAGTGGGCGAGACAGAGATATAGAATGTAGTTGCAGACAGTAAGAGTGGTGGGAGAATTGGGATAGGGGAGGGGATGGAGACAGAGGGAAATAGCAAGGGCTATTTGAATTTAGAGCAGTCAATGTTTATACCGCTGGGGTGTAAGTTACCCAAGCGAAATATGAGGTGCTGTTCCTCCAATTTGTGCTGGGCCTCTCTCTGTCAATGGAGGAGGCCCAGGACAGAAAGGTCAGATTGGGAATGGAAGGGGGAGTTAAAGTGTTGAGAAGCTGGGAGATCAGTTAGGTTGAGGTGGACTGAGAGGAGGTGTTCAGCGAAATGATCACCAAGTCTGCGCTTGGCCTCTCCGATGTACAGAAGTTGACACCTAGAACAGCGGATACAGTAGATGAGATTGGAGGAGGTGCAAGTCAACCAGCAGTTCCTTCTGACAGTGAGTTCAAGAAGGAACTGCAGATGCTGGAAAATCGAAGGTACACAAGATTGCTGGAGAAACTCAGCGGGTGCAGCAGCATCTATGGAGCGAAGGAAATAGGCGACGTTTCAGGCCGAAATCCTTCTTCAGACTGATGGGGGGTGGGGGGGGGAGAAGGAAGGAAAAGGGGAGGAGGAGGAGCCCGAGGGCGGGCGGATAGGAGGGTGGGAGGAGACAGCTAGAGGGTTAAGGAAGGGGAGGAGAAATTTTGCTAGCCCTTGCTGTCTCCTCCCCTTGCTTAACCCTCTAGCTGTCTCCTCCCACCCTCCTATCCGCCCGCCCTCGGGCTCCTCCTCCTCTCCTTTTCCTTCCCCTTCTCCCCCCCACCCCCCCATCAGTCTGAAGAAGGGTTTCGGCCCGAAACGTCGCCTATTTCCTTCGCTCCATAGATGCTGCTGCACCCGCTGAGTTTCTCCAGCAATCTTGTGTACCTTCCGACAGTGAGATGGGGTAGTTGAGTACAGGCTGAGGGTGGATTGGAGCACATGGGTATGGGAAGAGGGTGGGGATGGAACAGGGTAGGATGAGTAGAGATTAGGATAGAACAGGTCGGATGGATCGGGCGATAAGAAGTTGTGATGGGAGACAATGGAATGGAGGGAAGGGGATGTTAGGATGTAGTGCAGAATGACTCGATCTACATTCCAAGGCTCTCTGTGAAACTCATCGCAAGGATAATGCCAGGGTAGGAATGTCAGCGGATATTGTAGGATGTCATTTGGATGCGATGAATGGGAGAATGGCAGTAGGTGTGAAGACTGAGGATAGGGAGGGAGAAGTGAAATGATCAACTGGTAAACATATGGAACTAAATGTGGAGTCTTAAACTCTAGTGACAAGGAACTGTGAATGCTGGTTTATGGAAAAATACACAAGGTCCTAGAGTAACTCAGCGGGCCAGGCAGCATCTCTGGAGAGAAGGAATAGATGACGTTTTGGATCGAGACCCTTCTTCAGAGGTCGAAGTCCATGTTGTGTGAATCCATCACTGACCCATGTTCTGCAGAGATGCTGCCTGACCCGCTGAGCTACTCCAGCAATTATGGCTTGAACTCCGTTTGTGTTGAGCAATGATATACGCACAACTGGTTCCTAGGAAACCTTGTCATCAAATGAATGAAACAAGTGTAATGATTTTGCTGCCAACACTACCTGGCTATGTTCAGTCTCTGTCTCAACTCAGCCTGTTTGTCTCTTGCCAGCTTGCAGTGTAAACGGTGTGTTGTCGTCGGCAACGGGAACTCCCTGAGGAATAGTCTCCTTGGAGCAGTCATCAACAAATACAACGTCGTTATTCGGTGAGTGGTGTCATAGTTAAAGAGTAATACAGTGTGGATACAGGCCCGTCAGCCCAACCTGCCCACACCGGCCAACATGTCGCAGCTCCCATAGTTCCACCTGCCTGCGTTTGGTCCATATCCCTCCAAACTTGTCCTATCCATGTATCTGTCTAACTGTTTCTTAAATGTTGGGATAGTTCCAGCCTCAGCTACCTCCTGTGGCAACTTGTTCCATACACTCACCACCCTTTGTGTGAAAAAGTTACCCCACAGATTCCTATTACATTTTTTCCCCTTCACCTTGAACCTATGTTCTCTGGTCCTCGATTCCACAACTCTGGGCAAGCGATTCTGTGCGATCACCCGATCTATTCCTCTCATGATTTTATACACCTCAATATGATCACCCTTCATCCTCCTGCGCTCCAAGGAATAGAGAACCAGCCTACTCAGCCTTGTGTGACATGCATTGTCTACAATGGCCCTCTTGAGCCTGGTTCACATGATTTAACCTCCATTTCCCATTCTGTCTGTCGGGCGCCTATCCACCAGAAGCCCAAACACTAACACTAAACTACCTCATATTCTGCTCATGCAGCTGACAGGCTGAATGGCTCATTTGCACTTTATTTTCACATGGAGTCATGGAGGGGGGAGAGCTGTATTGTCCAGGATGCTCCACAGTTTGAGGAGCATCCTCCCCTCCAAGACCACCTCCCATGAATCCAACTCCACGCCTAGGACAGAGTTGGTCTTCCTGATGAGCTTGTTGATTCAATGGTATGAACATTGAATTTTCTATTTGGGTGGCCAGCTCCCCTGTGTTTCTCTTTCCCTCTCACTAGTCCACACAGGGTCTCACTCTCTTTTCCATCCTCCTCCACCTAGTTCCGTCTGTTTGTCAGTCACAACTTTATTTTCTCCATTGTGTCACCCTTCGTAAAGTTGGTGATGGACCTGTAGTGTTACTCAAGAAGAGCAGTCTGAAGAAGGGCCTCGACCCGAAACTTCACCTATTCCTTCACTCCATAGATGCTGCCTCACCCGCTGAGTTTCTTGAGCATTTTTGTCGACCTTTGATTCTTCCAGCATCTGCAGTTCTTTCTTAAATACGAAGGGCAGTGAGGCCAAGTTGAAAAGCTGCAGGCCGGTGAGCCTGATGCAGTTGCGGAAAGTTGTTGGAGGAGATTCTCTGAGATAGGATCTACCATCATTTGGATAGGCACGGACTGATTGGGGATAGTCTCTATCTATGGCTTGGAGCATGGGAAAGCATGTCTCAAAAATCTAATAAGTGTTTATTTGAACAGGTCACCAACAGAACTGATGTGGGCAGGAAAGTAGATATTGTTTGTATGTACTTTGTCAAGGTTGTGCATGGCGGGCTTGTCTAGAAGGTTCAAGGGCATGGAATCCAAGGTGAGATTTCCAGAAAGGGCTCAAAGGGTGGTTGTGGATGGACGTATTTCTGATGGATGCCTGTGATCAGTAGAGTGTCCCAGAGCTCGACGCTGGATCCTCTGTTGTTCGTTATCTACATTAACACATTGGATGACAATGGAGCTCGAGTCCACACAAAAGATTAGAAGTAGTTCAGCCAGAGCTGAACACACTGCTCGGCATCTGCATACAATGGTGTCTGTCTTGTTGCTACTTGTGCTTCTTGTGCGAGGTGGTGGAAAGATTGGTGGAAACAGGACCATGACGTGAATGCTCTTTCCTTGACCCCGATGGAGTTATCATTGTTAATAAATGTGCAGAGGACACCAACATTAGTGGTATAGTGGACAGTGAGGAAGGCTACCCTATACGTTTAGGGTGGCACACTGACACAGCGGTAGAGTTCCTGCCTTACAGCGCCAGAGACCCAGGTTCGATCCTGACTACAGGTGCTGCCCGTACGGAGTATGTCCATTCTCCCTGTGACCGCGTAGGTTTTCTCCGGTGCTCTGGTTTCCTTCCACACTCCAAATACGTGCAGGTTTGTAGGTTAATTGGCTTTGGTCAAGTTGTAACTTGGTGTGTAGGATCGTCCGAGTGTACGGGGTGATCGCTGGTCAGCATGGCCTCGGGATGAAAGGCCTGTTTCCGTGTTGTATCTCTAAAGACTAAAATCTAAGTTTTAAACAGGTAGATCTAGATCAGTTGGGAAGGTGGGCCAAGGAATGGCAAATGGAATTTAACTCTGACAAGTTTGAGATGTTGCATTTTGGTATGTCAAGCATGATTGATATATTTGGTATATTGCCATGATTTACATAGTAAATGTCCGAGCCCTGCAGAGTGTAGCAGAATAGAGAGATTGGGAACTTAGGGGCATGGTCCCTTGACAATGGCGAATCAGGTGGACAGTGTAGTGAAGATGGAGTTTCGTATGTTTGCTTCATTGGGAAGGGTACTGAGTACAAATGTTGGGATATCATGATGCTGTTGCACAGGTTGTTGGTGAGTCCACACTTGGAGTACCCTGTGCCCAACTATAGGAAGGATGTCATGTGGATAGGATACGGTTTAGCGGGATATGGGCCAAGCACAGACAGGTGGGACTAGTGCAGATGGGACGTGTTGGTTGGCATGGGCAAGTAGGGCCAAACGGCCTGTTTCCACGCTGAGTGACTCTACGACTCTCTCAACTGGAAAGAATGCGGAAGACTCCTAACATTGAGGTGTATTGTGTGCAGTTTCGGTCCCCTAATTTGAGGAAGGACATTCTTGCTATTGAGGGAGTGCAGTGTAGATTCACAAGGTTAATTCCCGAGACAGCAGGACAGTCATATGCTGAGACAATGCAGCTGCTGGGCTTGTATACTCTGGAGTTTAGAAGGATGAGAGGATATCTTATAGAAACATATAAGATTATTAAGGGTTTGAACACGCTGGAGGCAGGAAACATGTTCCCGTTGTTGGGGAAGTCCAGAACCAGGGGCCACAGTTTAAGAATAAGGGGTAAGCCATTTAGAACAGAGACGAGAAAACACTTTTTCTCACATAGAGTTGTGAGTCTGTGGGATTTTCTGCCTCAGAGGGCGGTGAAGGCCGATTCTCTGGATACTTTCAAGAGAGAGTTAGATAGGGCTCTTAAAGATAGCGGAGTCAGCGGATATGGGGAGAAGGCAGGAACGCGGTGCTGATTGGGGATGACCTGCCATGATCACATTGAATGGCGGTGTTGGCTCTAGGGCCGAATGGCCTACTCCTGCACCTATTGTCTATCATCTAAGAGTAATCATAGAGGGCATAGACGACCCTTCAGCCCACTGAGACCTTGCTGGCCATCAAACACTGCTCTACATCGATCCTCCACTAATCATATGTTATTCTCCCTGTGGACCCATCACCAACTCCCAGCCACTATCACTTACCTGTGCTGTGGGTAATTTGCAGTGACCAATTAATTTTCTCTGACGCAGGTTTTTGGTATGTTGGGTAATATGCCTGCAGCGTGTGATAAGGTAGGGGAGGCATGTCTGGATTTTCACACACCTAGACCATTGAGCAAGTTTTTGCTTTAAGTAACTATGTAAAAAGGCGTGACTGATTGCACATTGCAAAGTCAGAATATCACTTCTGTACGGAAAGAAAGAGTCAGGAATGTCAAAGAAACACATTGGAATGAATACACCAGAGGCACCTGATCGTGAGACCAAGCGTTGACTCAACAATCACTATATTGAACACCTCCACCTAAACGTACCTGATCACCCAGTTGCAAAACAGTTCCCTCCCATTCCCACACTGAACTTTCTATCCTGGACCTCCTCCATTATCAGAGTGAGCCCCAGTGCAAATTGGAGGTACAGCACCTCATATTTTGCTTGGACAGCTTACACCCCAGCGGTATGAATATTGACTTCTCTAACTTCAAGTAACCTTTGCTTTCTCTCTCTCTCTCTCTCCATCCCTTCCCCTTCCTAGTTCCCCAACCAGTTTTAGTCCCCGTTTCATCTCTGTCTGCTTTGTTGTCTCCTTCTCCAAGCTAATGATCTATTCTACATTTTCCTTGATCCTAATCGCCTTTGATGTCTCATTTTCACACCTTACACTTCCTTATCTCTGTGTCTCCCCCTCTCCTGACTCTCAGTCTGAAGAAGGGTCTCGACTCGAAATGTCACCCGCTCCTTCTATCCAGAGATGCTGCCTGTCCCGCTGAGTTACTCCAACATTTTGTGTCTATCTTCGGAACCTGATAATTCTTCTTGGAGGAAATGAAGCAAAAACAAAATTCTATTTAGTTCTCCTGATGGCGACGTTCCTTATTGCAAACTAAGTCCATAGATACAGGGAACTGCAACTGCTGGTTCACAAAAAGAGACACAGTGCTAGAGTAGCTCAGCAAGTCAGGCATCGTCTCTGGAAAACAAGGGTAGGTGACGTTTCGGGACGGGACCTTTCTTCAAAGTGATTGTATTGTGGGCGGGGTGAGATGAAAGCTGGATGAGAGGAGCAGCAGGACAAACCATGGCAATTAATAGGTGCACGAAGGCAAGGCTTTTTTTTACAGTCAGGTAGTTGAACAAAGTTCAGCGATGGAAAAACAGAAGGTGGGAGATAAAAATATTGAAAACGTTAGACTTTGAGAGATGCAACGCAGAAACAAGCCCTTCGGCCCACTGAGTCAGCACCGCCCTGCACACTACCTCTATGTGCTATGCACAAGGGACTATTTACAGTTTTTTACCAAAGTCTATGAACCTACAAACCTGTCCGTCTTTGGAGTGTGAAAGGAAACCGGAGTACCTGGAAAAAACCCACGATGTCACAGGGGGAACGTACAAACTCTGTCCAGACAGCGCCCGTAGTCTGGATCGAACCCATGTCTCTTGCATTGTGAGGCAGCAACTCTACTGTCGTATCACTGTGCCATCCAAAAAGTTGCCAATTGTGAAGCCAAATGAAGGAATGTAGGTGTAAGGGGAGGGGGAGAGGAGAAATAGATGCAAGTGCAGGTAGGGCTTGGGAGAGGGGGAAGAGGGGTTTGGGAAGAAAGCTGGTGAGGGGGAGAAAGGGAGGAGGGAGGGGGGGGGGGGGAGGGGTTGTTAAAGGTGACCAAAAATGCTACCTCATCATTACTGTAAGTAATCCAAGATGGCGCCCAAGGCAGGGGACTCTCTGCGTGCTGGTCCCAGAAGTAGACCTCTTCTTATAACCATATAACAATTACAGCATGGAAACAGGCCATCTCGGCCCTACAAGTCCGTGCCGAACAATTATTTTCCCTTAGTTCCACCTGCCTGCACTCATACCATAACCCTCCATTCCCTTCTCATCCATATGCCCATCCAATTTATTTTTAAAAGATACCAACGAACCTGCCTCCAGCACTTCCACTGTAAGCTCATTCCACACCGCCACCACTCTCTGAGTAAAGATGTTCCCCCTCATGTTACCTCTAAACTTCTGTCCCTTAATTCTGAAGTCATGTCCTCTTGTTTGAATCTTCCCTATTCTCAAAGGGAAAAGCTTGTCCACGTCAACTCTGTCTATCCCTCTCATCATTTTAAAGACCCCTATCAAGTCCCCCCTTAACCTTCTGCGCTCCAGAGACTAAAGACCTAACTTATTCAACCTTTCTCTGTAACTTAGTTGTTGAAACCCAGGCAACATTCTAGTAAATCTCCTCTGTACTCTCTCTCTATTTTGTTGACATCCTTCCTATAATTAGGCGACCAAAATTGTACACCATACTCCAGATTTGGTCTCACCAATGCCTTGTACAATTTTAACATTACATCCCAGCTTCTATACTCAATGCTCTGATTTATAAAGGCTAGCATACCAAAAGCTTTCTTTACCACCCTGTCTATATGAGATTCCACCTTCAAGGAACTATGCACGGTTATTCCCAGATCCCTCTGTTCAACTGCATTCTTCAATTCCCTACCATTTACCATGTACGTCCTATTTTGATTTGTCCTGCCAAGGTGTAGCACTTCACATTTATCAGCATTAAACTCCATCTGCCATCTTTCAGCCCATTCTTCCAAATGGCCTTAATCACTCTGTAGACTTTGAAAATCATTGATGTACATGACAAACAACAAAGGACCCAACACAGATCCCTGGGGCACCCCACTAATCACCTGCCTCCAACCCGACAAACAGCCATCCACCATTACCCTCTGGCGTCTCCCATTCAGCCACTGTTGAATCCATCTTGCTACTCCTGCATTTATACCAAACAGTTGAACCTTCTTAACCAACCTTCCATGAGGAACCTTGTCAAAGGCCTTACTAAAGTCCATATAGACAACATCCACTGCTTTACCCTCGTCATTTTCCCTAGTAACCACTTCAAAAAATTCAAGAAGATTAGTCAAACATGACCTTCCACGCACAAATCCATGTTGACTGTTCCAAATCAGACCCTGTTTATCCAGATGCTTATATATATTATCTCTAAGTATCTTTTCCATTAATTTGCCCACCACTGAAGTCAAACTAACAGGTCTATAATTGCTAGGTTTACTCTTAGAACCCGTTTTCAACAATGGAACAACATGCGCTGTACGCCAATCCTCGGGGACTATTCCCGTTTCTAATGACATTTGAAATATTTCTGTCATAGCCCCGGCTATTTCTACACTAACTGCCCTCAATGTCCTAGGGAATATCATGTCAGGACCTGGAGACTTATCCACTTTTATATTTTTCAAAAGTGTCAGTACTTCTTTTACTTTGAAACTCATAGTATCCATAGCTACTCTACTAGTTTCCCTTACCTCACATAATTCAATATCCTTCTCCTTGGTGAATACCGAAGAAAAGAAATTGTTCAATATCTCCACCATCTCTTTTGGCTCCGCAGATAGCTGTCCACTCTGTCTCTCCAATGGACCAATTTTATCCCTTGTTATCCTTTTGCTATTAATATAGCTGTAGAAACCCTTTGGATTTACTTTCACCTTACTTGCCAAAGCAACCTCATGTCTTCTTTTAGCTTTTCTAATTTCTTTCTTAAGATTCTTTTTACATTCCTTATACTCCTCAAGCACCTCATTTACTTCATGCTGCCTATAATTATTGTAGATCTCCCTCTTTTTCCGAACAAGATGCCCAATTTCCCATGAAAACCTGGGCTCTTTCCAATTTTTACTGTTTCCTTTCAACCGAACAGGAACTTTTCTTCTTCTGCTTCTTTTTCTTGCCTATGGCGTGCACAGCCTAAAATGGTAGGACAACTTATTCTATGTGATCTTATTTGGAAGTAGACCTGCAATCATTCATTACAATGGCTCCACTCTTTGACACCTCTACTCTAACAGCAGCCCTTTATCCTGTATCTCTACACTGCGAACCACTTAATTGTAATCATGTATTGTCTTTTCGCTAACTGGATAGCACAGAACATAGAAGCATTCACTGCTCCTCGGTACACGTGACAATAAATTTAAGTGAACTAACCTAAATGACACTAAGCTAAACTAGCTAAGTCGCGTGATAGTAGATGGGGTTAAGTTTCAACAGAGTCTGCTGCTTTTCTGGAGACAGTGATTTTAACCTGTACCTAATCTCTCCCACCCTTCCTGACCTTTAGATTGAACAATGCTCCAGTGAGAGGCTATGAAGAAGATGTGGGCAACAAGACTACCCTGAGGATCTTTTACCCTGAATCGGCAATCAAAGACCTGGCTATTGAAAACAATCCCGACACACTCTTTGTGTTGATCCCTTTCAAAGCAGTTGATGTCAACTGGCTGAAGGCAATTTTATATAATGAATCAAATGTAAGTATCATGGATAAGACACAACATTTTGGAACTACTCAGCGGGACAGGCAGCATCTCTGGATAGAAGGAATGGGTTTTGGGTCAAGACCTTTGACGTTTCGGGTCAAGACCCTTGTTCAGACTGATTAGAACAAATAAATGCAGGCGCTGGAACCTTGCATAGAATAAATAATGCTGGAGTAACTCAACCAGTCGGGCAGCATCCCTGGAGGAAATGGATAGGTGACATTCCTACATCATATGTCATGAATTAGGATATATTAACGATTTAGACGAGGGGAGTAAATATAACATCTCCAAGTATGCCGATGACACAAAGCTGGGTGACAGTGTGAGTTGCAATGAAGATGCTATGAGGCTGCAGGGTGACTTGGATAGGTTGGGTGAGTGGGCAGATGCATGGCAGATGCAGTATAATGTGGATAAATGGGAGGTTATCCACTTTGGTGGCAAGAACAGGAAGGCAGATTATTATCTGAATGGTGTCAGATTATGTGAAGGGGAGGTGCAATGAGACCTGGGTGTGCTTGTACATCAGTCACTGAAAGTAAGCATGCAGATACAGCAGGCAGTGAAGAAAGCTAATGGCATTTTGGCCTTCATTGCGAGAGGATTTGAGTTTAAGAGCAAGGAGGTCCTTCTGCAATTGTACAGGGCCCTGGTGAGACCGCACCTGGAGTAGTGTGTGCAATTTTGGTCTCCAAATTTGAGGAAGGACATTATTGCTATTGAGGGAGTGCAGCGTCGGTTCATTAAGGTATTTCCTGGGATGGCGGGACTGACATATGATGAAAGAATGGGTCGACTGGGCTTGTATTCACTTGAATTTGTAAGGATGAGAGGATATCTTATAAAAACATATAACCTTCTGAAAGGATTAGACCGGTTAGATACAGGAAAAAATGTTCCTGATATTGGGGGAGTCTAGAATGTAAGGGGTTAAACAGTTTAAATGTAAGGGGTAGGCCATTTAGGACTGAGATAAGGAAAAAAAAATCACCCAGCGAATTGTGAATCTGTGGATTTCTCTGCCACAGAAGGCTGAGGAGCCAAGAGAAAGTTAGATTTAGCTCTTTGGGCCAAAGGAATCAGGGGATATGGGGAAAAATCAGGAACTGTAACGGGACTATAAAAGCAGGAAGTGGTGTGCCTCAATCAGAGCTCTGAATGACGGAACAAATGTCTAGAGCACTGTGAGAAGCGTTAATCAGGTTAATCAGGTTAATCAGGTATACACTGTTCTCTCTCTCTCTCTCTCTCTCTCTCTCTCTCTCTCTCTCTCTCTCTCTCTCTCTCTCTCTCTCTCTCTCTCTCTCTCTCTCTCTCTCTCTCTCTCTCTCTCTCTCTCCTCTCTCTCTCTCTCTCTCTCTCTCCCCTCTCCTCCCTCTCTCCTCTCTCTAAACCTCCACTCTCCCTCTCCCACTCCCTACCCCCTTCCCTCACCCTCCCTCTCCTCCCCTCTCTCTCACCCCCCTCTCAGCACACCCTCTCTCTCCCCCTCTCCCCCCCTCTCCTCCTCCCTCCCCTAAACCCACTCCCCCCCTCTCACTCCTCTTCTCCCCCTATGTGGCTATGCGTAGATCCCCTTAAAAGGAGCAAATTAATAATATTAATATAATATCAAGGGGGTAATTAGCGTCTGCAGGGGGGGCTGGGGATAGTTAGTGTGTGTCTGCTACCCCCCCTCCCCCCCCCGCCCCCCCTCCCCCCCCCCCCCCCCCCCCCACAACCGCACATTGGGGCTACAGAATTGGTCTAGTGTACAATATATTAATGATTTGGACGAGGGAATTGAATACAATATCTCCAAGTTTGCTGATGACACGAAGCTGGGGGGCAGTGTTAGCGTGGGTGCAGGGGGGAGGTGGGGACTTAGTTAGTGTGTGTGACGCTGCATGCATGTGCAGCAGGCAGTGAAGAAAGCGAATGGTATGTTAGCATTCATAGCAAGAGGATTTGAGTATAGGAGCAGGGAGATTCTACTGCAGTTGCACGAGAGGGGGTGTGGTGGAGACCAGTCATTAAAAGGAGTATTGTGCACAGCAGTGAAGGTCTCGAATTCTGAGGAAAGCATTCTTGCAAAATAGAGATTTGGTATACAGCAGGAAGATTCTACTGCAGTTGCACAGGGTATTGGTGAGACCACACTTGGAGTATTGTGTACAGTTTTGGTCTCCAATTCTGAGGAAATGCATTCTTGCCATAGAGGGGGTACAGAGATGGTTGACCAGACTGATTCCTGGGATGTCAGGACTTTCATATGAAGAAAGACTGGATAGACTCGGCTTGTACTCACTAGAATTTAGAAGATTGAGGGGGGATCTTATAGAAACTTACAAAATTCTTAAGGGGTTGGACAGGCTAGATGCAGGAAGATTGTTCCCGATGTTGGGGAAGTCCAGAACAAGGGGTCACAGTTTAAGGATCGGGGGAAATCCTTTAGGACCGAGATGAGAAAAACATTTTTCACACAGAGAGTGGTGACTCTCTGGAACTCTCTGCCACAGAAGGTAGTTGAGGCCAGTTCATTAGCTATATTTAAGAAGGAGTTAGATGTTGCCCATGTGGCTAAAGGGATCAGGGGTTATGGAGAGAAAGCAGGTACAGGATACTGAGTTGAATGATCAGCCATGATCATATTGAATGGCAGTGCAGGCTTGAAGGGCCGAATGGCCTACTCCTGCACCTATTTTCATTGTTTCTATGACTGCGTGGGTTTCTTCTGGGTGCTCCAGCTTCCTCCTACATCACAAAGATGTGCAGGCTTGTAGTTTAATAGGCTTCTGTAAATTGTCCCTAGTGTGTAGGATAGATCTAGTGTACGGACCAGAGCACCCGGAGAAAACCCACACGGCCACAGGGAGAATGTACAAACTCTGTACAGACAGCACCCGTAGTCAGGATCGAACACGGGACTCTGACGCTGTAAGGCAGCAACTCTACCGCTGCGCCACTGTGAGCTACCCCGCAACTCCCAGCCCTACTGCAATTCATCTTCAGTCTTCACGGACTTCCTGACAAAAGCATGATCCCAAATGCGACATACACCCACACTGTTCATTTTTAATTGAAAATAAACTTGATGCAGCGTAAAAATCAAATACAAAACGAAAACTGTGCAAAAGCTCTTTGTACATTCTCAGTGCCCACACATTCAATAGTGTCAAACTCAGTAGTGTCCGCACTTATCATTAATGCGAAAATGCGGCACGGTGGTGTAGCGGTAGAGCTCCTGCCTTACAGCGCCTGAGACCCAGATTTGATCCTGACAATGGGTGCTTGTCTAATAATAATAATAATAATAATAATAATAATAATAATAATAATAATAATAATAATAATAATAATAATAATAATAATAATAATAATCTTTATTGTCATTGTACAAGACAACAACATTTTGTTGGAGCAGTCCTCCAGCTGCACAGGAATATGAGTATAAAATACGTTTAAAAAAGAACTATTAAAAAAATCAGACTATAAACATATAGGAGTATGGGCGGGTTGTGTGAGAGAGAGAGGGGGGGAATCAGTGTGGGAGGGGGATAGAGTTCAGTAGTGTCACAGCTCTATGGTAGAAGCTTGTCGTGCGGGTGCTCAGTGTCCTGTATCGTCTTCCTGAGGGCAGGGGGGTGAAGAGGCAGTGTCCAGGGTGTGTGCTGTCTCTAATGATGCCCTTGACCCTCCGGATGCAGCGGGTCCGGTAGATGTCCTCCAGTCTGGGGAGCTGGGTGCCAGTGATCCTCTCAGCAGTCTTAATGACGCGTTGGGTGTTTGTATATTCTTCCCGTGATCTTTGGAGTGTGGAAGAATTTGAACATCTCGGAGTTTGTAGGTTAATTGGCATGGTATGAATGTAAATTGTCCCTAGTGTGTGTAGGATAGTGTTTGTGTGCGGGGATCGCTGTTGGTGCAGACTCGGTGGGCCGAAGGGCTTGTTTCCGCGCTGTATCTACAAAAATATCCTTGCCGCTCTCATTCACCCTGCAAACCCCTCAACCATTAAACCACAAAAGGGATAGTATTTACCTGTCAATCTCAGCTGGCATGTGGGACTTTGTTTTGATCAGTATCTGTCTGATAATCTCCTCTGGAAGGATGAGAAGAAAATGTTATAAAGATACAATGATAGCTTTCAAGCGAGCATAAATGTTTTCATTGATTCGCCCTGTGACCGCGTGGGTTTTCTCCGGGCACTCCGGTTTCCCCCCGCACTCCAAAGACGTGCAGATTTATAGGTTAATTGGGCTTTGTAAAACAATTGTAAAATGTCCCTAGTGTGTGTAGGATCGTGCTAGTGTGTGGGCTGATTACTGGTCAGTGAGGACTCGGTGGACTAAAGTCTAAAGATTCCCACTTCTCAACCTGCCACACTCCCCATTAATTTTAGTTTAGTTTAGAGATACAATGCAGAAACAGGCCCTTCGGCCCACCGAGTGTGCACCAACCAGTGATCTCTGCACATTAACGCTATCCTACACACACATTAGGGCCAATTTTTACACATATATCAAGCCGATTAACCTACAAACCTGTAAGTGTTTGGAGTGTGGGAGGAAACCGAAGTTCTCGGAGAAACCCATGCTGGTCATGGTGAAACATACAAACTCCTTACACACAGCACCTGTGGTTGGGATCGAACCCGGGTCTCCGGCGCTGAAAGCACTGTAAGGCAGCAACTCTACAACTGCGCCACCGTGCTGCCCCCTGTTCCTGTGCTGTACGGTTCTATTCATGTTTAAATCATCTGTATTTCCAGCACTGCTGGCAACTTCCAACATGAGCTGCCATGTTGAGCTGGGACACTGGGGCTGGACTGAGGTCCCTGTGGTCATGTGGATTTTCTCCCTATGCTCCGGTTTCCCCCCACATTGCAATGATACGCAGGTTTGTAGGTTAATTGGCTTCTGTAAATATTCCCTGGTGTGTAGGATTGAACTAGTGTACGGGTGATCATTGATCGTTGCGGACGCAGTGGCCTCAGGGCCTGGTTCCATGCTGTATCTCAAAACTGATCTAAATGTTTTTGACAAGAGTTTCTGTAAATCGCCCACATAATTAGCCAACCCTCGAGGCTAACAAATGTTTGTATAAATTGACAGGAAGGTGACTGCCTCGCACAAGAACTTCAGTGAAGGGCCTGGACAGAGTGGATGTGGAGAGGATGTTTGCACTAGTGGGAGCGTCTAGGAACAGAGGTCATAGCCACAGATTTAAAGGATATTTCTTTAGGAAGGAGAAATGTCTTTAGTCAGTGGGTGGTGAATCTGTGGAATTCTTTGCAACAGAAGGCTGTGGAGGCTGTCAATGGATATTTTTAAGGCAGAGATAGATAGATTCTTAATTAGTGCGGGTGTCAAGGGTTAAGAGGAGAAGGCAGGAGAATGGGGTTCGGAGGGAGAGATAAATCAGCCATGATTGAATGGTGGAGTAGACTTGATGGGCCAAATGGCTGAGGAAAAAAAAGCTTGTGTTTCCCCCAGACATTGTGGCTACAACACTCCGGCCAGACATGGTCCTGCGGTCCACAACAGCCAAGTTGGCATACGTTGTGGAATTGACAGTTCCATGGGAAGATGGTGTTGAAGAAGCTTATGAGAGGGAAAAGAACAAGTGCTCTGAACTGGCAACTGAAGCTTTCCAGGATGGCTGGAAGACCAAGATTTTCCCTGTCGAAGTGGGATGCAGGGGATTTGTTGCCACATATACGACCAGTCCATTGAAAAAAATGGGGGTGAGGGGTCTCTCCCTCCAACAAGCAATCAAGCCATTATCAAATTCTGCAGAAAAAAGTAGCAATTGGCTTTGGATCAAAAGGAGAGATGACAATTGTGCTGCAAGATGAAGACAGGAAGGTATAGAATTGGGGGGGGTGTAACTGTGACGCTAGGCATCAACGTTGAGCCCTCTAGAGACGTTGTGGGCTTATCAATGAAACGTCAAAGAAGGAGGGTGCCCACCTGATGACCCCGTTGACGTACCTACCCTACATTTCACCAATCCCACTACAAATAGCAAGAGTGATGACTTATTACAGGGATTGGAACATCAAGTCCTATTTTATTGTTTTCACATTGAATTAAATAACTTTCCATCTTTTTGGAAAATTATAGCATATTTGGATTATTGTTCCCTAAATCCCCCTTTCACAACCAGACTAATAATGAACTCTTTTTCATTATACTGTCGGATCCAAAAGAAGCCCATTCCCTTGCTAGTTCCTCACCCTGCGATCCCACAAATCAGCTCCTACACACCAACAGATTTGTCTTAGACACCGAATAGTGAAAGGCCTGGACAGAGTGGATGTGGAGAGGATGTTTGCACTAGTGGGAGCGTCTAGGACCAGAGGTCATAGCCTCAGAATTAAAGGAAATCCCTTTAGGAGGGAGGAAATTCTTTAGTCAGATGGTGGTGAATCTGTGGAATTCTTTGTTGCTGAAGGCTATGAAGGCCAAGTCAATGGATATTTTTAAGGCAGAGATAGACAGATTCTTGATTAGTGCGGGTGTCAAGGGTTATTGTGAGAAGACAGGAGAATGGGGTCAGGAGGGAGAGATAGATCAGCCATGATTGAATGGCGGAGTAGACTTGATGGGCCGAATGGCCTAATTCTGCTCCAATCACTTATGACCTTATGACCAATAATTCGGATGACATTGTTTAAATGTAGTCCATCACGGTACTGAACTCCCCACCATCAAAGTGATTTACAGCATACCCTGCCACAAAAGGTCAGCCAGCATCATCAGACCCACACATTCATTTCACTCCTGCCATCAGGTAGAAGATGTAGGAGCCTGGAAACTGCAACATCCAGGTTTAAATATGGCTTCTTCCTTCTAGCCATCAGGCTGTTAAGCACCACAACTTCCAAATAAGCTCTGAACTACATGGACTTGGATGGAGACACAAAATGCTGGATTAACTCAGCGGGGCAGGCAGCATCTCTGGAGAGAAGGAATGGGTGACGTTTTGGGAGACCCGAAACATCCCCATTCCTTCTCTCGACAGATGCTGCCTGTCCCTCTGAGTTACCCCAGCATTTAGTGTCTATCTTCGGTGTAAACTAGCATATGCAGTTCCTCTCGACACATAGACTTGGGGGCATTAGTTTTGCCTTTTTGCACTATTATTGTCTGTTTGTTTGTTTTACGTGTATATTTGTATGTGTCTCTGTGCGTATGTATGTATATATATGTATATGTACCGGACCGTGCAGAACCGTTGGGTCTGATCCCCCATTGCAAGATTCCACCACTCATTCATTCCCCCAACGCAACCCGTTCCCACAGTGCATTATTGCACCACTCACGCATAGCCCCCAACTGCACAGACGCGGCTCATTTCTCCTCTTCCCCCGGCACTTCCTCCTCCTCCGCCTCTTCACCCTCCCTCTTCAATCCGTAGAGTGGGAGGGGGGGTAGAGAAGGAGGGGTGGTGGAGAGGGAGGAGGGGTATAGAGGGAGGGGGCAGAGAGGGAGGGGCAGAGAGGGGAGTAGTAGAGAGGGGAGGAGGGGGAGGGGGTAGAGAGGGAGAGGGCGGGGTAGAGAGGGAGGGGGAGGGCTTAGAGAGGGAGGGTAGTGGAGTAGAGAGGGAGGGTAGAGGGAGGGGGTAGAGAGGGAAAGGGGCAGAGTGGGAGGGAGAGGGAGTGTGCTGAGGGAGAGGGAGGGGGTAGAGTGGGGTGGATGTGGCAACTTCCCTCCCTACCCCCTCCTCTCTTCCTCCTCCTCATCCTCATCCCCTCACACCCATTTCCTGCCCCAGCATCTACTCAGGTCGTAGAGCAGCGCCAGGGCCTGGAACTCGGCCTGGTTCTGATACTCGGCCCTGCCTTGTTGTAGACTGTAGCCGTTAGCTCGGCCATCGCCTGGGCTCCAGTCCAGGCCTCAACTTCATCTCCAGACTTGTCCCTGACCCCAGACCCAGGCTCGTCCTTGGTTCCAGCAGCAGCTTCTTTCTCGGCCCCGGTCATGGCCCCATCCCAAGCCCCGGCATTCCACCCTCACTCCAGCACCAGCACCAGCACCAGCACCAGCACCAACACCAAGCACCAGCACCAGCACCACCAGCACCAACACCAGCACCAGCACCAACACCAACACCAGCACCAGCACCAACACCAACACCAGCACCAACCAACACCAGCACCAGCACCAACACCAACACCAGCACCCACCAGCACCAGCACCAGCACCAGCACCAACACCAGCACCAGGCTCACACCAACACCAACACCACACCAGCACCACCAACACCACCCCACCACCACCACACACCAACACCAGCACCAGCACCAGCACCAGCACCAGCACCAACACCAGCACCAGCACCAACACCAACACCAACACCAACACCACCAACACCAGCACCAACACCAGCCAACACCAACACCCACCAGCACCAACACCAGCACCAACACCAACACCACACCAACACCAACACCACCAGCACCAACACCAACACCACACCAACACCAGCACCAACAC
The DNA here is from genome assembly GCF_028641065.1 of Leucoraja erinaceus. Taxonomy (NCBI): domain Eukaryota; kingdom Metazoa; phylum Chordata; class Chondrichthyes; order Rajiformes; family Rajidae; genus Leucoraja; species Leucoraja erinaceus. Next base: position 23,703,467 of record NC_073408.1, on the reverse strand, counting down.
CACCACACACCACACCACACACCACCAGCACACACACACAACACCAGCACCCGGCTCCACCACACAACACCACACACCACACCAACACACCAACACCACACCACACCAGCACCAGCACAACACCACAACAACACAACACCACACCCAGCACCAACACCACACCAACACCACACACCAGCACAGCACCAACACCAGCACCAGCACCAGCACCCTCACCAGCACCAGCACCAACACCAACGCCAGCACCAGCACCAGCACCAACACCAACACCAGCACCAGCACCAACACCAACACCAGCACCAGCACCAACACCAGCACCAACACCAACACCAGCACCAACACCAACACCAGCACCAACACCAGCACCAACACCAACACCAACACCAGCACCAACACCAGCACCACACCACCACACCAGCACCAGCACCAGCACCAACACCAGCACCAGCACCAGCACCAACACCAGCACCAACACCACCACACAGCACCACACCAGCACCCAGCACCAGCACCACCAGCACCAACACCAGCACACCACACCAACACCCAACACCAGCACCAGCACCACCAGCACACCAGCACCAGCACCACACCCAGCACCAGCACCAGCACCAGCACCAGCAACAGCACCAGCACCAGCACACCACCAGCACACAACACCACACCAACACCAACACCACCACCAACACCAGCACCACCCACACCACCACAACACCACAGCACCAGCACCAACACACAGCACAGCACACACACACCAGCACCACCACACCGCACACACACACCAACACCACACCACCAACACCACCCACCAGCACCAACACCAGCACCACCCACCCACACACCACACACCAGCACCAGCACCAGGCTCGGCACCACACACCACCACACACACCAGCACACCACACGCACCAACACCAACACCACACCATCACCAGCACACCAGCACCACACACCAGCACCACAACACACCAACACAACACCACACCAACACCAGCACCAGCACCACACCCACACCAACCACCACCACACCAGCACCAACACCCACACCACACCACACACCCAACACACCACCACACCACACCGCAACCACACCACACCACACCACACAACACACCCACCACACCACCACAGCACCACACCAACACACACCACACCAGCACAGCACCAGCACCAGCACCAACACAACCACCAACAACACACCCACACAACACACACACACCAACACCACACACACACACACACACCAGCATCACCAGCACCACACCCACTCCACACAACACACCAACACCAACACACACACACCACACCACACCACAGCCGGCTCCACACGGCACCCACACCACCAACACCACACACACAAACACCAGCACACCACACACCAGCACACACACCACCCACCACACCACACACCAACACCAGCACCAGCACCAGCACCACACACCAGCACCAGCACCACACCACCACACCAGCACCAGCACCAACACACCACACCCACACACCACACCAGCACACACCACACCAGCACCAGCACCACACCACCGGCACCACCACCACACACCACCACCCACACACAGCACCAGCACCAACACTCGGCAACCACCAACACCCACCACACACAACACCCACACACAACACCACCACACCACAGCCCACCCCACACCCAGCACCAACACACACACACACCACACACACAGCACCCACACCACACCACACACCAGCACCACACCAGCACCAGCACCCACACACCACACCACCAGCACCAGCACCAAACACACCCACACACCAACACCAACACACACACACCAGCACCAGCACCACAACAACACCACACCAGCACCCACACACAGGCACCTCCACCACAACACACCACACCACACACCAACACCACACACACACCAGCACCCACCAGCACCCAGCACCAGCACCATCCACCAGCCCAGTCAACACCAGCACCAGGCTCAGTCACCACGGCTCCACCCACCCCCCGTTGGTCGTCCGATGCCGGCAGCCTCCGCCACTCCCTCTCAGAGTGTCCCGTCCGGCCTTGCTAGTGCATTGTGATGTCACTTGGATTTTTTCCCCAAAGTGGGTGAGTTCAGGCTGTTTTTATTATGTCAAGGATCAATAACTTTGGAAATATAGGTGGCAATGGGAAGATGTTTATCACCACCACGGGAAAACTGTGAGTAGGATGTGTGAAAATGGGAAGTCTGTGGCCTAGCGTTTGGAAGAAGATAGGAATTAACCAGATACACACACACACGCATACACACACACACACACACGCGCACACGCACACACACACACACACACACACACACACACACACACACACACACACACACACACACACACACACACACACACACACACACACACACACACACACACACACACACACACACACACACACACACACACACACACACACACACACACACACACACACACACACACACACACACACACACACACACACACACACACACACACACACACACACACACACACACACACACACACGACAAGTACAAACCCATTGCATCTGCTCCCCCAATGTAACATTCCACCATTTACCCATTCCCCCAAAGCAATATTGTTCAACTCACACATAGCCCCCAACTGCGCAGGCACGGCCTCATTTCTTCTCCTCATCCCCCAGCACTCCCTCCTGCTTCCTCTTCACCTTCCCTCTTCATTCCCCAGAGAGGGAGGGGTGGTAGAGATGGAGGGGGAGGGGTAGAGAGGGAGAGCGAATGGGAGGGGAGGGGAGAGAGGGAGGATGGAGGAGGGAGGGGGAGGGGTAGAGAGAGAGGGGGATAGAGAGAGAGAGAGAGAGAGGGAGGGTAGAGAGGGAGAGGGGTAGAGTGGGGGGTGAGGGAGGGTAGAGAGGGAGAGGGCGAGGGAGGGAGAGTGAGGGGGGTAGACTGGGTAGGGGGCATCTCCTTCCTAGATAGGGAGGGGGCATCTCCACTCCTTCACACGGTTCTCCCTCTACCACCCCATTCCATAGCCCCTTTCCCTCCTCCTCATTTCCCTCATCCTCAACCCCTCACTCCCATTCCTTGCCCCAGGACCTACTCAAGTCATAGAGCAGCACCAGGGCCTGGAACTCAGCCTAGTTCTTAGGCCGGTTCTGGCTGTAGACTCCAGTCATCAGCTCGGCCGCTGCCTGGGCTCCAGTGCTGGCCCCGACTACATCTCTGGGCTCGTCCCTGACCCCGGACATAGGCTCGTCCTTGGTTCCAGTAGCGGCTTCTTTCTCGGCCCCGGTCACGGCCCCATCCCGCGGCACCACCGTCGGCCGTCGGGCGCTGGCAGCCGCCGCCACTCCTCCTTCACCACGAGCGCTGGAGTGCGCCTGCCTCCCGGAGTGTCCCATCCTGCCTTGAGAGTGCATTGTGATGTCACTCGGGTATTTTTTTCCGAGGGGTTGTTTTTAAAATGTAAAGAATTAATAACTTCGGAAATATAGGTGGGAATGCGACGGGAAGATGTTTATCACCTCCAGGGGAAAAATGTGAGTAGGATGTGTGAATATGGGAAGGCTGTGATCTGGCGTTTGGAAGAAAATAGGAATTAACCAGATTCACACACGCGCAAACACACACACCACACACACACGCACGCACACACACACACACGCAAGCACACACGCAGAGACACACAGACACACACACACACACACACACACACACACACACACACACACACAGACAAACACACACAGACACACACGCACACACACAGACACACACACATAGAGACACACACGCAGACACACACACACACGCACACACATGTTAGAAATGTTCCAACAAAGACTATTACAAAAACGGAGGTAGAAACTGAACGAACATTATTGTGAGAGAGAGTCACACAGAACCCAAGTGTCTGTGGGAGTCCTCTCAGAGCTAATGCTGAAAACCATCTCTTTTATACATTGATTTAGACAAAAAGCATCCAGACAAATGGTAATGAACAAGGACACTCAGAATTCAAAGGAAATAACATTTAGCTGTGGAAAGTTACACCTATGCAAGATTAGCCGTTCTGCAAGTTCTGCAAGACTCTTAATCTCTTGACCTCGACCTGTCAATTACTTGTGCCCTAGGCAGCTTCGGTGTCAGTCTATCTTGTGCAGACACAAATAGAATACACAAGGAAGAAGGGTTTCGGCCCGAAACGTTGCCTATTTCCTTCGCTCCATAGATGCTGCTGCACCCGCTGAGTTTCTCCAGCTTTTTTGTGTAACCTAGAATACACAAGGAAATAGTTACATACATTTTTCGATCAACACACACACACACATATAGACACACGCAGACACACACACACACAGGCAGACACACACACACGCACAGACACACGTACATAGAGACACACACGCAGACCCTGGCATGGTATTGGGGGTTCAGTATTGATGTGGATAGAGAACTGGCTGGCAAACAGGAAGCAAAGAGTAGGAGTAAACGGGTCCTTTTCACAATGGCAGGCAGTGACTAGTGGGGTACCGCAAGGCTCAGTACTGGGACCCCAGCTATTTACAATATATATGAATGATCTGGATGAGGGAATTGAAGGCAATATCTCCAAGTTTGCGGATGACACTAAGCTGGGGGGCAGTGTTAGGTGTGAGGAGGATGCTAGGAGACTGCAAGGTGACTTGGATAGGCTGGGTGAGTGGGCAAATGTTTGGCAGATGCAGTATAATGTGGATAAATGTGAGGTTATCCATTTTGGTGGCAAAAACGGGAAAGCAGATTATTATCTAAATGGTGGCCGATTGTGAAAGGGGGAGATGCAGCGAGACCTGGGTGTCATGGTACACCAGTCATTGAAGGTAGGCATGCAGGTGCAGCAGGCAGTAAAGAAAGCGAATGGTATGTTGGCTTTCATAGCAAGAGGATTTGAGACCACACCTGGAGTATTGCGTGCAGTTTTGGTCTCCAAATCTGAGGAAGGACATTATTGCCATAGAGGGAGTGCAGAGAAGGTTCACCAGACTGATTCCTGGGATGTCAGGACTGTCTTATGAAGAAAGACTGGATAGACTTGGTTTATACTCTCTAGAATTTAGGAGATTGAGAGGGGATCTTATAGAAACTTACAAAATTCTTAAGGAGTTGGACAGGCTAGATGCAGGAAGATTGTTCCCGATGTTGGGGAAGTCCAGGACAAGGGGTCACAGCTTAAGGATAAGGGGGAAATCCTTTAAAACCGAGATGAGGAGAACTTTTTTCACACAGAGAGTGGTGAATCTCTGGAACTCTCTGCCACAGAGGGTAGTTGAGGCCAGTTCATTGGCTATATTTAAGAGGGAGTTAGATGTGGCCCTTGTGGCCAAGGGGATCAGAGGGTAAGGAGAGAAGGCAGGTACGGGATACTGAGTTGGATGATCAGCCATGATCATATTGAATTGCGGTGCAGGCTAGAAGGGCCGAATGGCCTACTCCTGTACCTAATTTCTATGTTTCTATGTTTCTATGACCCACACGCAGACACACACACAGATAGACACGCATACAGACAGACACACACACACCAACAAGACGAATACTTTTAGTTATATTATATGATATATATTTTTCTCATCTACTCCCTAAAAGAACGTCCTTTAATTCTGAGGCTATGACCTCTAGTCCTAGACTGATATTTTCTAATCTAGGCAACATTCGGATAAACCTCTCCTGCGCCTTTTCTAAAGTGTTGACATCCTTCCCGCAATGGAAAACAAGATGGTTTATCATTGGTCTTCACCGGACCACTCTAGGTGTCCAAAGTGAGACAGGTTGGAATGGGAGTGGAATGAATGATTGCAGGATAGGCAGCTGGAGTGTGTTTTGCAATGTTGAGATGGTAGTGAACCAGTCACTATGTTATAACCAAGACAATCTAAGGTGCATGATCGTATGTTGATTCAGGAATATTGGACAGAAAGCAAACTGCTTAGTCGGATAATCCTGGGACTACTGATCCGGTGTCTGAGAGCTCCATAGTATTGATAGTTTAGTTTAGAGATACCGCGCGGAAACAAGCCCTTCGGCCCATGGAGTCTGCACCAACCAGCGATCCCCGCATATTAACACGATCCTACACACACGAGAGACAGTTTTTTGAAAATATTTATACCAAGCCAATTAACCCACATACCTGTAGGTCTTTGGAGTGTGGGCGGAAACCCAAGAACTCAGAGAAAACCCACGTGGTCATGGGGAGAACATACAAATTCCATACAGACAGCACCCATAGTCGGGATCGAACCCTGGTCTCTGGCGCTGTAAGCGCTGTAAGGCAACAACTTTACCGCTGCGCCACTGTGCCATCCATATAGGGATGTGCACTTTGGCACCATGTGTATAAAGGTGTCCAGGCACATTTGAAACAACTCATCAGAATGGCACAGTGCTACAGCGGGTGGCGCTGCTGTCTCACAGAGCTAGAGACACAGGTTAGCTCCTGACTTTGGGTGCTGACTGCGTGGAGTTTGCACGTTCTCCCTGTGACAGGTTGGATTTTCTCCGGTCCTCTGGTTTTCTACCACATTCCAAAGACGTGCAGGTGTGTAGGTTATTTGGGTTCTGTAAATTGCCCCTAGTGTGTAGGATAACATAGAACTAGGGTGATCGATGGTCGTCGTGGAAACGGTAGGCCAAGGAGTCTATTTCCATTCTGTATCTCTAAAATTAAAACTAAAAATGTGGGTTTCTTCTGGGTGCTCTGGTTTCCTCTCACATCCCAACGAATTGTAGGTTAATTGGCGCCTGTAAATAAAAATAAATCCCCCTGGCATGTAGGGCGTTGATGAGAAAGTGGGAGAACATAGAACTAGCGTGAACCTGAACGGATGCAGGGCTGCCAACATTGGGTGAGAGTTGAGAGTGAGAAATTGTGAGGGAGCGTAGTGACCGAGGGGGGGAGGTTGTAGGAGGAGAGCGTCACCCCTCCCACGGTAGGGAGCTTTCGCATTTTTCAGCTTGAAATTGTGCAAACTGGTGCATACTGTAGCGAGTCTTTTAACATACACTTGAATGCAATATTTATGCTTTAAATTGGATTAGGTACGAATAAGGTTAGGCTAAATTACATTCCTAATTACATTCCACAATAGAGCCAGGCTATGATCAACTGGTACAGCACATGAATTATATTCATATATGGAAATCAGATTATAATTCATGCTGTTATGCATATATACAGAGAAAGAAACGGAGAAACAAGGCAAGAGTCGGACTTCCTTCACTATTCTGCACAAATAAATCAGTCAACCTTACCCTTTGACTATAGAAACAAAAATAATATCACATATTCAATTGTATATGGTTCAATGAAATTAAGATAAGATATATATGTTAAGCAGGCCCTTCACCCCACCAAGTCCACACCAATAATCTATCATACACCAGTTCCATCCTACACGCAAGTGACAATTTACACAAGTCAATTAACCTACAAACCTGCACTCCTTTCGGATGTGGGAGAAACCAGAATATCCAGAGAAAACCCATGTGATAGTAAGGAAGCAACTCTGCTGTTGCGCCACCGTGCCACCTCGTTAAATTATTTTTTCTGTAATATATTTATTATGGTGTCACGTCAATAAAGATGAACACATGATTCTGATTTCTGCCCTTAGTTGGATAACACATATCTCCAGTCATTGGGTTTTATGGCTGGTTTTCCACCTCTTCAGTCTGAAGGTCTCGACTCAAAACATCACCCATTCTTTCTTTCCAGAGATGCTGCCTGTACTGCTGAGTTTTTCTAGCTTTTAGTGTCAATTTCAGTTTAAACCAGAATCTACAGTTCCTTCCTACACTCTTTGATAAGCAAAACAGGTCCTATTCTCATAATATTATTCACTTCGGCTAAGTTTTTTCTTCACCTCTGTTGCTGCAGAGAATACAATCCCAGTTATCAAATCTTTCTTCAAAGTGAAAAAAAAAATTCCAGACAACATCTTCATAAATCGCCCCTGGATCCTCTCCAGAACAATTGCACCCTTTCTACAATGTGTCATAGTCTTACAGCATTCATCCCAACTTGTTCAAGCAGATCAAGGTGCCCCATCAAAACTAGTCCCATTGATCCGCATATGGCCTATATCCCTTTAAACCATGTGTGTGCCTGTGTGTATGTGTGTGAGTGTGTGCCAGTGAAGCGGAGGCAACATCCGGAGTGAGCGGAGACTTGGCGTTGCCTGGGGAGCATTTCCCTCTCCCCCCCCTCCCCCGTAGCTTCCGCCCCCGGGAATGCGGGCCGGCCCAGGTACTTTGTGTCCAGCTGGGGTCCGGGGGAGGTGAGGGTCAGTGACTCGGAGGTCAGGCATCAGCCCGGAGCCTTAGCCCAAGATTCATTCCCGCGGCTCCGGAGGCGGCACCGACGCCCCCACTCACCCAGTCCGCTCCTGGCTCTGAGCTGGGGTTAAATCTCCATGGGGTGTGGTGGACAGAGCGGCCGATGGACACTGAGCCGCTGGAGGTGACAGTGTTGAGGTGTGAGTGGTCCCTCGGTGGGGGGTGGGGGGTCGGTGCTGGGTCCACCGCTATGTCTCACTTAGCACGCCATCTACACAGGAAAAATAAAACTACTAAACTTTCCCCCTCATGGTTTCTACTCGCCTCTTCATTTTGAACTTCCAGCACCTGCAGATTTTTGAGCGTGAGAAATTTGTGATCAGCATGAGAGCATGAGAATGTTGTGAAATGCGTGGCTCTCACGCTCAATGCGTGAGAGTTGGCAGCCCTGCGAATGATAGATGGCTGACGTGGACTCGTTGGGCCAAAGGGTCTGTTTCCATGGTGCATCTCTAAACAAAACATCATTATGTAGTCAAGTGGATGATCATCCCTTCTCAATTTGTGTTGATTTTGCCCGGCAGATAGTGGATGGATTCTGGAGAAAGCCAGCCTCGATAAACACCTTGGATCCTTCCAAGGTTCGGATGCTCAGCCCCCTTTACCTACAACAAGCAGTGGAAACATTATTGCACCAACCACATTCCTTCTACAAGGTGAGGCTTCTTTCTGTTTTAACTGTAACAGTTAAGAATGTCGGGAACCAAGATGCTAAACTCTTGGCCGCTGGGGATGTGTTTAGTTTTGTTTATTGTCACGTGCACTGAGGTGGAGTGAAAAGCTTTTGTCATGTACTGCCCCATCAGCAGAAAGACAACATATGATTACAATATTTTTCTTTCATGTGGCATGCACAGCCTAATGTTGTTGGACAACTTGTTCTATTTGATCTTCCGTTTTGGCATGTAGAGTTGATTGCATTAGTCAAAACAGGGCGGACCACATGAAGGTTGCAATCTTCCACTCCACGATTACAATCAAGCCATTTACAGTGTATAGGTACAGGATAAAGGAATCATGTTTAGTGTAAGATAAAGCCAGTAAGGTCTGAGCAAAGAATCAGAATCAGAATCAGATTTTATTCGCCAAGTATGTTTTGCAACATATGAGGAATTTCACTGGCCAGGTCATTAAAAGCAACAGACTCAAACACACATTTAACATGAACATCCACCACAGTGACTCCTACGCATTCCTCACTGTGATTGAAGGTGAAATAAAGTTCAAGTCCTTCCCTTGTGATCTTCCTTGGTCGGGGCTCTCGAGCCCCCGTTAACGGGACGGTCTTGGCTCCTGTAGCCAGTGGCGTTCGGGCCCTCTGCATCAAGGCGTTCAGCTCCCGCATCGGGGGGTTGTCAGCTCCCCCGCGCCGGGCGATCCAACCTCGCGTCGGGGCTGGTCGAACCTTCTGCGGCATTGGAGCTCCCGACTAGCCTCTCCCGAGACTGTGAGCCCTTGATGGTAAGTCCGCAGACCGTGGTGGGAGCGATCTCAGGCAAGGGATCCGCTCCGATGTTAAGCCCATGCCCCGCGGTGGGACTCACGACAGTCCGAGGAGGATTCCAGCTCCAGCGATGGTAGGCCGCAGAGCCCGGAGAATGTGATCCGAAAATTGATTACATCTCCGGGAAGGTAAGAAACTTGAAAACAAGTTTCCCCCGATCCCCCCCCCCCGCCCCCCACATAAAACAAACCGAAGTATATCGTCAAACTTTTAACAAACACTAAAAATAACAAAAATATGAAAAAAACGAGCAGACTGCTGGCGGGGCTGGCCATCTCCCCGGTGCCCCTGGTGATAAAGATATTCTGAGGGTCGCAAAAGAGGTAGATAGTAGTTCAAGAAAGAACTGCAGATGATGGAAAAATTGAAGGTCGACAAAAATGCTGCAGAAACTCAGCAGGTGAAGTCCATTCGCTCCATAAGTGCTGCCTTACCCACTGAGTTTCTCCAGTATTTCTCCAGCTCTCTGGTTGTGCTCGGATAATTCAGTTGCCAGATGATAGCTGAGAAGAAGCAGTCCCTGAAGCTCTGCTTTTTCACTCTTCTGTACTTGTTGCCTGAGGAGTGAAAAGGGAATTGGCAGGATGTGACTCGTCTCTGAGAATGCTCTTGGCCTTGCCAAGACAGCGTGAGTAAGAGAGGTTTGTCTCCCACAGTCTGCAATTTAGTTTAGTTTCGAGATACGATGCAGAAACTGGCCCTTCGGCCCACCGAGTCGGCACCAACCAGCGATCCCCGCACACTAACACTATCCTTCACACTCTAGGGACAATTTACAATTTTAACCAAGCCAATTAGCCTACATTAGCCATTATTGGAGTGTGGGAGGAAACCGGAGCACTCGTTTTCCCAGGTCACAAGAAGACCCTACAGACAGCACCAGTGGTTAGGATCGAACCTGGGTCTCTGGCGCTGTAGCATCAACTTGAGCAACTCTATTGCAGCGCCACTGTGCCGCCCACAAGAACTCAAAAGTTCTTATAGTACAATGTGCATTCAAATTGTCTAATTGTAAATGAAGCCACTTTACCAGCTTCCCCCCCCCCTCCCCTACAACAGTCAGTCTGAAGAAGGACCCCGACCTGAAACAATGCATGTCCACTCCCTCCACAGGTGCTGGCTGACCCGTTGTGTAACTCCAACATCTTGTGTTTTGTTTTAGTAATTAAGCATCTGCAGTTCCTAGTGTGCATTAATTCCTAATGTGGAACATGCAAGATATATAAAAGGAATTTTGACTTGGAGAGCCTTGAGATACTGCTGCAGATAGACACAAGAGGTGGCTGATGCTGGAGTCTTGACCAAAACACAAAGTGCAGGAGTATCTCAGTGGGCCAGGCAGCACATTTACTTTGGTTTATTTTAGTTTAGTTTAGTTTAGTTTAGAGATACAGCATGAAAACAAGCCCTTCATCCCTCTGTCCCTGAGAATGCACTCTGTACTGACCAACATAGATCCCTTATACAACAATACACACAGGTTAAGCCACAAAGTGCCCAAGTAACTCAATATTACCACAGACGGCAGTGGAGACCAAGTCATTGGGTATTTTTAAAGCGGAGATTGATAAGTAAGGTCGTCAAAGGTTACCGGGAGAAGGCAGTAAAATGGGGCCAAGAGGGAAAAATAGATCAGCCACGATCAAATGACGGAGCAAACTCAATGGGCCGAATGGCCTAATTCTGCTCATATGTCTTATGGCCAGGCAGCATCTGTGGAGAACATGGATAAGCAATGTTTTGGGGTGGGACCCTTCTTCAGACCGTTCTGTATCGAGCGTATTATTGTATAAGGGATCCAGAGAAGCTGCCCGACCCACTGAGCTACTCCAGCACTGTGCCTTCCTTTAGTAAAGCGGCCTCTGCATTTCCAAGTGACTAGGCAGATGAATCCTTCATTGGCTTACTTGCAGTGCACAATATACCAGGCATCCTACGATGCAGTAATGACTAAATTCACAAACATGGCAGAACATGAAAGAGACAGGAAAGATGCAATCTGAATTTAGTTTTAGAGATACAGCATGGAAAAGGCCCTTCAGTCCATCGAGTCCATGCCAACCATCGATTACCCATTTACACTACTTCCATCTTATCCCACTCTCCCACTCATTACACACTAGTATTCCATTAAACTCCAGATGCGTGGGCAGGGGTCCATCTCACTCCAGCTGTGTGGGCAGGGTTCTTTCTAAATCGAGATGCATAAAAATGGTTCCATCATGCTACAGGTGTGTAAAGATGCTTCCATCTCACTCCAGATGTGTGGACAGGGTTCTATCACATTCCAGATGTGTGGACAGGGTTCTATCACACTACAGATGTGTGGACAGGATTCCACCAAATTCCAGATGCGTGGGCAGGGGTCCATCTCACTCCAGATGCGTGGGATGGGTTCTATCACATTCCAGATGTGTGAAGATGGTTCAATCTCACTCTGTGGACAGGGGTCTATCTCACTCCAGATGTGTGGACAGGATTCCACCAAATTCCAGATGTGTGGGCATGGTTCCATTCTCTTCAGAACCATGCCCTGCAGATGGTGGAAAGAATATTTTTGGTTTGGTGAGTAATTCTGTCCTTACGTGGAAGAGTTCACATTCCCACACTGGCCTTATCATCCTCCTCCTCAGGACCCTCAACAGTTGAGTGGAAGCAACTCGTTGACCCTGAGGGATTGGCCAGGAAGGAAGAAATAAAGCATGTATTTGAGGAGTCAGGAAGTGATTCACTTTGGGGTTATACCCTCTGGCCTCGGCCTTGTGGCCATATTATTTTTGTGCTTGGCTAATTACGTTTCTAGTCAGTGGTGCCGCAAGGATGACTAATACCCAAACACAGAGGGCGGCAAGGTGGCGTAGTAGTAGAGTTACTGCCTTACTGCGTCAGAGACCCAAGTTCAATCCTTCCTCACTATGAGTGCTTGTCTTCATCTCCGCAACATCTCCAGACTCCGCCCCTCCCTCTCCAAAGACAATACAAAAGTCCTCATCCACGCTCTGGTCACATCCCGCACCGATTACTGCAACGCCCTCCTCACTTGCACCTCCAATAAACTTCTTCATCGCCTCCAATGCATTCAGAACTCTGCAGCCCGGATCATCACCCGCACCAGATCATCGGACCACATCACACCCATCCTCACTCAGCTCCACTGGCTCCCTGTGCACCACCGGATTAACTACAAGATTTTACTGCTGACCTTCAAAGCCCTACACCACCTTGCTCCCCAATACCTCTCTGACCTGCTGCTACCATACTCTCCTTCCCGGACACTTTGTTCCTCCTCAGCTGCAATTTTAACTGTCCCCACATTTAGACTCAGCACCATGGGTGCCAGAGCCTTCAGCTGTTCTGCCCCACGTCTCTGGAACACTCTCCCACCTCCCATCCGTCACCTGGACACTATCGACCAATTCAAATCACAACTCAAAACACACCTGTTTAGATTAGCATACCCGACATAACTTCCACCATGTTCACCCTGATTTTAATGACTTAATATGTTTTGTGTATTTTTTTTTTGTTTTTGTTTTTAATCAACTTGATTTTAATATTGATAAATGTATTGTGATTTTATGTCATGTAAGGTGTCCTTGGGTGTCCAGAAAGGTGCCAGCAAATAAAATGCATTAGTATTATTATTATTATTATTATTGTCTGTATGGGGTTTGTACGTTCTCCCCGTGACCTGCATGGGTTTTCTCTGAGATCTTCGATTTCCTCCCACACTCCAAAGGTTTGCAGGTTAATTTGCTTGTTTAAAATTGTCTCTAGAGTGTGTAGGATAATGTTAATGTGCTGGGATCGCTGGTCAGTGTGGACTCGGTGGGCCGAAGGGCTAAACTAAACTAAACTAAACTAAACTAAACTAAACTGAGTCCAGACTAGATGACCACTTTGCTGAATACCTCAGCTCTTTCTGCCATGGCCATCCAGACTTTCCCATTGTTTCTCTTCTTTCCATTCTCAACTTGGCCTCAAAGGCCAACTTTGGCAATGAATTCCACAGAAGGCAGGAGAATGGGGTTGAGAGGGAAAGATCAATCAGCCATGGTGTTGATGTAACTTTGATGTAATTGAGACGCTAAACCTGTCACCATGAAACAGCCAGCGGCTTTTTTTACCACTTGACTCTCAAGCGAGACCGGTTTATCCAGTTGTTCGCTGTAATTGATTTGCATTCTTCGTTGAAAACAAATCATGAATCATCCGAGTGAGTGGCAACCTGGATATGTTTATTGACAGAGAAATATGAGCTGTTGCATTTTGGAAAGTCTAACATGGGCATGACGCACACAGGGGAAGGTAGGGCTCTGGGGAGTGTTGCATAGCAGAGGCATCAAGTCAAGTCAAGTCAAGTCAAGTTTATTTGTCACATACACATACGAGATGTGCAGTGAAATGAAAGTGGCAATGCTCGCGGACTTTTGTGCAAAAAGACAAACAACCTATAAACACAATCATAACACACATATTCGTTTACATAATAAATAATGGAAGGAAAAACGTTCAGTAGATTTAGTCCCTGGTGAGATAAGCGTTTACAGTCCGAATGGCCTCTGGGAAGAAACTCCTTCTCAACCTCTCTGTTCTCACCGCATGGCAACGGAGGCGTTTGTCTGACCGTAGCAGCTGGAACAGTCCGTTGCAGGGGTGGAAGTGGTCTCCCATGATATTGTTGGCTCTGGAGTTGCACCTCCTGATGTATAGTTCCTGCAGGGGGGCAAGTGAAGTTCCCATAGTGCGTTCGGCCGAACGCACTACTTTCTGCAGAGCCTTCTTGTCCTTGGCAGAGCAATTCCCAAACCAGATGGTAATGTTCCCGGACAAGATGCTTTCCACCGCCGCTGCGTAGAAGCACTGGAGGATCCTCGGAGACACTCTGAATTTCCTCAATTGCCTGAGGTGGTAAAGGCGCTGCCTTGCCTTACTCACGAGTGCTGAGGTGTGTGATGCCCATGTCATATCCTCGGAGATGTGGACTCCCAGATATTTAAAACAGTTCACCCTATCCACAGGATCCCCATTTATCCTCAATGGAGTGTACGTCCTCGGATGATGTGCCCTCCATGATCAGTCCATGATCAGCTCCTTCGTTTTTTTGATGTTCAAGAGGAGGCTGTTATCCTGGCACCAGAGTGCTAGATCAGCCACCTCCTCCTGGTAGGCCTTCTCGTCGTTGTTTGAGATCAGGCCCACCACCACAGTGTCATCAGCAAACTTAATTATTGAATTGGAGCTGAACCTAGCCACCCAGTCATGTGTGTACAGGGAGTACAATAGGGGGCTGAGGACGCAACCCTGGGGTGATCCTGTGCTTAGGGTGAGGGACTTTGATGTATTCCCTCCCATCTTGACTACCTGGGGCCTGGCGGTGAGGAAGTCCAGGACCCAGGCACACAGGGAGGTGTTGAGCCCCAATTCCAGTAGCTTCCTGGCCAGTCTGGTGGGGACTATCGTGTTGAAGGCTGAACTGTAGTCTATGAACAGCATCCTCACGTAGCCCCCCTTCTGGTTGTCCAGATGGGAGAGAGCGGTGTGCAAGACCTGGGAGACCGCATCGTCCGTGGATCAGTTCGGACGGTATGCAAACTGCAACGGGTCCATGTTCCGAGGGAAGAAGGCGCAGATGTGATTCTTCACCAGCCTCTCAAAGCATTTCATGACTACCGTGGTAAGGGCCACCGGACGGCAGTCATTCAGACAGGCTGGGGAGGCATTTTTTGGTACCGGTACAATGATAGATTTTTTGAAGCAGGCAGGGACCACGGACTTGTCCAGGGAGAGGTTGAATAATGTAGTGAGCACTGGAGCTAGCTGTGTAGTACAGGACTTGAGTACTCGCCCCGAGATGCCATCGGGGCCTGCAGCTTTTCTCGTGTTCACCCGTGTCAGAGCCCTCCTCACGTCGTGCTCGGACAGCGAGAATGTGTGCATATTCCTCCCTTCAGCTTCGGTAGCCAGCCCGCTGGTGGTATTGTCGATAGTCGGCAGACCTGGGGTGGTGTTGCCCCTCTCGAAACGAGCGTAAAAGGAGTTCAGGTCATCAGCTAGGGAGGTGCCGGCACATGCGGATGAGGGAGCGGTGCTCCGGTAGTTGGTTACAATCCGTAGCCCCTGCCACAGGCTTCTGGTGTCCTGCTGCTCCATCTGTGACTCCATCTTGTCCCTGTACCTCTTCTTTGCGTCCTTCACCGCCCTTCGCAGTCGGTAGCACTCTGCCTTGTAGACGTCCATGTTTCCTGATGCCAGGCCCTAGTTGTAGGCAGCGGTGCGAGCATTCAGGGCCACACGAACAGACCTGTCTACCCAGGGTTTTTTGTTCAGAAAGGTGCTTACCCTTACCGTGGGGACGATGTTGTCGGTTACTGTTCCGATGAAGTCCGTGACTGCTTCCGCGAACTCACTGACGTCTCTGGAACTTGCTTGGAACATATTCCAGTCGACATCACTCAGTGCATCTTGTAGCATGGCCTCTGACTGGTCGGACCACCGCTTTACGTCCCTCGTCTATACTGCTTCCCGAACTATCCTCTGTTTATACTCTGGCAACAGGAAAATGGCAGCGTGGTCAGATTTTCCTAGGGGAGGGAGAGAAACGGCCTTGTAGCCTTTCCTGAACGGTGTGTAGCAGTGGTCCAAAGTTCTCTCCCCCCTGGTGGCACACGTGATGTGTTGGTAGAAGTTCGGCATGACCTTCTTGAGATTTGATTTATTAAAATCTCCAGCCACCACCATAGCCGCATCCGGGTACTTGTTTTGATGTCGACATAGCACATCGTGTAGGGCCGATAGTGCCATGTCGGTGTCCGCCTGCGGTGGAATGTAGACGGCTGTGACGATCACTGAGCCGAACTCCCGGGGAAGGTAGAATGGGCGGCATGAGATTGTCAGGTGCTCCAGGTCCAGCGAGCAGGAACGGGAAAGCATCTTGATATTTCCAGGGTTGCACCAGTTGTTATTGGTCATGAAGCAGACTCCTCCACCCTTGGATTTCCCAGATGCTTCTGTTCTGACAGCACGGTGGAGAGTGAAGGACTCGGTTCGGCAGATTACCTGATCCGGAATCAGCGAGGTCAGCCATGTTTCAGTCAGGCAGAGGATGTTGCAGTCCCTGATGTCCCGCTGGAATCTGACCGTCGCCCTGAGGTCATCAACGAGTGCAGGTGCATGGTTCCTTGAAGGCCAAGTCGCTGGTAGATCGGGTGGTCAAAAAGGCTTTTGACACATTGCCCTTCATCAGTCAGAGTACTGAGTATAGATATTTGGAGGTCATGTTGCAGTTATATAAGACATTGGTGAGGCTGCTTTTAGAGTTTGTGTTCAGTTCTGGGTACCATGTTATAGGAAAGATGTTGTCAAGCTGGAAAGGGTACAGAGAAGATTTACAAGGATATTGCTGGGGCTCGAGGGACAGGTTGAGTTGGTTAGGGCCATATTCCTTGGAGCGCAGGTGGATGAGGGGTGATTTTATGGAGGTGTATAAAATCGTAGGAGGAATAGATCAGGTAGATGCACAGACTCTCTTGCCCAGAGTAGGTGAATCGTGGACCAGAGGACAAAGGTTTAAGGTGAAGGGGAAAGATTGAATAGGAATCTGAGGGGTAATGTTTTCTTATGAAGGGTGGTGGGTGTAATGAACGAGTTGCCAGAGGAGGTAGTTGAAGCTGGGACTATCCCAATGTGTAAGAAACAATTAGACAGGTACATGGATAGGACAGGTTTAGAGTGATAAGGGGCATATTGTTCAACTTGGGCAGGTTGGGCAGAAGAGTCTGTTTCCACTATGGAAACTCAATGACTATAAGGTGAAACATCTGTCCTTAGAGTCTTTTCTGCAATGGTTGTTTTAAAATCTGTCAGTATCTTACATCCATCAACCCAAGCTTGAATGATGTGCGTACCTTGAGGAGCTGGATCCATGTCTCTACCAGCAATTCATGATATGATGTGAAGACAGGTCTTTCATGAAGCAGCTGAAGATAGCTGGGTAGAGGTTGTTGCGGTTGAGAGCTCCTTCCTTAATGCAGACTCAAGCAACTGCAGATGCTGGAATCTTGCCTATTATCCCAAGTGCAGGAGCAACTCAGCGGATCATAGTCATGGAGTGATACAGCGTGGAAACAGGCCCTTCGGCCCAACTTGCCCACACTGACAAACATGTCCCATCTGCATTAGTCCCACCTGCCTGCATTAGGCCTCTATCCCTCAAAACCCATCCTATCCATGTACCTGTCAAAATGTTTCTTAAAAGTTGCGATAGCACCTGTCTCAACTACCTTCTCCGGCAGCTCGTTCCATACACCCACCACCCTTTGTGTGAAAATGTTAGCACTCAGATTTCCATTAAATCTTTTCCCCCTCACCTTAAACCTATGTTTTCTAGTTCTCGAATCCCCTACTCTGGGCAAAAGGCGTTTACCTAATCAATTCTTCTCATGATTTTGTACACCTCTATATGATCACCTCTCATCCTCCTCTGCTCCAAGGATTAAAATCCTGACCTTCTGAACCTCTCCTTATAGCTCAGTTCCCCAAGTCTTGGCAACATCCTGGTAAATCTTTTCTGAACCCTTTCAAGCTTGACAAAATCTCTCCTGTAACATGGTGCCCAAAAATGAAGACAATATTCTAAATGTGGTCTCACCAAAGTCTTATACCTGCCAACAGCATCAGCAGCTCTCGAGGACAAGGGTGGGCAATGTTTTGGATTGGGAACCCTCTTCAGACTTACATGACCTGAAACAGCACCTATCCATGTACTCCAGAGATGGTGCCTGACCCACTGAGTTACCTGGTGCTGAAGTTACATGTTTTTTACAACTAGCTTCCACTTCTGAACTCCACAGATCACCGCATGTGAAATGCTTCTCAAGTATGGCATGTTGTGTTGCAGGATACTTAAGTATTTCTCCAGGAACCAGATTTGCAGAGAAAAAGGAAGAGTTGTAGGATTCTAAGACCTTTTGGGATCTCATGCCAAAGGCCAAAATGTCATGTCATAAGTGATAGGAGCAGAATTAGGCCACTTGGCCAATCAAATCTACTCCGCCATTCAATCATGGCTGATCTATCTCTCCCTTCTAACCCCATTCTCCTGCCTTCTCCCCATAACTCTTGACACTCGTACTAATCAAGAATCTATCTCTCTGCCTTCAAAATATCCATTGACTTGGCCTCCACAGCCTTGTGTGGCAAATAATTCCACAGACTCACCCCCCTCTGACTAAAGACATTTCGCCTCATCTCCTTCCCAAAGGAACGTCCTTTAATTCTGAGGCTGTGACCTCTGGTGGAAACTAGTGGAAACATCCTCTCCACCTCCACTCTATCCAAGCCTTTCACTATTCGGTAAGTTTCAATGAGATTCCCCCCTCATTCCTCTAAACTCCAGCGAGTACAAGCCCAGTACCGTCAAACGCTCAACATATGTTAGCCTACTCATTCCTGCGATCATTCTTGTAAACCTCCTCTGGACCCTCTCCTGGGCCAGCGCTTACTTCACATTGATGCCCAAAATTGCTCACAATATTCCAAATGCGGCCAGACCTACACCTTATAGAGCCTCAGCATTGCACCCCTGTTTTTGTATACAAGCCCTCTCAAAATAAATGCTAGCATTACATTTGCTTTCTTTACTACCAATTCGATTTGCAGATTAACCCTTTGGTAATCCTGCACTCCCAAGTTACTTTGCACCTCTGATTTCTCGATTCTCTCCCCATTTAGAAAATATTCTATGCCGTTATTCCTTCTACCAAATTGCAGGATAGTGTTAAGGTGCAGGGATAGCTGGTTGGTGCAGACTCGGTGGACTGAAAGGCCTATTCCATGCTGTATGTCTAAAAATAATCTGCCCTTTGATATCATGGGCACATCGTCCTTAACACCCACATTTGTGGCACCTTATCAAATACTTTCTGGAAATCGAGATAAACACCACCCACTGACTCCATTGTCTGTCTGCCTATTTCCTTCTTCAAAGAATTCCAGCAGATTAATTAGGCAAGATCTCCCCTTCACAAAACCATGCTGACTTTGGCCCATTCATCGTGAACTTTCTCGTAACCTCATCCTTTATGGAAAGAAGAGTCTGAACATGAAACGTCACCCCTTCCTTCTCTCCAGAGATGCCGCCTGTCCTGCTGAATTACTCCAGCTTTTTGCGTCTAACATCCTTTATGATGGACTCTAAAATCCCACTGAAATCAGACGATAGTTCCCACTATTCTGCTTTGCTCCCTTCTTGTGCTGCGGGATAATATTGGCAATTTTCCAAAGAATATTAAAAGTGCGTTTTATTGTAAAATAGGATTGTGCCCCTTTACAGTGCATTTTATGTTGTAACCCACGATCTAAGAATTTCAACACACCCTGTACAGTCTCAAATTTCACTGAAATGCGTTGGTCTACTCATGAGTTTGCAATTCTTGGAAATGTTTACAATTCCACCCTGAGATAGCGGGTATTTAGAGTTTAACCTTTTCTCAGCTTGAGGCAAAGCAGCATGTTCTTGGTATTGACTGGCTGTGGCCCAGCGAGATAAGGTGAATTGGCGGTTATCCAACCAATTCTCGAAAAGTGTATTTTCATAAAATGAATTTTCCAACAGCAATACACTTAAAAAGTACACATAATCTATATATTACTAAAAGTCTTGACCGGTTTTGGCGATCTGTGCTGCGATTTCCGAGAGAACGCCGCCACCTATGGCCGTAATTTTTGGCCACCTCCCTCAGAGCCCCCCTCCGCCGCATATGTGCCGAGGATTTTACCAGTCGATGAAAAATGACAGATATATTAATGATTTTACAAAATTCCCCATTCTCTCTGCTGCCCCCGCTGGCGACAGGGGGGATGGACTATAAAACCAGGAAGTGGTGTGCCTCAATGAGTCTGCAAACTGGAGGAAGGCAGAGGGTCATGATTCTCTGAGCTGTGAATAACACTGAACATATGTTCACAAAACCGAGTAAGTACCCTTAATGTGGTTTGAAAATGAAAATATGGTTAAAGTAAAATAGCACTGCCTGCAAATGGTTGTTTGGAGGGTTTGGGTTGAAATAAAAAGGCACTCTCTCCCCCCCTCTCCTCTCCCCCCCCTCTCCTCCCCTCCTCCTCCCCCCCTCTCCTCCCCCCCCCTCCTCTCCCCCCTCTCCTCTCCCCCCCCCCCCCCTCTCCTCTCCCCCCCCCTCCCACCTCTCCCCCCCTCTCCCCTCCTCTTCTCTCCGCCCCCTCTCTTCCCCCCCCCCCCCCCTCCTCCCCCCAATTTGGGGGCTATGTGTCAGTAGATAGGGTGGTTATGGGGTAAAAGGAGCAAATTAATAATATTAATATAATATCAAGGGGGTAATTAGCGTGAGTGCGGGGGGGGGGGGGGGGTAGTTAGTGTGTGTGACGCTGCATGCCGCCTCCCCCCCCCCACAACCGCACGTTGGGGGAACAGACCCAATGGGTCTGCACTTGGTCTAGTATACAATAGAATTTGGCACAGTCAGTCCTCCTCCTTTGTTCACCTTTGGTCGGGGACATGAACCCCCCATAGTCGCCGCTATGGACGGCCCGATGTACAGGCCCTATCCTCGGGATGATCAAAACTCCAACGTCGGGACGGTCGAACACACTCCGCGGCTTGGAAGTCCCGAATCGGCACTTTCCTACTGGAGAATGCGGCTTCAAGATGCCACATGCCGCAGGCCAGTGGACAGAGCTCTTCTCCGGTGATCCCCGGCAAGGGATCCCAGACTCCGGAAGGGAAGTCCATGCCCCGCCTGCGGCTAGAAGCTCCGCAGACGGCGACTTCAGGATGTTATAGGCCACAGGCCGGTGGTTGGAGCTCTTCTCTGATGATCCCCAGCGAGGGATCCTAGGCTCCGGATGGGAAGTCCATGCCCCGCCCATGGCTAGAAGCTCCGCAGACCACAGCCCCATGATACCAAAGTCACCAACCCAGCAATCGGAGGACTCCTCTCTGGTGAACCCCGGCAAGGGTTCGCCCACTTCACTTAATTTCAGAATTAAGGGACAGAAGTTTAGGGGTAACATGAGGGGGAACTTCTTTACTCAGAGAGTGGTAGCTGTGTGGAATGAGTTTCCAGTGGAAGTGGTGGAGGCAGGTTCGATTTTATAATTTAAAAATAAATTGGATAGGAATATGGATGGGAAAGGAATGGAGGGTTATGGTATGAGTGCAGGTAGATGGGACTAGGGGAAAATAATTGTTCGGCACGGACTTGTAGGGCTGAGATGGCCTGTTTCCATGCTGTAATTGTTATATGGTTATATGGAAAGTTATATGCCTACTGCTGATTCTCCAGGCCCAACTCCGGGAAAGGCCGCTCCAATCCATGGTGTTAGTCCGCGAGGGAGGCGACGTGGAAAATGTGGTATCTCTATCAATGAAAGCAGTTCCCCTCTTTCTCCTCCCCACCACCCCCCACACAAGACACACCAAGACACACCAAGTCACACCAACGTCACACCTAAGCTAACATTAGACACACCAAAAAAAAAAGTATAGCGTTTGGTCACTATTTATTTGTTTGTGCACATCGGGTTGATTGCATTAGTCGAAACAGGATGGACCACACAAAGTTTGGAATCTCCCACTGGGTTTTGACCTCCATTACAAGCAATGGCTAACCCTGAACAAGATTCCCCACCCTCAATGCAAGAACAGCCCATTGAAAAAGCTACTTTTCTTAACAACTAAACAGGTTCGCTTCTTAATAAACAGACACCACACAAATTGTTTGGTAGACCAGTTCAAAACTTTACTTATTATCAGCCGATGGGAGGGAGGGAGAACTCCAGTCAAGTGACCAATACAGACACTTCACTGTCCTCCGTCCACTTCTCTGAACAACAGAATCACATTGCATTAAATAGGGTTTTTTTGTCCCCTTAGCACATTCCACAGACATTAGTCATGGTCAGAGGTACAGGAAAAGGTTTCCACAGAATGCATCACATCAAAGGCATTTTGTTTACATGGTACAAGATATACTAAAAACATTGGCCATTTGATTTAGGTAATTTTATCTACAAAGAAATCACCCTAGCTCTTTCGCTGCTTCCTCTCTGTCACTTGGTCCCTCATAAACATTGGCCATTTGGTTTACGGCATCATACTCCAAAGAGATGACTAACTCCTCTTTGCTTGTCACCAAGGAGGTTATGTTACAGTATTTATTATCACACACACCGCAACCTAAGGCAAGCCTAATTTGAGACTAAATATAAGCAGTAAGCTAGCCCAGAAGCCAATTTAATATCTTCTTATATTTTTAACAAAAATTCGGCTTCATCACCATCACCTGCATAGCCCTGCTTGCGACTGCGGACATCTGGACCAGACCATCCCACACATCGTGAATGACTGCCCACTGAGGCTTTTCCCTGGGGGCATCAAAGCCATCCACCCAGTAACTGATGCTGTCCTGGCCTGGACGTCTCCCTTTGATATACAACTGTAGGCTGTGCATGCCATAAGCAAGACGAAGACCACCTCATCGCAGCGACTTCTTTAGAACCAACAATGAAGCATCAGAAGATACGTAGACCCAAAAAGCCGGAGTAACTCAGCGGGACAGGCAGCATCTCTGGAGAGTAGCAATGGGTGACGTTTCAGGTTGAGACCCTTCTTCAGACTCATTTTCTCTCTCACTTAAACATCTTCATATTGCGCTCTGTCTATCTGTCTCTCAGGGTAAGAACTCTGCTCTTCCTGTCTTGGATTTATTCAAGCCATCATTCTTGCCTATTGGACCATTCCCTTCATAGATCCTTCAGAGGCAATCCGGTTTCCTCCCACACTCTAAAGACGTACAGGTTTGTAGGTTAATTGGCTTCAATAAAGATTGTAAACAGTCCCTAGCGAGTCGGATAGTGCTCGGGTACGGGGTGATCGCTGGTTGGCACGGACTCGGTGGGCAGAAGGGCCTGTTCCACGCTAAGTCTAAAGAAGGGTCTTGACCCAAAATGTTACCCGTTTCTTCTCTCCAGAGATGCTGCCTGTCCCGCTGAGTTATTCCAGCATTTTGTGTCTATCTTCAGTTTAAACCAGCATTTGCAAATCCTTCCTACATCAATCGAGTTAGTTTTCTCAAATAGCTTTATGTGGGATAGAGGGGATGTTGTCGGATCGTCCTACCAAGGGGGAGTTCGTGGGGGGATCTTGTTGCCATGGATAGGGCTTCACAATCTTCAATGACCAGCAGCCAGAACTGTCTGCTGTGTTGAATACCTCGGTACATAGAAACATAGAAACATAGAAAATAGGTGCAGGAGTAGACCATTTGGCCCTTCGAGCCTGCACCGCCATTCAATATGATCATGGCTGATCATCCAACTCAGTATCCTGTACCTGCCTTCTCTCCATATCCCCTGATCCCTTTAGCCACAAGGACCACATCCAACTCCCTCTTAAATATAGCCAATGAACTGGCCTCAACTACTTTCTGTGGCAGAGAATTCCACAGATTCACCACTCGCTGTGTGAAAACAAATGTTCTCATCTTGGTCCTAAAAGACTTCCCCCTTATCCTTAAACTGTGACCCCTTGTTCTGGACTTCCCCAACATCGGGAACAATCTTCCTGCATCTAGCCTGTCCAACCCCTTAGGAATTTTATGTTTCTATAAGATACCCCCTCAATCTTCTAAATTCTAGCGAGTACAAGCCGCAACACTTCAATGATTCCAGCAGTGGCTCTGCCTGGCTATAAATTGGTGTGCTTATGCTTCTTGGCACTTATTATTGCAGTTGTTCAGTTTGGGACTACTTCATAGAGTCTTACAGCAAGGAAACCGGCCCTTCAGCCCAACTTGCTCGTGCTGACCAACATCCCACATCGACACTAGTCCAACCTGCCCGCACTTGCTGAATAAGTCTCTAAACCATAAACCTTGGATGAAGTGCCACACCGCATTCTGGATTCTGAACAAAACTCAACATGGAAGTGGCAAGAAGCTTTTTAACATCTAAACAAAGAGCAGGTGTGAGAGGGCACATAACACAGCTGCAACCATGTGGAAATATCACCTCTTGTGTACTCCGTGTGGGAGCATCATGTTACAGGATTAAGGATTACGACTGAGCTCTTCAGAGTTCTAGAGTTACAGGACACACAACGGAAACAGGTCCTTCGGCCCACTGAGTCCACGCCGGCCAGCGACCACCCCGTACACTAGCACTATCCTGCACACAAGGGCCAATTTACAATGTTATAGAAGCCAATCAACTTACAAGCCTCCACGTGTTTGGAGTGTGGGAGGAAACCAGAGCCACTGGAGAAAACCCACACAGGTCACAGGGAGAACGTACAAACTCCGAACAGACAGCACCCGTAGTCCGGATCGAACCCAGGTCTCCGGCGCTGTAGAGGGGCTGTCCCACTGTACGAGTTCATTCCAGAGCTCTCCCGAGTTTAAAAACAAATCAAACTCGTGGTAAGCACGTAGAATGTACGTAGCGGGTATGTCGGAGCTCGGGACGTCTCTTAGCGGCTTGTAACGCTAACGGCAGGTACTCGGGAAACGCGCTAAGCTCGTGAAGTCTCGTGAAGATTTTTCAACATATTGAAAAATGTCCACGAGAGCCCCGAGTACCTACGAGCGGCTATTGCCGTAATTCTCCGAGTTCGAATCAGGGGAAACACGGGAGAACTCTTGAATTAGCTCGTACAGTGGGACAGCCCCTTAAGGCAGCTATTCTACCACTGCGCCACCATGCTGCCCCAATCCATTTTATTATTTCCCACATTGTCATCATCTCATTAAGAGGAGAATGGCGAAGTTTAAAGGAGATGGTGGTGAATGACAATAGACAATAGGTGCAGGAGTAGGCCATTCGGCCCTTCTGGCCAGCACTGCCATTCAATGTGATCATGACTGATCATCCACAATCAGTACCCCGTTCCTGCCTTCTCCCCATCTCCCCATATCCCCTGACTCCGCGCCTAAAAAGTCACCTCAGTTGGACAGGCCCATAAATAAGTTTAGTTTAGTTCAGTTTATTATTGTCTCGTGTACTGAGGTACATTGAAAAGCTTTTTGATACGTGCTTTTCAGTCAGCGACAAGACTATACATGACTACGATCAAGCCATCCACAGTGTACAGACACTGGATACAGAGTATAGTGTTTAGTGCAAGATAAAGTGCAGTCTCAGAGGACAGTTTCTGTACATGTTGCTATTCAGGGAGGTATAGCAATACTTTAATGAATTGTGTGCAGAAACAATTTTCACTGTGCATTTGTCATTGACTGCGATCCTATATTTAGAGATAGAGATACAGCATGGAAACAGGCCCTTTGGCCCATCATGCTGACCAATAATCACCCATATACTAGTTTGATCTCACACACCAGGGTCAATTTACAGAAGTTAATTAATCTAGAAACCTGCACGTCTTTGGAATGTGGGAGGAAACCGGAGAAAACCCATGTGGTCACAGGGAGAACGTACAGACTCCGTACAGACAGCACCTGTGGTCAGGATTGAACCTGGGTCTCTGCCGCTGTAAGGCAGCAACTCTACTGCTGTGCCACCATGCCTGTATTCTTGTGTCCCCCATTCATCATCACTGCCCGGCATGGGCTTGAGGTTCAGGGGATGGCCAGGGCAAGAATGGGTGAGACAGCGAACATGTGTCTGAACAGCTTGCTGCAATTACCAAGAAGACCCAGGAGGAAAGGCAGCTGGCCTTGGCACTAGCGCAGAGCAGCGGTCTCAAGTAGGAAGTGGAGAGACTGTGAAGCACAGGGAAGGAAACAAACTGGAACCCAAACCATCAAGGCAAGAAAAAGCAATTCCTTCATTGGACTCACTTTTCACCTGTATTTATTTTATGTTCGAACAGAGGTGTTGGTAACAAATGCTCAGTGAGGTTTAGAATCACACAGGCAGCCTGTGGTGCAATGGGGCCGGCCTTCAACACACAGTGCTGTACTGGAGTATCTCAGCGGGGAAGGCAGCATCTGTGGAGGGAATGGACGGCCAATATTTTGTGTCGCCACCTTTCTTCAGCATTTTGGCCCTCCAAAGGCAAATACTACCAACCAATAATCACCCATGCATTTCAGGTTCAATTTCAATTTCAGATTCAATTTTAATTGTCATTGTCAGTGTACAGTACAGAGACAACGAAATGCATTTGTTCTACCTTACACACTTGGGACAATATACAGAAGCCAATCACCCTACAAACCTGCACGTCTTTGGCATGTATGACAAATTCAGTGAGGCAAAAGTAGAGACAGAATAGATTTTAGACTTTAGATTTCAATGATGTTAGACCAGGAGATGTAGTGCGGAAACAGGCCCTTTTTCCCACCGACTCTGCGCTGTCCTCACGTACACTAGCACACAAACACACTGGGGGAATTTTACAATTGTTCTGATGCCAATTAACCTGCAAACCAGCATGTCTTGGGAGTGTGGGTGGAAAATGGAGCACCCATTGGAAAACCCACGCAGGTCACGGGGAGAAGGTACAAACTCCATACAGACAGCACCCGTAGTCAGGATCGAACCCGGGTCTCTGGCGCTGTAAGACAGCAACTCTACCGCTGCGCCACCGTGCCATCCACAGCAAGCCCTCGATCTGTGTTCCTGGGTATGCTCCCCACTACATCATCACTGTACGGCTTTAGCTGCCTGTGCATCATAGGTGTGATCTCCACGTTAAAATGCAACTTCAAACCTCCCTCTTTCACCAGACCTTCTGTCTATCATATGTCAGTACTTTTGTTTTGTGTGGCTGGTTGTCAATGTATGAATTAGAAACGTGAACCTCCCTGAGGCTCTCTGTGTTGATGGTGTGAAGTCAATAGAAGTTGTTGTTGTTGTCATAATGTTTACCCCAGTGGCTGGGGTGTGAATACTTGTGTCTTATATAGGTGAGAGAATATGTGTGTATGTGCACTCTTGTGCCTGTGTGAATGTTTGTGTGTGAGTATGTGCTTTGTGCATGTGTGTGCATGTTTGTGAGAGGGTGTATGTTTTATGCATCTATGTGTGTGTGTACATGTGTGTGTGTGTGTGTGTGTACGTGTGTGTGTGTGTGTGTGCGTGTGTGTGTGTGTGTGTGTGTGTGTGTGTGTGTGTGTGTGTGTGTGTACGTGTGCATGTTTGTGTGAGTGTGTGTGTTTTGTACCTGTGCATGTATGTTTGTGTATAGGTGTGTGTGTGTGTGTTTTGTGCATATGTGTGTGTCTGTATGTATGTTTGTGCGTGAGTGTGTGTACTTTGTGCATCTGTATGTGTATGTACAGGTTTGTTTGTGGGAGTGTGCGTGTTTTGGGGGGGGGAGGAGGGCTGGAAGAATAAGGAAGAGGTGAACTGATTGTATATGGGTGTGTGTGTTATGTGCATCTGTGTGTAATTGTGTGTGCATATGTTTGTGAAAGTGTGTGTTTTTTGCATGTGTGCATGTTTTTTTGCATGTGTGCATGTGTGTGTGTGTGTGTTAGTGCATGAGCGTGTGTGTGTTTTGTGCATGTGCCTGTGTGTGTGTGTGTGTGTGTGTGTGTGTGTGTGTGTGTGTGTAAGTAAACATCATTGTGGCCACAGGGTGGCGCTGTACGATGGCAGCCTCGCCAACAGTCTGTCTCGTCCTTATCTTTTGTTGTTTTTAGCCTGTTGCCAAATGTTGACGTGTGTCTCAAGTCTGTATTATGTGTGGGGTGGGGGAGAGCGGGTGGGAGAAACTTTTTAAAATCTCTTTCCACGACGGAGAAGCGACGGAGATAGACAATAGGTGCAAGAGTAGGCCATTTGGCCCTTCGAGCCAGCACTGCCATTCATTGTGATCATGGCTGATCATCCCCAATCAGTACCCCGTTCCTGCCTTCTCCCCATATCCCCTGGATCTGCAATTTTTAAGAACCCTATCTTGCTCTTTCTTAAAAGCGTCCAGAGAACCTGCCTCCACCGCCCTCTGAGGCAGAGAATTCCACAGACTCACCACTCTCTGTGAGAAAAAGTGTTTCCTCGTCTCCGTTCTAAATGGCTTACGCCTTATTCTTAAACTGTGGCCCCTGGTTCTGGACTCCCCCAACATCGGGAACATGTCTCAGGCCTCTAGCGCGTCCAAGCCCTTAACAATCTTATATGTTTCAATGAGATGCCCTCTCATCCTTCTAAACTCCATAGTATACAAGCCCAGCTGCTCCATTCTCTCAGCATATGACAGTTCCGCCATGCCGGGAATTAACCTTGTGAACCTATGCTGCACTCCCTCAATAGCGAGAATGTCATTCCTCAAATTTGGAGACCAAAACGACACACAATACTCCAGGTGTGGTCTCACTAGGGCTCTGTACAACTGCAGAAGGACCTCTTTGTTCCAACACTCAACTCCTCTTGTTATGAACATGTTCCAATACCTGGACCACATTGCCAGGAATGGTGGAGGAAGCTGATACTTTAGTGGCATTTAAAAGACTTTTCAGACTTCTTATGGATATACGCGGAATGGAAGAATCTCCAGGTAGATAACTGAGGATGTTAGCATTGTGTTTGGCATAGACATTGTGAGCTGAAGAGCCTATTCTTGTGTACGTGGATGGTGGAATCTGAATAGAACATAGAACATAGAACAGTAAATCTATGGAGATTAGAACAATGAGGGAGGACCTCATTGAAATGTACAGAATAGTGAAAGTCTAAGATAGGATGGATGTGGAGAGGATGTTTCCACTAGTGGGAGAGTCTAGGACTAGCGGTCAGAGCCTCAGAATTAAAGGACGTTCTTTTAGGAAGGAGATGAGGAGAAATGTCTTTAGTCAGAGGGGTGGTGAATCTGTGGAATTATTTGCAACAAAAGGCTGTGGAGGCTAAAGAGCCTGTCCCACTTGGCCGTCATTTGCGCGTAATTTACGCGACATCATTTACGCATCACGATGCATGACGCGCGCTGTCGTGACACGCACGTGATGTGCGCCTGGTGCGCGATGACATAGGCAGTGACACGCGACCGCACGCAGCGTCGCAGGATTTTGTGATGTCCAAAATCTTCGCGTCCCATCAGCGTGACGAGCAAATGATGGCCAAGTGGGACAGGCCCTTAAGTCAGTGGATATTTTTAAGGCAGAGATAGATAGATAGATTCTTGATTAGTACCGGTATCAGAGGTTATGGGGAGAAGGAAGGAGAATGGGGTTCGGAGGGTGAGATAGATTAGCCAAGATTGAATGGCTCCAGCATTACTCCAGAATTACTCCAGCATTTTGTGTCAATTTAAACCAGCATCTACAGTTCTTTGCTACACCTTCAGCCCACCTAGTCCATGCCGACCATCGATCATCCGTTCATACGAGTTTAGTTTAGTTTAGTTTAGAGATACAGTGCGGAAACAGGCCCTTCGGCCTACCGGGTCTGCACCGACCAGCGATCTCCGCCCATTAACATTCCCATACCCACTAGGGACAATTTTTACATTTACACCAAGCCTTTGGAGTGTGGGAGGAAACCGAAGATCTCGGAGAAAACCCACGCAGGTCACGGGGAGAACGTACAAACTCCGTACAGATAGCACCCATAGTCGGGATTGAACCCGGGTCTCTGACACTGCATTTGCTGTAAGGCAGCAACTCTACCGCTGCGCAACTGTGACTGCCCGTGTTATCCCACTTTCTCACCTTCTCCCGCAATACAGGGAAATTTACAGATGGCCAATTAACCTACAAACCCGCACATCTTTGGGATGTGGGAGATTAATAAGAATGTCAGGGGGTATGGGGAGAAGGCAGGAGAATGGGGTTCAGAGGGTGACATAAATCAGCCAAGATTGAATGGCAGCGTAGACTTGATGGGCCGAATGGCCTAATTTTTCTCCTGGAACTCATGAAAACTGGAGTTCCTGGAGGAAACCCATGGGATTACAGGAAGAACGTGCAAACTCCACAGAGCCAACACCCAAGGCCAGGTTTGGTCTCTGGTGCTGTGAGGCAGCAGCTCTACCCGCTACGCCCTGCCATGCGATTTGAAGGGGAGTTTGGTGGGGCGATACTCCCCTGTGCCATTGTCCTTGTTCTCTTGAAGATGTTTTGTGAGTTTGAAGAGGCTCGCTAAAACCCAAGAGTGAAATGGAGGGCTGGGGTCATGTCGGTGGCATATGGAAAGCGGCCAAGACAGCTGAACGCTCTGTCAACAGGGATGAGGAACTTGCACAATCCAGAAGTACGAGGGTTCAGGATGTTCAGATTCAGATTCAGATTCAGAAAACTTTATTGTCTGTCGTAACAGAAAATCTTCTTTGACGTGGCTCAACATACAGACAGGACAATGTACTGATAAGCAGTCATACAACACAGATTTCTGCGAGCACACACAGTCTTAAAAGCAAATATAAAGATTAAAAACTGTAAAAATAGACAAGATAAAAGTTGTGGATACGTGTAAAATGACAATGCGTCAGGGTTAATTTGTCCAGTGTTCATTTTTTATTTAAGCTGTTTATGGCAATGGGTATGAATGAGTTTTTGTGGATGTTTTTCTTGGATAGGGGGACTTTATATCGGCGGCCTGATGGCAGAAGTTGGAAAGACTTGTGCAGGGGGTGGGTGGGATCCTGTGTAATGAGATTGGCTTTCCTTTTAACTGCCTGGGTGTGGAGTACTGATAATTGATTTTGAGTTTTGCCAGTTATTTTGCTTGCCTGATTGATGATCCGGGAAAGCTTTGATTTGTCTTTGACAGAGGTGAGGGTGAACCAGGATGTGATGTTAAAGGTGAGTACAGATTCTATAAGTGATTTATAGACAGCTGTTAAAATGTCCTGTCTGACATCAAAGCTCCTGAGTTTCCTCAGCAGGAACAGGCGTTGCAGTGCCTTCTTGTACACAGAGTCTGTGTGCTGGGAGAAGGACAGGCGGGTGTCAATCTCTGTGCCCAGGTATCTAAAGGCCTCTACCTGCTCAACTGTCTGCCCATTCAGCCTCAGAGGTTCAAAGAGAGGTTGGGGGGAAGATGTTCGCCTCCCCCCACAACACAGCTCCTTGGTCTTGGAGATGTTAAGCTCCAGAGAGCTCTCTTTGATCCACAGCATCAGGGTGTTGACCTGCTGATAGTAGGCAGCCAGAGAAGTGTGATCCTTGATGTGGGCCACCAGGGCCATATCGTCTGCATACTTAAAAAGGGAAATGTCACTGTTATTGTTTGTTATGTTGTTTGTGTAGATGGAAAATAAAATCGGTGATAAGACACAACCCTGGGGGACACCAGTGTTTAAAATCATGTTCTTGGATTTAAAACCATTTACCACCACATGCTGAGGCCGGTCCTGCAGAAAGTCTTTTATCCACAGGATAAGTGATGGGTTGACTTGTAGATCCAGAAGGCGGTTACAGAGGGTGACTGTGTTAACTGTGTTAAAAGCTGAAGAAAAGTCCATAAATAAAATCCGTGTGTGGGGGTGTGGGGAGTCCAGCTGTCTGCTAACTGTGTCCAGGAGAGTGAAACAGGCATCCTCCACCCCACGCCTTGCCTTATAGGCAAACTGGAGTGGGTCAAGCCTGTCCACCACCATAGCAGTGAGGTGATCACTTACCACCCTCTCCATACACTTGGAAAGAATGGATGTGAGTGCCACCGGTCTGTAGTCCTTCATCTCCCTGGCGTTAGATTTCTTCAGCACCGGTATGAGTGTGGACTCCTTCCACATCCGTAGGACACAGCTGGAGTCAAGAAGATGCTGGAATAGCTGAGTGATAACATCACCCAGCTGAACTGAGCATTCCCTCAGCACCTTGCCCCTGAGCCTGTCCGGGCCAGAAGCTTTGTGAGGGTTGATGCGGCCCAGTATAGATGTGACCTTCCTTTTATCCACTGTGATTGATGAACTGCTGGTGAGGGTCCAGTCATTCTGGGGGTGTGTCCTGTCAAACCTGCTGTAATAGATGTTGAGTTTGCTAAGAATACATCATTTGTTTGGATATGTGTGCAACCAGCCTTGCAACAAAGAATCACATCGGTCACCACCTCTCCTGACCTTAAGCTAATTCCTTCCACTGTGTGGTTAAAGTTCCCACTTTTTTAAATTCGGATTCATTTTTGTCAGGTTTACAAGTTCGCATTGTTTGCAAGATCTTCCTTTATACGAAGCTGAGAATAAACAGTATATACCGAAGGTAGACACAAATTGCTGGAGTGACTCAACGGGTCAGGCAGCAACTCTGGAGAACATGGACAGGTGCCCTTTCGGGTCCCAACCATACACCCAACCAGGATGGTGGGTGTATGGAACGACCTGCTGGAGGAGGTAGTTGAGGCAACGACTATTGCAATGCTTAAGAAGCAATTAGACCATGCATGCAAAAAACTGGTGTAACTCAGTGGGTTAGGTAGCATCTCTGGAGAAAAGGAATAGGTGGCGTTTCAGGTCGAGACCCTGTTTCAGACTGAGAGTCAGGTCAGAGGGAAACAAGGGATATGAACCTGTAGAAAAAATGAATGAAGGATATGCTAAAGGACAAATCAAAGCAACACCCATGATCAAGGAAAAGTTGCCAAACGCTTTAACTCTCCTTCCCATTCCCACACTAACTTTTCTATCCTGGGCCTCCTCCATTATAGGGATGAGACCAAATTGGGGGAACAGCACCTCATATTTCACTTGCTCATATACTTAGAAGTATGA
Organism: Leucoraja erinaceus; assembly: GCF_028641065.1. NCBI lineage: Eukaryota > Metazoa > Chordata > Chondrichthyes > Rajiformes > Rajidae > Leucoraja > Leucoraja erinaceus. The sequence continues at coordinate 23,669,962 of NC_073408.1, read as the reverse complement.
ATATCAATTTCTACAACTTCAAGTAACCATTGCATCCCCTCTCTCACTGTCTCTCCCCCATCTCTAGTTTTTGTACTAGTTTCACTACCGACCTGCGGAGTTACCCTGTTTGTATCAACCTCCGCACAGCCAACAATGGACAATTGTGGGCTCCACCTTTCCCAGATCATCATCGCTGGCTTTGAGTTGTCATTTTGCATGTCTTTCATTTATTTGTTCTACGTAGATTTTTGTATCTCTCGTTTCCCTCTCTCCCGACTCCCAGTATATTTGGTAATGGCAGGAACAACAACACATACCTGAAGCAGTGCAACAAAGAACAAATATTGCAATAACAAAATGAATGAATGAGTGAGATGGAGTTAAGAGGAAGAGTACATAGGTGGCAGCTTAGTGAAGGGGTGTGAGGAGGTGAAGGTAGACACAGAGCTGGAGTAACTCAGCAAGTCAGGTAGCATCTTTGGAGAAGAGGAACAGGTGACATTTCGGGTTGGTGCCCTTCATCAGAAGAGGTGTGAAGAGGTGTTTGGTTCGGAAATTGGATCACAATTAGGAACATGTTGCTCTTGAAGTCTTGACATTTGGGCTTTCAAGTACCAGTATCTTAGTTGCTGCCCTACAGCGCCTGAGACCCGGGTTTAATCATTACTACGGGTGCAGTCTCTATGGAGTTTTACGGTCTCCTTGTGAACGCGTGGGTTTTCTCCGGGTTTTCCGGTTTTCTCCCACGTTCTAAAGACGTGCAGGTTTATAGGTTACTTGTCTTCTGTAAATTGCCCCTAGTGTATAGAATAGAACTAGTGTACGGGCGATCGCTGGCCGGCGTGGTCTAGGTAGGCTGAAGGGCCCGTTTCTATGCTGTATATTAGTTTAGTTTGGTTCTATTTAGAGATACAGCACGGAAACAGGCCCTTCATCCCACTGAGTCCACACCGAACAGCGATCCCTGCACACTAACACTATCCAACACACACACACTAGGAACAGCAGTAGAGCTGCTGCCTTACAGCGCCAGAGACCCGGGTTCATTCCTGACTACGGGTGCTGGCTGTATGGAGTTTGTACGTTCTCCCCTTGACCTCTGTGGGTTTTCTCCGAGATCTTTGGCTCCTTACCACACTCCAAATGTTAATTCTGCTTCTTCTACCCCGAGTCTGGGTCAAGCATTGGAATCCAAACCCTTTTATTCAACTCCTGCTCCACTCACTCAACTGGGTCAACCTCTGCTCCACTCACTCAACTGGGTCAACCTCTGCTCCACTCACTCTAGCCTGTGACAGTCTCGTGTAGAGAGAACAGAAATAACCCCTATAACTAACGGCACAAAAATACAGGGGAAGGGCAACCCCAACAAACACAATCATCGATACCGGAGAGAAGATACATGGAGTGACAACTCCTTCACCCAATCATATAACAGTACCTGCAAACACCTTCATGCACAGCAACAAAGTAAAAACATTTTAGTACATAGAGAAATGATACCATTGAAGGCAACCAATTCCGGGTGATAGTGGGGAGACACAGAAACAAAATAGAAATTTTTTTAGGGCAATAAGAAACTTCCAGGTGCAGGCCACCCTTCTGGACCAATCAGAAGCATGCATTAAGCGTCAATGTTCCGGAGCTCCTGCAAAAGCCCAGACTTTGTGCAACCAGTGGGTCACAGGTGCAGAAGCTTCCTGAAACTTTGTGCAAAGTTCCAGACTTAGTGGAGCCAGGTCCAGCAGCGTGCAAAGTGATGTCATCAGCCCATTCTCACAGACACCCACTTGCCATTTCCCAAGTACCCAAACCCCTGCATATCTACACAAAGACATACAGGTCTGTAGGTTAATTAGCTTGGTATAAATGTAAATTGTCCCTAGTTACGTCCCTGTGTGGGATAGTGTTAATGCACGGACTTGGTGGGCTGAAGGGACCTGTTTCTGTGCTGTATCTATAAACTAAACAAAACATTATTTGCTGAAGGGACTATTCCTCTGCTATTCTATATTCTATTGTCCTTTTGTAAATTGCTCATTACCTTTTCGCTAAATAACACTGATTAACTGACAATATTAAACTTAATTGCACTTCAAACAATTTCATTGCTAAACCTGCATCAAAAATCCCGATTGCTCTCTCATGCCACACATTTATTTCTCATTAATAATTTTCACCTCATTAAGAATATGAAAGGGAATCTCTGCAGTGATGGAACTGAACATAATTGGTATGTAATAATTAATGAGTTATGCTCGGGCATTCAAGTCATTCACGATAAATTGTGAAATTGAATTAGATAAATATTTTATTTTGTGGAATGTAAAAGGTTTTCCACAAGTGACAATATTAAACCAACATCAATGTGAAGAAAGCATATTACATGCTTGCATTCATGGTTATCTTAGCTAAGGGATACAGTGTGGAAACAAGTCCTTCAGCCCACTGAGTCCGCGCTGACCAACGATCACCGTGTACAATAGTTCTATCCAAGGCACTAGGAACAATTTATAGAAGACAATTAACCACCAAAGCTGCATGTCTTTGGCTTGTGGGAGGAAATCGGAGCATCCAGAGAAAAACCAGGTGGTCACAGGGAGAATGTACAAACTCCATGCAGACAGCACCCGTAGTCGGGTTCAAACCTGGGTCCCTGGCGCTTCAAGTCAGCAACACTACCACTGTGCCACCGTGCCTCACCGTGGATCAGGGCAGATAAGTTTTATTTTACAGAGAATGTCTGGAACTCACAATAAGCGATACATTCTATACAACGTCAGTTACAATGGCAGCATACAATCAGACAAGGCATATGGTTGGAAATCAGGAAAAAGATTGGTAGATTGGTTGGCATGGTGGACTTAGGGACCAAGCTAATGATAGGTGCAGAGATGCTACCTAACCCACTAAGTTATTCCACCACTTTGTGTCTTTTTTTTTGTAAACCAGCAACTGCAGTTCCTTGTATCTCAAAGGAACTTACAATTCAGAGCAAGTATTAACTCATCAGGTTTGGCCGTTCTTCTGTACCATCGCATACCTCCAATGACCCCTCCTTGATTCTTAGTCTCATGAAGGGTCTCGTCCCCAAACATCACCTATTCCCTCTCTCCAAAGATGCTGCCTGACCCGTTGCGTTACTCCAGCTTTTTGGGTCTATCTTCAGTTTAAACCAGCACCTGCAGTTCCTTCCGACACATCTGTGTGGTTTATGTCCCTATGATCCTAGAATTGATGGATTGTAATAGGAACACAATTGCTTGAGTTATACCTTCACATAAAGATACCTGTGTTGTGTAGCCTACATATGACTCAAAGTCCATCGCTGCCCGAAAGAAGTAACTTAAGTATGTAAAGTGTTAAAGATGGCGTTCGATTGGGGTGCTGAGTCGGGAAGTCATGTTATAAAGCGCAATAAAGTGAGCCACACGTTGTGAACTCAAGGACATGCTTTATTAAACAAAAAATAATTCCAAAACAATGGCAGTGTTGCCGAGCCCAGAGTAAAGGGCCTGTCCCACCAGCATGCGATTGCATGCATCTAGCGCGACCAAACGTGGTCACTTGAGGCGTACGGCTGCGCGGGGGCGTATGGAGTTGTGCAGGACTGGTCCCGACACCGCATGGGGCTCCGAAAATCCCGCACTGTCCGAAAATTCCGCGGGCCAACGGCCTGTCGGCCTGCAGGCGCATTGAGGGCATACGCAGCATCTTGACTGCGTACGCAGCATCTTGATGGTGTACGCCTAGCGCGTGGAGTTGCGGGATTTTGCCACCGCCCGGCGTGCCGTTGCGTGATGACGTCACCGCCCGATGCCGTGCGACGTCCAAATTCAGTCGGCCCACCTCCTGCCCAGCTGATTGGTGAGTATGATGTCAGGACCAGCCCCGCACAACTCCGTACGCCTCCGCGGTTGGAAGTGGGACCGGCCCCGCATGGCCATACGCCTCAAGCCACCACGTTTGGTCGTGCTAGACGCATGAAATCGCATGCAGGTGGGGCAGGCCCTTACCTGCGTGTCGCTGCAGCAGGGCACACCCTCGACTTCCTTTCTAACCCCCTCCCCTCAGTCACGTGCCTCTTACCACATGATGGACGAGGGTTCGATTAACCAGTGGCGCGACCACCAGATGGCGCCACAGTTGCATCTTTATAAAACTTTACCTCATTTGGAGTATTGTGTGGCGTTCTGGTTGCCCCATTGCAGGGAACATGTGGAGACTTTGGAGAGGGCTCAGAAGAGAGGCGTTTACCACAAGTGCTTCCTGGCTATAAAGAGAGTTTGGACAAAAATGTTTTCTCTGGGGCATCGTTGGTTGAGGGGATACCTGATCGAAGGTTATAAAATTCTGGGAGGTGCAGGTAGAGTAGACAGTCAGAATTTTAATCCTGGTGTGAAAATGTCAAGGACGAGAGGGCGTAACTTTAAGGTCAGAAGCGGGGCGTGTTATGGAGGTGTGCGGGGCAAGTGTTAAGCTTGGAGAGTGGTTTGTGCCTGGAACTTTGTGTTACGGATAGTGGAAGCAAATACAGCAATGTTTTTTTAAGAAGCTTTGAGGGCAAGAGAGTGACATGGAGCATGTGTAGGATGAATCAATTAGATTACTTTGGCATCATGTTCTGCACAGATCAGTTCAGTTCAGTTTCTGTTCAGTTCACCCTGTCACGAGGTACACTCTTTTGTTGCATGCTTTTGTTGCATGCTATCCAGTCAGCAGAAAGGCAATACATGATTACAATCAAGCCATTCATGGGGTATAGATACATATAGTAGGCTGAAGGGCATGTACAGGAAGGAACTGTAGATAATGGTTTAAACCATAGGTTACATCTCGACTCGAGACGTCACCCATTCCTTCTCTCCCGAGATGCTACCTGTCCCCGCTGAGTTATTCCAGCATTTGGGCTGAAGGGTCTATTCCTTTGCGTACTTCTACATTCTATTATATCTACTATGGTAATGATCCACATCCTGCATAATGGCATATATAATAGTAAGATTAAACGAGAACTTACCAGTTTGAAGTTTGATCTTTATTTTATGAGGAGGAACGTTGAGGGAATACGTGAAGAAGCCCGCTACGACGCATGCGTGCCATCCTTCAAAGCAGCGGTGTGAGGTCACAGATACACTATAATGACCTAAAATAGTAAGATTATTAAAGAGATACCAGTTTAAGATATGGCCATATGAGGGTGGGAGCAGAGGGCACGTATTCCCTCAACGTTCCTCCTCATAAAATAAAGATCAAACTTCAAACTGGTAAGTTCTCGTTTAATCTTACTATTTTACTTCGGAGTCACGTGAGTGACTACGTGAAGATTTCAAAGCTCTGTGACCTCATGCCGTGGAACGAGTCCATGCTTCACAACTGCCTTGGTAGTTTGGGAGAAATTGTTAATGATATTCAAAACATTCATACCAATTATTTAATGGAAATGATAAATAATATCTAATTAATTCAAATCATAACCCTGTATTCTTCATGGATAAATTATCATACAGAACTTAAAATGTTCCCCGAAAACGTTCCCATACTGCTAACTGGTTTGTTATAACATTTCTGAAACGTTTTCTCCGACAACCATCCTGCAATCCTGAGGATTTGGTCCATGGATACATCAAGGCGTTTTGCTGCGGATGTAGCTGCAGCCCTGGTGGAGTGAGATTTAAATATGTTAGTGTCCACTCCCGCCTATCTTAACCCATATTTCAGCCACCGCGAAATGGTCTGAGGTACACTCTACGGTACGGTTTCTTATAGCTGATTAAACGGCATTTCCTTGCCTCTGATAGCCTTTGTCCTTTCACTGTATAACAAAACGTGCTTCACTATACAGAGGCGTTTGTCCTCCGGGTAGGCCATCAATTCTATGACCTGCCCCGCTGATCCTGGTCTATTTTGTTTAATAATACGGTCCTGGATCACAAACCCCAAACTTCCTTACTTTACTGTGATTTCAGCAAATACCGTTCTATCCAACATCCATTCAGTACTTTCAATAAATTTTTGTGACCTGGTGTCTGCCACTGAATTAGTATCCCTGGTAGATACGTAGCCGATAACCAAATATTCCTTTGGACACACCATTGCCAAATTGAATTTGCCAATTCATCACAAGATGTTGATATATTTCCACCCATATGACTTATATATGCCACCACCGAGGTATTATCTATCTACAATCTAACATGCTGCAGTTTCATTCCTGAGCAATAAGATTTTAGCCCATGAAATGCACTTAACATTTCTAAGTACTTATACCCTTAGTGTTAAGTAGGTTAGCTTTTTGTATATTCCATCTCCCCCATAGTTCGAGATGGTATCAGTTGTACCCTAACCAATTGCACTGGCATCTGTTTGTAATAGCACAGACGGGTTGTGAATAACTATTGGGTTGGAGCAATACTTAACATTGTGTTCCCACCATTATAATAGTAAGATTAAACGAGAACTTACCAGTTTGAAGTTTGATCTGTATTTTATGAGGAGTTACGATGAGGGATTACGTGAAGAAGCCCGTCCCAGGACGCGTAGCGGCATACTTCAAAGCAGCGGTGTGGAATCACAGAAAGACACAAGTATTTGAAGTAACATAGTAAAGAACAAAGAGACATCCATTATCAGTTTGATCCATGTAATGAGGGTGGGAGCGGAGGGCACGTAATCCCTCATCGTAACTCCTCATAAAATACAGATCAAACTTCAAACTGGTAAGTTCTCGTTTAATCTTACTATTTTACTTCGGAGTCACGTGAGTGATTCCGTGAAGATTTCAAAGCTCTGTGATTTCAAACCGTGTAACAGTTTTACTACACTCACTGCCGAAGTCTTTGAGGGAGGAAGTGTGTATCGTAACCAACCAATGATTCTGTTATAGAAAACCCAATGGTATTTTACAATAGACACTGAAGAAATTTAATGCTCCCTTTGGCTAATCTGAATATTTGCAGATTGGAATCTTTCCTGCAAATGAAAAACAGGTTTTGTCAACAGTTTATAATAAATTATTTCTCTCTGAACGTTTTACCCCCACTATTCTGCTGGAGCCAGGATGTGGTTTATAGGTACGTCCATTCTTTTGCCGTTGACGTGGAAGCTTCTCCTGTGGGATGACAACTTTGACATGTTAGTTTTATCCCAAGAGCTTTAACCTGCTTGAGCCATTTCAAAAAAGGCTTGTTACCCGACCACAAGGTTTTTTGTAACCAACCCACAAGGCTTTTCATCTCCCTCGCATAATTAGGTTGTGTCTATGTAAGGTAAAAAAGGGTCTTGGTACATTACCGTGTTCTCTGGCGGGTAAGCCCGGATTTTTATGACTGGATAAAGTATTCCTGGTCTGGTTTGACCATTCCCTGGACAAATGATAGAGATCTGGTCTGAAGCTGTGAGCATGGTGTCCAGTTGAAATAGGAGTAGTGACTGGACCCTCTGTGCTGCTCCATGTGCCTTTAACATATGTTTTAGTGCATAGAAGGTTCAGGTTTTGGACTCTGGCTGGTGGGATCCCCTGAAGTGTGGTTAACCACTGTGACATCCCATATATAGGTGTACATTGTCTAGGGGTTTAGAGTTTTAATACCCTTCATTACCACCAGCCAGTGACCCCATGGCCTGTTGTCCTGTAGCTGTTTTGAAAAAGAACAGGCAGGGCAATTCTAGCTGTGTTGATGGCACTGTAGCCGAATCCTTCATCATGATGAAGGTTCTCCAGGAATTCCAGTTCGTAGTACCTGATTCGGATGAGTAGGTTTTCCCCTTTATCCTTGCAGTACTTCTCTTGATGCTGGACAAGTGTTGTAGTCCAGTGGATGTTCAAAAGGATGCTGACATGGTGTCGATTATTCAGTATAACAATCCCAGTCCCAGAGGTTTGCGCAGAATCTGCAGCTCAGGAGCTTATTTCTCATGGCACAGTAGATTTGTGCCCGGCTCCGATATTAATAATTCTGGGTACTGGAAAAACACCATCCAAGTTCCAACAACCATATCATGGCGTGAAGTGAAACAAGGTCTGCGTAAGTCCGTCAGGTACTATCAAATACCTGAAGCAGAATCCTTTTGTACTGTGCGTTGTTCTCGATTGGTGAGGCAGAACGGAAAAATACATAAAATTAATTTCACCAATGCTGCGTGAACGCATTTGTCTATCAATATTATAAATACATTCTTGAATGACAACATGACCTATAGGCCAGAAAAGTTAATATATATAGCTGACGATCTTTCTGCTGGAACTATCTGTCCCAGAGAAATGTTTTAATGAGGATTCCACTGGCCCAGGGTCTGGTTTCCCCCCGCGACATACATAGGACATCCCCAAACACCTGGTGATATAGCGTTAATGCAAATAATCGATATCAGTTTCACATTCCATTTTAATTATCATTGTCAGTGTACAGTACAGCGACAATGAAAATGCATTAATATCTGTTGCATCATATAGCTTGATAGTTTTGTTAAACTTTATATGAAAACATCTAATTGATGTTGTCCTTACTGTTATGTGACCTGGTGTCTGTCACCTTATTTTGCTTACCAGGCAGGTAAGTTGTTGATAGTCCAATACCTCTATGGATATACCATTGCCAAATTGTTTTGACCAACTTGTCATATGATACCGACTTTATGCTGCCATATGGTTAATATAGGCCACCTCCATAGTGTAGTCTTATTTATACCCATACATGCAAGTGCTTAAACTCATAATTTTCACCCAGTATAAGTGGTAACCCCACCACTGTCTTTCTGATATTATTTCAGTGGGTAACTTCATGAGATGCTCAATGACAACCTATATGTTGATTTTGATACTAACATCTGAATCATGTAGACAGAAAATGGTACCATTTTCCCCCAATTACTCTGTTATTTGTCGAGTAGTTGGTAGTTTGACCATTAATTTGTTCTTTGTTTGTGCCAATTCAACTATGTTGTCTCTTGGCAACATTAAAGTTACGTGGACTGAATTAATATGAAAGCCAAGATAGTCCAAGAAAGCGCTCTATTTGCTGGTAGGAACCAGACCCACCTACCTCCATGGTTATTGGCGGGGTTGTGTTTTTTTTCTTTTTGAGTGTTCTTCCCTGTCGATGTGCTGGCGATGTTGGGGGGAGGCGCATTTTCCAGGGGGTCCGCTGCAGGCCCTGACCTAAAAAGGTTTCTGGGGATAGTGCGGCCCCAAGCTTTGACCAGTCGCATATTCGGGACGCCGACTGGTAGATACAGTGGTGTGCTGCCGCCTGGGTGGAATGAAGAGCTTTGGTATGTTCGCTGCCGGTGGTGCCCTCATGAGGCTAAAGGTCTTAGACGCCTCCTCCATCTCTTTGAGCTGTTTGTTCAAGTCCTTCCCAAATAAAAAATGAGTCGGTCTCTACTGATGGAGTTTTGCATAATCCTGCAAATTTAGGATTGAGGGCCGGCCTGATGTTGTCTCTTCTCAGGTTATTCAGCTCATATTGTGTCGTGCACATGAGTGCCAGGACATCCTGTTGGTGAGATGTCATCTACGGTCTCGACACCCCGCGCATAGGCTGTTATAGCCGCCGTGAGGAGGCGAAGAATGCGCTGGAGTTTGACCTCCTGTGTCCGAATCGGTCGCCCCACGTTGCCCCATATTTGAGGATTGAGGCTCTTGACCTTGAGAGCCTCACAATTATCCGGGGCTGTGTGCTCCTCAAGCACTTGGGCGAGCACCTTCTCCTGCAGTGGTTTGTTGGAGAGATGGTTTATGCTGGCAGCCATCCTTGGCTCCAGTGTTGCTCCAACCCGTGGGGTAGCGACGAATCGGCTTACGACCCCCAGCAGCTCTTCCTGCACACCCTGCTCTCTTTCGCTCCTTCCGCCTGCCCCATACTCAGACCAGCCTGCCCCTGGTCACCGATGCTAACCTCCCATTCCTGGTCCGAGGTCGCAAAGGGAGGTGCCGGACTCAGCACCATGGAGGGGGCGCCTGTCCTGTCTGTCCGAGAGCGCTGCTGCTCTTGGTAGACCATCCCCTCCAATAGCTGCTGGATGCAGCTTAGGCGGCTGTCTCTCCCCCGCTTTGGGGTGGACATTTCCCCTCCCTCCGACGAATCGGAGACGACCGGCCATTTGGCTTCCTAGCCCCTTTCCCAGTCCGCCGTGTAGGCTCTGGCGAGACAGGCTCTGGCGAGACTGGCTTGGCTCGGTCTCAGGGATAGCGAAAAAAACCGCTCTACGACGAGCGACGCCGCCGCTGGTTGCTGCCCCGCTGGTAGAGTTGGAGCGGGGCAGTTCCTCTTTGCGAGTTCTGCGTTGTGTTCCTGAACTCTGTAATAAAACACAACTGCAAACTCACCTTTCCAATGCCCAAGAGTCGTTCCTGCAGCTCAGGCAGCTGTCTCTCCCCCTCCTGGGTGGAGAGACTTCCCAGTCCAATGTCGTTCCACTGCCGGGTTTTCCACACATCCAGCCCGCTCCCTTTTGCCGTTGACGTGGTCAGGGCTAGCGGGCTGGCTCGGTCCCGATGTCGGGTTTGCGGACCGCCCGCTAAGCGGTCCTACCGCCTGTTGCTGCCCTGACTCTCTCTTGAGCGGGCAGGTGCAGCATATTTCCCCCCTCAGCCCCCAGCTGATGCTGGCGGGCTTGGTGCAGAGTCGGGAGCGGGCCGCTGATTAGCGGACCTCGCTCTCCCTGTACTCGGGCTGCTGCTCACCTGCACTCGGGCTGCAGCGTACTCCACGCCAGCTCTGCACAGTGGGTTCCCCTAACGGCTCCGTAAATGTCGGAAGCCTCCTCCCGCCCGCCTGCCTGCCTGCCTCACCTGGACAGTGCGTGGAGAGCGAGCGAGGACTAAGGGGAACCCCCAACAGAGCGCTAGCGCCGTCTTCCAGCTGTCAGCTGTAGCCCCTGGGGAGATTTTCTCGGCACCGGCACAGGTCCCATTCATGGTCCGCCGGCGCTCTGTCTCCCTGGTAGCGTCTTTCCTCCCCTCCCTCGAACGGGAAACTCCTGCCAGAGTCCAAGGGGGCCGCTTGCACGTCCCTGCGGGAAAAAACAAGCAGACGCAAAGGGGCTGTAAAAGGAAAAGGTAAGTACTTACCTAAACTTAGATTCTCTCTCGTTTTCTTCGGGAGCCCTGACTCCCGGCTGCCGCTTTGCATGCCGAAAACGTAATGCCGCTACGCGTCCTGGGACGGGCTTCTTCACGGAATCACTCACGTGACTCCGAAGTAAAATTCTTTTATGGCTTCTATTGTTAGCTCCATTGGCCAAAAATAAATGGCCTCTATTAATTTTGAGTGCTCTAATCCTATTGTAACTGTGGTTTTTCCCATTAGTAAAGTCATTAACATATTAAATGTGTTAATGGTGTCAATTTTGACTTAAGTGGATGGATAATGAATCCAGCTGTTCAAACAATTGTTTAGTGGCAACCACTGCCTAACATGCCAATTCATAAGTTATTCCCACAATAAGTATATCATCCAACTATGCCATTACTCTATGATTTTGGTGTTGCGGCAATACCAAAGCTGGTTTAAAATTTTTCCTCTGTTGGATATTGTATAGTAAGCATCTTTAAGATCAATATTTGCCATAAAGTAGCCTGCTGAAACTAACTCTTTAGCACTGCTAAAGTATCCATTTTTAAAATGAACATATTGCACAACATTGTGAAGCGTTGATAAATCCATAATAATACGGCAACCCCCATCTTTCTTATTTCTAATAAATATGTTTGAGACAAATTCCTGTTGTTCAGGTTTGGTTTGTTCCATTACCCGTTTAGTGAATAATCTTTGTAGTTCCCTTTTCGTAAGCATGTATATTCTGTCCGGTGCATGTTGTACTGGAGGGTTTTGTTTGTGTAGAAACTCTATCAGATATCCCTTAATACTGCTAAGGATATATCTGTCCATAGTTATATTACACCATGCTTCCAAATGAAGTTGCAATGTCCCTCCAACTTCCATGCTCCCTATTAATGCTGGAGCCCCAGATTCACCTACCTCCATGGTTATCGGTGGTAACCAATTTATTTTCTTGGTTTCATTCGTGGTTGTGGAGGGCCTTAAGGTTTAGGTTAGGGTAGATGCTGACGTAGAGGCTTTTGCATCTTCCACAGTGGTCGTCCCGGGCCAAACCCTAAACAGGACGCTGCTGCTGGGTACCTCTGCCCAATTCTTTGTAGTATTATTACAAAAACTACCTCTCTTAGGATGCCCATAAGGTTAATGTCTTCCCCAGATATCCTTTGGATGCTCTAATCAGCCCCAAAGTCTAGCCTCCTCATTCAAATCTTTAACCTGTTTGGACAGGTCTCCCCCAAATAGCAGGGTCTATAGCCCTTTGCTTACATAGTATAGCGAATTTAGGGTCTAGAGCTGGCTGAATGGCCCTCTTTCTAATATATTTAGTTCAAACTGCACATTGCAAAAATAGTGCAATAGCATCCTTGTGGTCACTAATTATGTCCACCTTTTCAAACATGCGGGCCAAAGCTGTTATGCCCGCCATGAGACCTTTCAGAGTATTTTGGATTTTAATATCCCGACTCCTAACGGCCTGCCCAACATGTCTGCAAGTGCACCTGTAACACTGGCTACATTAAGAGCACCACAATTTCCCGGGGTATAAATGCCTTGCCAACACTTCAGCAAAAGTATTAGCTTGAAGTTGATGGGTGGACATATATTCAATACTCACAGCCATCCTTCTCGAGATCATTCTCAGTGTGTTCCTGCTGGCAGTACTGGCTCATCATGTTCAGCAGGTTGTTTTTTCCCACCCTTCAATAGGGGAAGGTGGCTCCATCACCTGCTCAGATTTTACCCCCGTCAGACCTTCAATACCCTCCTCAGAGGCGTCTGATATTTCATGCAGCCCTTATGGGGAAACTGCTGTGGGACTTATATTTTTTGCCCACTGTGGCTATCCTCCAATCCCGGAGCCTGCCACTGTGGAGAAATTTACTCCAGCAACCGCTCCAGCCGACTTACATCCTCTCGGGCACTAGTCGATCGCGGGTGCTTTAATATATGGGACCGCTCCTGCCGACCTTGGTGCTCTCGGGCACTAGTCGCACGCGGTATTTCCCGCAGCCGGTCCCCATGCCTACGGGCACTGGTCGCTCCCCGCCTCCCGATATACTCATGCCGCTCCTCATGGTCCCGGTACTCACGGGCACCTCTACCCATTTAGGGTGAAGTTTGGCACTTGCTCCCTTATGGGAGATGCTGGTGCCGACATTCATTGCTGCCTGCTGCCTGCTGCTGGTCATTAAACAGCAGCGATGTCTGTGTGGCGGCGACTTCAGTGTTCTGTACTGACGTCCGTAGCTGGCTGCCTGCTGTTCAGAACACAGCAGCGACCTCTGTGGCTCTATACTGACGTCCGTAGCTGGCTGCCTGCTGCTCTTCAGAATACGGCAGCGACGTCTGTAAAGCACAAAGGTAAGGAAAAATTGTTCTTACCTGTGCTGGTTCTCAGCCTGCCGTTTGGGAGGAACGTGCTTCCTCCCGCAGCCCCACGGACCCCGTAGCGTAGGTCCTTGGGCTGTTGTCCGAGATGTCGGCTGACGGTTACGGAGTACTCATGGTACTGGTCGCCCGTCCCGGTCCTCCAGCCGCTTCAATCGGCTCCAATGCCGCTAGCGACTGTATCCAACCCGGGACATGTTGCTTCGCTTCCCGCCCGGCAGCAGTGAATCTTGCCGGTGCGGGGAGCGACGTCGGGCACAGCTTTTTCCTCTCCGGAGGATTCGTCTGCCGTCGGCTGCTGAGATTGCTGGCTGCCCGCTGTCTCCGCGGTTCTCCCCTCCAGCTTTCCCGCAACTTCTTCATCCTGCGGTTTCCTACCTGCAAGGTAAGTGGGAAAAATGTTGCAGTCTCTTACCTGCTTCTTTCCATTTACCTCTAGGGAGACGTCCTCTCCCATGTCTGACTCGTACAATGCGTGTATGCGATATGACACGCATGCGTCGTAGCGGGCTTCTTCACGTAGTCACTCACGTGACTCCGAAGTAAAATGGCAAATATACACTACTTCCTACTATTCCCTATATACAAATTTATATAAAATAAAACCGAATTATTGATAAATTCAGCGTTATTCCATTACTTTTGGGAAGCAACTTCCCTCCAATTTTCCTTGCCTGTTAACTATTGTCGGAATTATTCACTGGAACATCCCACCCATGCTCTAAATATGTCCATGTAACTTTTCATTTCCTTTCAAAATACATTTGGACGAAACCAAAAATATTTTTCTATTTGCTCATTGCCCTCCCTGGACATGGGGCTATTAATATTGCCATGTATACTGAGGCACAATGCCAAGTCCATTACACACACCAACCTCCCACTATCAGCTCCAGCTTCACCTCACAAAGCCTTGGGAACGCAGCCAAATAAACAAGAACCATTCTCACATCAGTCATTCCTTCTTCTCCCCTCTCCTGTCAGGCAGGAATACACAAATTTGGACGTACATAGAAACATAGAAACATAGAAATTAGGTGCAGGAGTAGGCCATTCGGCCCTTCGAGCCTGCACCACCATTCAATATGATCATGGCTGATCATCCAACTCAGTATCCCGTACCTGCCTTCTCTCCATACCCCCTGATCCCCTTAGCCACAAGGGCCACATCTAACTCCCTCTTAAATATAGCCAATGAACTGGCCTCAACTACCCTCTGTGGCAGAGAGTTCCAGAGATTCACCACTCTCTGTGTGAAAAAAAGGTCTTCTCATCTCGGTTTTAAAGGATTTCCCCCTTATCCTTAAGCTGTGAGTACCACAAGATCCAGGAATAGCTTCTTCCCTGCTTGTTGGCCGACAACAGAGTGGTTTTAGTTTTAATTTTAGGGATACAATGTGGAAACAGGCCCTTCGGCCCACCGAGTCGTTGCCGACCACCAATCACCTGCACACTAGTTTAGTTTAGTTTAGGGATACAGTGTGGAAACAGGTCCTTCAGCCCACCGAGTCTGCGCCGACCAGCGATCCCCACACATTAACACACACTCGGGACAATTTACACTTACACAAAGCCAATTAACCTACAAACCTGTGTTTAAGAGGGAACTGCAGATGCTGGAGAATCGAAGGTTACACAAAAAAGCTGGAGAAACTCAGCGGGTGCAGCAGCATCTATGGAGCGAAGGAAATAGGCAACGTTTCGGGCCGAAACCCTTCTTCAGACTGATCGGGAGCGGGGGTGGGCGGGGACAAGAAAGGGAAAAGGAGGAGGAGCCCGAAGGCTGGGGGATGGGAGGAGACAGCAGGGGGGCTGAGGAAGGGGAGGAGACAGCAAGGACTAACAAAATTGGGAGAATTCGATGTTCATGCCCCCGGGATGCAGATACTTGGGGAGTCTGCATCCTGGGGGCATGAACATCGAATTCTCCCAATTTTGTTAGTCCTTGCTGTCTCCTCCCCTTCCTCAGCCCCCCTGCTGTCTCCTCCCATCCCCCAGCCTTCGGGCTCCTCCTCCTTTTCCCTTTCTTGTCCCTGTCCACCCCCGCCCCCGATCAGTCTGAAGAAGGGTTTCGGCCCGAAACGTTGCCTATTTCCTTCGCTCCATAGATGCTGCTGCACCCGCTGTTTCTCCAGCTTTTTTGTGTAACCTACAAACCTGATTGTATTTGGAGTGTGGGAGGAAACCGAAGATCTCAGAGAAAACCCATGCGGTCACATGGAGAACGTAGAAACTCCGTACAGTAGTCGGGATCGCACCCGGGTTTCCGGCATTACAAGTGCTGTAAGGCTGTGCCATCGTGTTCATGGGATGTCTTATCCCATAACATGGTGCTATAATAACTATAATAACTAGTTCCATGTTTTCCCATTTTCACATCCTGCACACGTGGCAATTTACAGTAGCCAATTAATCTACAAACCTGCACGTCTTCGAAGTGTGGCCATCCCATGAACTAGGGTAAGGTCTCGATCTTCCAACCTCTCTCACTGAGGACCTTAGACTATTTCCTGCAGCTATAATACTACAGTGCCATATAAATACTGCATATTCTTGCTACTGAGGGAGTGAGGCGTAGGTTTATAAGGTTAATTTGCGGGATGGCGGGACTGTCATATGTTGAGTGACTGGAGAGGCTGGGCTTGTACACGCTGGAATTTAAAAGGATCAGAGGGGATTCCTATTGAAACATATAAGATTATTAAAGTTTCGGACATGCTAGAGGCAGGAAACATGTTTCCGATGGTACACAAAAAAGCTGGAGAAACTCAGCGGGTGCAGCAGCATCTATGGAGCGAAGGAAATAGGCAACGTTTCGGGCCAAAACCCTTCTTCAGACATGTTTCCGATGTTGGGGGAGTCCAGAACCAGGAGTCACAGTTTAATAATAAGTGGTAAGCCATTTAGAACGGAGATGAGGAAACACTTTTCCACCTAGAGAGTTGTGAGTCTATGGCATTCTCTGCCTCAGAGGGCGATGGAGGCCGGTTCTCTGGATACTTTGAAGAGAGAGCTAGATAGGGCTCTTGAAGATAGCGTAGTCAGTGGGTATGGGGAGAAGGCAGGAATGGGGTACTGATTGTGGATGATCAGCCATGATCACATTGAATGGCGGTGCTGGCTTGAAGGACCGAATGACCTCCTCCTGCACCTATTGTCTATTGTCAATTCAGCATTTTGGACATTTTCTCTTTGCACTAACGGTTGTATTTGTGTATGGCCTCATTGTAATCATGTACAGTATGATTTAATTTGACTGGAGAGCATTCAAACAAACGCTTTTCACTGCACCTGGAAATAATAAACACATAGCAATACCTGAACCTTTGTTTTGTGTGATATGCAGGCACATCCTGTCACAAGTAATTACATCAAGTAAACTGATTGTAGAATATAGTGTTACAGCTATAGCGAAATGCAATTGAAAAACCTGACATTCTGGTTCAGTTTAGTTTAGTTTAGTTTAGTTTGGTTTAGTTTAGAGATACAGAGTGGAAAAAGGCCGTTCGGCCCACCGAGTCCATGTCGACCAGCGATCCCCATACATATTAACACTATCCTACAAACACGAGGGACAAATTACAATTTTACCAAACCAATTAGCCTACAAACCCGTACATCGTTGGAGTGTGGGAGGAAACCGGAGATCCCGGAGAAAACCCACATGGCCACAGGGAAACGTGCAAACTCCGTACAGACAGCACCCGTAGTCAGGATTGCACCCGGGTCTATAGCATTGTGAGGAAGCAACTGTACCACTGCGCCACCGTGCTGCTCTCTAGTGTCGGGGAAATGCAGAGGCTGGTTTACACCAAACCTCGACACTAAATGCTGGAGTAACTCTACATCTATCGAGAAAAGGAATTGGTGACATTTCGGGTCGAGACCCTTTTTCAGACTCCTGGATGAAAGAAAAGATGGCCTGACACAGCTAAATGGTTGATCTTTTTGGAAATCCTTTGCTCCTCTTGCCCTGTATTCCATATCTTTATTCTGTATTCGAGATCTTTTTCATTTTCAAAAGTCTCTCTTTGCCTTCACACTGCAAAACCTCTGTGATAGTTTGAGTCTTCCTTGTAGACTCTCCCATCTTATATTCTTATATTCTTAGTATGACTTGCATTTAGGTGGGGTCCAATTGTCAGTGAAATGTTTCCTCTTTACTGCAGGCAAAATCTCTGTGGCCGACAACAGGTTTCCTTGCCATTACCATGGCTCTGAACTATTGTGACGAGGTCGATGTTGCTGGCTTCGGTTATCCACTGAACCAAAAGAACGGTCTGATCCATTATTATGATCAGCTGAAAATGGCCATGGTGGATGTAAGTATCAAATGGGAATAATCCCTTTACTTCACATTCTCTCTTCAGTAATGAGTGTTCCTTTGCTGCAGTTACCGTCTCCACTTTAGCGGCATCAATCACTCCCATGATGGTCTAAGCCTAATTAACTTTGTTGGCGAAGACCCATGCTTATCTGAGCCTGCATGAACCTGAGCAGGTAACAAACAGGTCAATGCCATGGTAAAAGCTAGCTTCTTTCAGCTTTGGACGATAGCTAAAATAAAACAATTCCTCCAGTTTGATGACCTCGAAAAGATCATCCACACATTTATCTCCTCCCGCCTAGATGACTGCAACTCTCTTTACACTGGCATCAGCCAATCTTCCCTGTCCCACCTGCAACTGGTCCAAAACGCCGCAGCGAGACTCCTGACGGGCACCCGAAAAAGGGACCACATCACCCCGATCCTGGCCTCTCTCCACTGGCTCCCTGTGTGGTTTTGTATAAATTTCAAGATCCTCCTCTACATCTACAAAGCCCTCAATGGGCTTGACCCCACCTACATCAAAAGTCTTCTCACCCACCACTCCACCTCCAGGTCCCTCAGATCGGCCGACTTGGGGTTACTGAACATCCCGCCGTCTAGGCATAAGCTCAGGGGCGACCGCGCCTTTGCAGTTGCAGCTCCTAGACTGTGGAACAGCATCCCCCTTCCCATCAGAACTGCCCCCTCCATCGACTCCTGTAAATCGAGACTAAAAACTTATCTATACTCCCAAGCCTTTCTTGACGTCCTCTGAGCGAGGGCTATATGTATATATGTATGTAGTTTGTTTGTTTATACTATTCTTATAACAAATGTAAAGCACTTTCGCCAACGAGAGTTGTTTTTTAAATGTGCTATATAAATAAATGTGACTTGACTTGACTTGACTTGAGCAATTACAGTGGCCTTCTAGATGGTCCAGGTATTCCAAGCCAACAACCGATGATACATAGAAACATAGACAATAGGTGCAGCAGTTGGCCATACGGCTCTTCAAGCCAGCACTGCCATTCAATATGACCATCTAAAATCAGTGCCCCGTTTCTGCTTTCTCCCCATATCCCTTGATTCTGTTAGCCCAAACAACTATTGTTCTTAGTGGATGAGTTAATGTGTAAGGTGTAGGATGCAACTGCAGATGCTGGTTTACACCAAAGATAGACACAAAATGCTGGAGTAACAGGTGGACAGGCAGCATTTCTGGAGAGAAGGAATAGGTGATGTTTCGGGCTGAGACCCTTCATGAGACTACGAGTCAGGGAGGGGGACAGTTGAGGTATGTGATGGTACAGAAGAACGCCAACACCTGATGAGTTAATACTTGCTCTGAATTGCATGTTTCTAATGTCAAACATCTAATGTCTAAAAGTAAAGATAATAATCCCTCAAGAATGGTCCCAACTTGAAAAGTCATCTATCTTCAGAGATGCTGTCTGACCCATTGACTTACTCCAGCACTTGATGTCTTTTCTTCGTAAGTTCCTTTATTCATTTATTTCACTGATGGGGATCTACCTGGTTATTCAAATCACTGCAGATTCTCAATTTGGTTACATCCATTGTCTGCATAGGCTCTATGCAAGGTCAATTCAGCTAGATCATCGCCTTTGCCACAAAAACAAATGCTGGAAACACTCAGCAGGTCAGGCAGCACCTGTGGGGGGAGAAACAGGGCCAATATTCCAGGTCATTGACCCTTTCTTACACCTTCAGTGTTTGGATTGTTTTCTTTCAAACACTTATCTAGCTCCCACTTACCACTTCTCCAGTTGAAACTGGGGGGTGACATCACTCGGAGCACGGGGAAGATTCTGTGTGTGAGCCGAGCCATTGTTATGTCATCAGTGAAAGCTGGTCATTTTTAAATTCAAAGTTTTTTGATGTTTTTAAACTTTAATCAGTAATGTCGAGAAATAAAGCATAAAATGTTCTGTGAAGATGATATTTACCTAGAGGGGAAAATGTGAATCAGAATATGTAAAAATGCTATAGTTACCGCATAGTGTTTTGGTGAAGATGAAAAGACAACCACATGTACACACACATGCAAGATCAGAGTTTAATGAGTACTAGACCAAGTGGGACCTGTTGTTTATTTAAAAAAATATATATAATTCATCCTACAATTTCCTGTGTATAAGGCCAGTGTAGATTTTATCTCACAAATTTTATCACACCTGGGTATAACAACTGATTATTTTGGAATATACAATGATGTATTTCATAAAGAACATCTGATTTTATGGCCCATCAGCATTAATAGCCCTTAAACGTTTCATTACAAGAGTTCAGCACGGGGGTAGCGACAGCGGACGTGCCTCCAGCACAGAGACCGGCCCTGTTGCTCCGAAAGGTAGGGACAAAAAGAAGAGGGCAATAGTAATTGGGGACTCTATTGTTAGGGGGTCGGATAGGCGATTCTGTGGACGCAGTAGGGAGACCAGGATGGTTGTCCGCCTCCCTGGTGCCAAGGTCTCGGACGTGTCTCAACGCGTCCAAGATATCCTGAAATCGGAGGGAGAGGAGCCTGAGGTCGTGGTACATATAGGTACCAATGACATAGGTAAAAAAAGGGAAGAGGTCCTGAAGGGAGGATTTAGGGAGTTGGGAGGAGAGTTAAGGAAAAGGACCAAAAAGGTAACAATCTCAGGATTACTGCCTGTGCCACGCGACAGTGAGAGTAGGAATGGAGCGAGGTGGAGGATAAATGTGTGGCTGAAAGACTGGTGCAGAGAGCAGGGATTCAAGTTTCTGGATCATTGGGACTTCTTTTGGGGAAGGTGGGACCTGTACAGAAAGGATGGGTTGCACTTGAACCCGAGGGGGACCAATATCCTGGCGGGGAAATTTGCAAAGGCTACTGGGGAGACTTTAAACTAGAATGGTTGGGGCGAGGGACTCAAATAGAGAAAGCTAGTAGACAGAATGGGAGGCAGGAAGCAGAAAAGGGAAGCACTCAGGCACAAGAGAAAAAAAAAAAGGAAATAAACAGAGAAGAAGAGACGGGGGGTTTCTTAAATGTGCATATTTTAATGCTAGGAGCATTGTAAGAAAGGTGGATGAGCTTAGAGTCTGGATAGACACCTGGAAGTATGATGTTGTGGCGATCAGTGAAACATGGTTGCAGGAGGGCTGTGATTGGAAACTAAATATTCCAGGATTTCATTGCTTCAGGTGTGATAGAATTGGAGGGGCAAGAGGTGGAGGTGTTGCATTACTAGTCAGGGAAGATATTACAGCAGTGCTTTGGCAGGATAGATTGGAAGGCTCATCTAGGGAGGCTATTTGGGTGGAACTGAGAAGTGGGAAAGGTGTAGCAACACTTATAGGGGTGTATTATAGACCGCCAAACGGGGAACGAGAATTGGAAGAGCAAATATGTAAGGAGATAGCAGATATTAGTAGTAAGCACAAGGTAGTGATTGTGGGAGATTTCAACTTTCCACACATAGACTGGGAAACACATTCTGTAAATGGGCTGGATGGTTTGGAGTTTGTAAAATGTGTGCAGGATAGTTTTTTGCAACAATACATAGAGGTACCTACTAGAGGAGGGGCAGTGCTGGACCTCCTGTTAGGAAATGAGACGGGACAGGTGGCGGAGGTATGCGTTGGGGAGCACTTTGGGTCCAGTGATCACAATACCATTAGTTTCAATATAATTATGGAGAGGGTCAGAACTGGACCTAGGGTTGAGATTTTTGATTGGAGAAAGGCTAACTTTGATGCGATGCGTAATGATTTAAAAGGTGTGAACTGGGACTTGTTGTTTTATGGGAAGGATGTAGAAGAGAAATGGAGGACATTTAAAAGGGAAATTTTAATAGTACAGAATCTTTATGTTCCTGTTCGGTTGAAAGGAAACAGTAAAAAATGGAAAGAGCCCTGGTTTTCAAGAGAAATTGGACATCTTGTTCAGAAAAAGAGGGAGATCTACAATAATTATAGGCAGCATGAAGTAAATGAGGTGCTTGAGGAGTATAAGGATTGTAAAAGGAATCTTAAGAAAGAAATTAGAAAAGCTAAAAGAAGATATGAGGTTGCTTTCGCAAGTAAGGTGAAAGTAAATCCAAAGGGTTTCTACAGCTATATTAATAGCAAAAGGATAACGAGGGATATAATTGGTCCATTGGAGAGACAGAGTGGACAGATATCTGCAGAGCCAAAAGAGATGGGGGAGGTATTGAACAATTTCTTTCCTTCGGTATTCACCAAGGAGAAGGATATTGAATTATGTGAGGTAAGGGAAACTAGTAGAGTAGCTATGGATACTATGAGTTTCAAAGTAAAAGAAGTACTGACACTTTTGAAAAATATAAAAGTAGATAAGTCTCCAGGTCCTGACAGGATATTCCCTAGAACATTGAGGGAAGTTAGTGTAGAAATAGCCGGGGCTATGACAGAAATATTTCAAATGTCATTAGAAACGGGAATAGTGCCGGAGGATTAGCAAGATGGATTCAACAGTGGCTGAATGGGAGAAGCCAGAGGGTAATGGTGGATGGCTGTTTGTCGGGTTGGAGGCAGGTGACTAGTGAGGTGCCTCAGGGATCTGTGTTGGGTCCTTTGTTGTTTGTCATGTACATCAATGATCTGGATGAAGGTGTGGTAAATAGGATTAGTAAGTATGCAGATGATACCAAGATAGGGGGTGTTGTGGATAATGAAGAGGATTTCCAAAGTCTACAGAGTGATTTAGGCCATTTGGAAGAATGGGCTGAAAGATGGCAGATGGAGGTTAATGCTGATAAATGTGAGGTGCTACACCTTGGCAGTACAAATCAAAATAGGACGTACATGGTAAATGGTAGGGAATTGAAGAATACAGTTGAACAGAGGGATCTGGGAATAACCGTGCATAGTTCCTTGAAGGTGGAATCTCATATAGATAGGGTAGTAAAGAAAGCTTTTGGTATGCTAGCCTTTATAAATCAGAGCATTGAGTATAGAAGCTGGGATGTAATGTTGAATAAGTTAGGTCTTTATTCTCTGGAGCGCAGAAGGTTAAGGGGGGACTTGATAGAGGTCTTTAAAATGATGAGAGGGATAGACAGAGTTGATGTGGACAAGCTTTTCCCTTTGAGAATAGGGAAGATTCAAACAAGAGGACATGACTTCAGAATTAAGGGACAGAAGTTTAGGGGTAACATGAGGGGGAGCTTCTTTACTCAGAGAGTGTAGCGTTGTGGAATGAGCTTCCAGTGGAAGTGGTGGAGGCAGGTTCGGTGGTATCATTTAAAAATAAATTGGATAGGCATATGGATGAGAAGGGAATGGAGGGTTATGGTATGAGTGCAGGCAGGTAGGACTAAGGGAAAAAAGTTGTTCGGCACGGACTTGTAGGGCCGAGATGGCCTGTTTCCTTGCTGTAATTGTTATATGGTTATTGTTATATGGTTCAGCACTGCTCTCTGGGTGTGATGGGATGATTCAGTTGGGTGATAACAACTCTTAACATGAGTGCTTATAGCCTGGTTTAGTTTTATTGAATGTTGCTGCATTGTGGAGATTAGTAAGTGCTTGCCGCCTATCCTAAAGACCCATTCAAGATCCACTTACCTGTTGGAGCTCGTGTAGAACTGCTCATGCCTTCCTTCCAGTATACATACTATAGAACATGGATCTATATAGCACTAGACCAAGTGCAGACCCGTTGGGTCTGTTCCCCCAACGTGCGGTTGTGGGGGGGGAGGCGGCATGCAGTGTCACACACTAACTATCCCCCGCCCCCACCGCACTCACGCTAATTACCCCCTTGATATTATATTAATATTATTAATTTGCTGCTTTTACCCCATAACCACCCTATCTACTGACGCATAGCTCCCAACTTCCAGTCACATCTAGAGAGGGGGGTGGCGGCGGGGGTAGAGAGTGAGGGCAGAGACAGAAGGGGCAGAGACAGAGAGACATAGACACAGAGAGAGGGGCAAGAGGGATAGGGGGTGGAGAGGAGGGTAAGAGGGACGGGGGGTGGTGAGGGGGGAAATGTGGGGGAGGGGAGGAGAGAGAGAAGGGTGAAAGTGAGGGGGGGAGAGAGGGGGTGCTGAGAGGGGGGTGCGGGGGGAGAGAGTGGGGAGCAGGAAGGGGGAGGGAGAGGGAGGGGGGAGGATGGAGGGAAGAGTATAGGGTATAGGGGGTGTGGAGGGGGAGGGGGTTTAGGGGGAGGGAGGAAGAGGTGGGGAGGGGGATCGAGGGGAGGAGGGGAGGGGAGAGAGGGAGAGGGGGGGAGGGGGAGAGAGAGGGTGTGCTGAGTGGGGGAAGAGATGAGGGGGGGGGGGGGGCGAGTGGGGGGAGAGGGAGGGGGAGGGAAGGGAGGGAGAGGGGGAGGAGAGGTAGGGGGTAGGGGTGTGTTGAGGGGGAGGGGGGGTTTAGAGGGGATGGATCTGAGGAAAAAGAGTGGGAGAGAGAGAGAGGGAGGAGGGGAGAGGAGAGGGGAGGGGGGAGGGAGAGGAGAGGGGGGAGAGAGAGGAGAGGGGAGGAGAGAGAGAGATAGGGAGAGAGGAGAGAGGGAGGGAGGGAGAGAAGGGGAGAGGAGGAGGAGAGGAGAGGGGGAGAGGAGAGGGGAGGAGGGAGGAGAGGAGGAGAGGGGAGGGAGGAGGAGAGGAGAGAGAGAGGGAGTGGGGGAGAGAGGGGAGGGGAGAGGAGAGGGGGAGAGCGGAGAGGAAGGGGGGGAGGGAGAGAGAGGAGGGAGGGGAGAGAGGAGAGAGAGAGAGGGGGAGAGGGGGGAGGAGAGGAGGAGAGAGAAGAAGGAGAGGGAGGGGAGAGAGAGAGAGAGAGAGAGAGAGAGAGAGAGAGAGAGAGAGAGAGTGCCTTTTTTAATTCAACCCAATCAACCATTTACAGACAGTGCTTTTTTACTTCAAACTAACTATATGTTCATTTTCAAACCAAATTAAGGGTACTCACAGTGCTGTAAACATTTGTTCAGTGTCATTCAGAGCTCAGAGTGACAGAGACTAATTGACAGAGCTCCAGCTTGCAGAGACTAATTGAGGCACACCACTTCCTGGTGTTATATTCCCTTTTCCTGCCTCCAGCGGGGGCAGCAGAGAGAATGGGGTATTTTGTAAAAACATTAATATCTCTGTCATATTTCATCGACGGAAAAAATCCTCGGCACACATACGGCGGAGGGGGGCCCTGAGCGAGGTGGCCAAAAATGACGGCCATAGGTGGCGGCGTTCTCTCGGAAATCGCAGCACAGATCGCCAAAACCGGTCAAGAACAGTTTTAGTAATATAGATAGATGATACCAGGTCCTTCGGCCAACAATATCTGTGGTGAACATGATGCAAGGACCTGCACCTAATCTATATCCCTCAATTCCATACATATCCATATGCCTATCCTAAACTATTTTAAATGCCACTAATGTATCTTCTTCAGCGCGTTCCAGGCACTGCCCTCTGTATAAAAAAACTTGCTCCGTGCATTTCCTTAAAACTTTGCCCCTCTCACTTGAAGGCTGTGCCCTTTGATTTTTCCATCTTTGGAAGAAGATTCTATCAGTCTACGCCATTAATGTCTCTCAGAATGTTACATACTTTTTATCATAGAAGCATCATCTGACGTTCCAGAGAACACAATCCAAATCTGTCTAAGTGGCCCTGTAGCTTATACCCACTAATCTTGATAACATACTGGTTAACCTCCTCTACACTTTTGCTAAGGCCTCCACATCCTTCCTGTAATGCGGCCACCAGAATTACACATGGTGACCCAAATGAGGCCAAACAAAAATCCTCTTATTATATCTAATTTCTTGTGAAACATTAACATTTTTCAAACTCCAGTCAATGTAAAAAGATTACGTCAGCATGTGAATTATATGAGATAAATTTACTATGGTTTTCAGACACTCTGGTGGAGATAGGGCTTTGTTGCTGGTTGAAATAATTGCCCAGTGAGTGTCCATGCTGTCAACAGAACTTCCCTCTAACTAGTGACTAACTAACTAGTGAGGAGACAACACACTGCAAGATGTTTCCTGGTCAATGATGGTTGCACCATTGACCATCAATCTACGTAGGTGGTGCAGGAATTGTTTAGTTTAATTTAATTTAGTTCAGTTTAGAGATACAGTGCGGAAACAGGCCCTTACGCCCACCGGGTCTGTACCGCCAGGTACACTAGCACCATCCTACACACTAAGGACAATTTACAACTTTTACCAAAGCCAATTAACCTACAAACCTGAGACAGACACAAAAAGCTGGAGTCACTCAGCTGGTCAGACAATATCTCTGGAGAGAAGGTGAAGGGTGAGAAGGAGGAAAGAGATTGTGACATTTTGGGTCATAGAAACATAGAAACATAGAAATTAGGTGCAGGAGTAGGCCATTCGGCCCTTCGAGCCTGCACCGCCATTCAATATGATCATGGCTGATCATCCAACTCAGTATCCCATACCTGCCTTCTCTCCATACCCTCTGATCCCCTTAGCCACAAGGGCCACATCTAACTCCCTCTTAAATATAGCCAATGAACTGGCCTCGACTACCGTCTGTGGCAGAGAGTTCCACAGATTCACCACTCTCTGTGAAAAAAGTTCTTCTCATCTCGGTTTTAAAGGATTTCCCCTTTATCCTTAAGCTGTGACCCCTTGTCCTGGACTTCCCCAACATCGGGAACAATCTTCCTGCAAGACCGTCGAGACCCTTCTTCCAACTGAGCCAGTCTGAAAAAGGGTCTCGGCTTGAAAGGTCACCCATTCCTTCTCTCCTGAGCCGCTGAGTTACTCCAGCATTTTGTGTCTCTTTTCAGATTAAACCAGCATCTGCAGTTCCTTCCTAAACATCTTACAACCCTGTACGTCTATAGAGTGTGGGAGGAAACCAGAGCACCTGGAGAAGACCCACACGGTCACAGTGAAAGCCTACAAAACTCCACACAGACAGCACCCATGGCCGGAATTGAACCCGGGTCTCTGCTGTGGTGAGGCAGCAACTCTACCACTGCGCCACTGTGCCGCCTAGTGAGATCATTCGATGCGTATCTGGTGTATTCTAGGTTCATGGAACTGTAAATCATAGAGGCAGGCCCTTTCTACCTCCCTTGTCTATGCCAACCATGATCTTTATCTACACTGTGTCCCCCCATTGGGTCCGTATCCCTCCATGTCTTTCCCATCCAAGTGCCTGTCTCCTTGCCTTGCAGCCATTATAATTGTAGCTGCCCGCACCACCTCCTCTGGCAGCTTGTTCCAGTACCACCACTCTCTGTGTGAAAAACTCTACAGACTCTGTATGTTTAGATGTAGTTTTATTATTGTCCTGTGTACCGGGCTTGTTTAGCAAGCTATCCAAACGGATCAAGATTCAAGATTCAAGATTCAAGAGAATTTATTGTCATGTGTCCCTGATAGGACAATGGAATTCTTGCTTTGCTTCAGCACAACAGAACATAGTCGGCATGACTACTCTATGATATATTATACGAAAATGCAGGTCATGCTCTGTCCTGCCCACCCCCCCACCCTCACCTCTTCCCACCCCCCTGACTCTCAGTCTGAAGAAGGGTCCCGGCCCGAAACATCACCCATCCATGTTCCCCAGAGATGCTGCCTGGCTGCTAAATTACTCCCGGATTTTGTATCTTTCTGTGATAGAATTGTCAAACTCAAGTACAATAGGTGGAACGAAGGGGAAGGTACAGAAGGGCGGCGCAGCGGTAGAGTTGCTACCTCACAGCGTCGGAGACATGAGTTTGATCCTGACTGTGGCTGCTGTGTGTATGGAGTTTGTATGTTGTCCCTGTGACCATGTTTGTTTCCTCCGGGTGCTCTGGTTTTCTCCCACACTCCAAAGACATACATGTTTGTAGGTTAACTGTAAATTGTCCCCAATGTGTAGGATGATGGTAGTGGATGGGGTGATTGTTGGTCAGCGTGGACTCGGTGGGCCGAAGGGTACAGTTCGTGCGACCCATCTCTAAATACGAAATACAGTGTGCAGTATATAATTCCTAGCATTGTAGCGCATCAGTTCCAAAGACAAAGTCCAATGTCCACAATGGGGTAGAGGTGAATTGGACAGTGCCCTAGCTTGTGGGAGAACCGTTTTTGATGCCTGTCAACAGTTTTCTGTGTGAAGTTGCAAACAACATTGAATCATTCTGATTACTTGGTTGTTTTTCAGACATCTGTGCACAATGTTACCCAAGAACACGTTTACTTGAAGAAGCTGCAGAGCACTGGGATCATCAGATATCTCACATAACCTCATGGAGGATTTGTAC
Organism: Leucoraja erinaceus; assembly: GCF_028641065.1. Classification (NCBI taxonomy): domain Eukaryota; kingdom Metazoa; phylum Chordata; class Chondrichthyes; order Rajiformes; family Rajidae; genus Leucoraja; species Leucoraja erinaceus. The sequence goes on along the minus strand of NC_073408.1, from coordinate 23,641,957 downwards.
ATTTCTGGCAATGTTGGGTTCGAACAAACATGCCATCAACTTGGACTTGACTTGAATTTGATGCTGCCTCATCAACACTCTGAGATTGACACCTCTGTATACAACTCTCTCGTACGCCCTGGTCAGCCCACCTTGGTTCGTCTTTGGCAGCGGGGTGGACCATACCCAATGCCACCCTTTCCTGCTCCAAATAGGGCATTGTAAAGGAGTGGTAGTGGGAAGAGAGTTGGTGCCAACGGTAATTGTCCCCCTGGGAGCTCTGGTGATGGTGATGGTCTGGTGATGGTGTTCTGACAATCGTGCTTTGGGGCAAACCCAGGCAATGCCCACGTAAATATGCTGCTTTTAATAGGATTCATTGCACTTACACGGTGGAATCCCAATGGTGACTGAACATATTTCCAAGGCACGTTATAGGTAATGGATTAAGAGAGGTGAAGGGACTGGAAAATGGGTAGAGGGTAAATATCAGCGAGGGAAAAAATTTATCTGGGTTTTTAGGTTCATAAATTCATAAATGATAGGAGCAAAATTAAGCCATTCAGCTTCTCTGCCATGGCTGTTCTATCTCTCCCTCCTAACCTGATTATCCTACCTTCTCCCCATAACCCCTGCTTTGGAATTCCCCTTCATCCTATTTATCAAGGACATATCCTGGCCCCTTTCAGCTCTCTCAATTCCCTGTTTAAGTTCTTCCTATTTTCTCACCCTACTTTTACCCGCCCTCCCCTGACACTCGCACTAATCAAGAATCTATCTGCCTATGTTGACTTGGCCTCCACAGCCTTCTGTGGCAATTAATTCCACAGATTCACCACCTGTTGACTAAATAAATATATCCTCATCTCCTTCCTAAAGGAACATCCTTTCATTCTGAGGCTACGATCTCTGATCCTGGCCTCTTCCATCCTCTCCACATTCACTCTACCAGGCAAGGTTCTGAACCACTCATGGAGATGTGCTGGGTTTTCGTGTGTCAATAATGTTAGCGTGGCTGGGATTTTTTTTCAGGGATCAGACACACTTCACTTGGGCAACTTACAGCCCAGCGGTATCATTTTTATTTCACTACCCCTTGCACCCGCTCTCTCTCTGTCCCTCCCCACACAAGTCACCATCCTACTAGTTTTGCTGTTGTCCAGTTGAGTTTCACTGTCTGTATAGCTCGTTATCACCTAGCCCACAGCCAACAATGGACCATTGTGGGCTCCACTCCTTGATCATCATCATTTTTTGCATATCTTCCATTCATTTGTTCTCTACCTCTCTTGTTTCCCTTCCCCCTGACTCTCGGTCTGAAGAAGGGTCTCGGCTCGAAATGTTACCTTTTCCTTTTCTCCAGGGTTGCTGCCTGACCCGCTGAGTTACTCCAGCATTGTGTGTCTACAGAATAAACCAGTATCTGCAGTTCCTTCCTGCACCTCTGTTGCTGCAGCCACCAGGTTTCTATGTAGAAAACACCTTGAAACCACCCAGCCCCACCAACAACTTGAATACGTCTGGTCAGCACCGTGGCTCCGCGGTAGAGTTGCTGTCTTAAGGGCCTGTTCCACTTACGTGACCTATACAGGCGACTGCCGGCATCCATCATAGGTTGCCGAAATGTTCAACTTTGAGAATTCAGCAGCGACCAGAAAGACGCTACGACTCTTATACGACCTCTCACGACCATAGACCTCTCACGACCATGCAACCTGTATGGTCATGAGAGGTCTCCTATGGTTGTGAGAGGTCTCCTATGGTCTTGAGAGGTCTACAAAGAGTCGTAGCGTCTTTCTGGTCGCCGCTGAATTTTCAACATGTTGAAAATTTCGACAACCTATGACGGGTGCCGGCAGTCGCCTGTAAAGGTCGCGTAAGTGGGACAGGCCCTTTACAGTGCCAGAGACCTGGGTTCGATCCTGACTGTTCGATCCTGACTACGGGTGCTGTCTGTACGGAGTTTGTATACTCTCTCCATGACCTGCGTGGGTTTTCTAAGAGATCTTCTCTTTCCTCTCACACTCCAAAGACGTGCAGGTTTGTAGGTTAATTGGCTTAGTATAAATGTAAATTGTCCCTAGGGTAGTGCTAGCGTACAGGGTGCCCGCTGGTCGGTGCAGTCTCGGAGGGCTGAAGGGCCTGTTTTCGCATTGTATCCCTAAGTTAAAAAACTATACATCCAGCAGATGAAATCTGTCGCTGTACCTCCTGTGAAGATTATTTTTTAACACCAAGTGGTTCGGTGATTGTTCACATTGCGTGTAGTTTAATTATTTTGTTGATACCTCAATTGTTTGTTGGCTACCTTCTGTAACAAATGACAAGGTATTAAGAATGTACAAATAGACAGTCTTTGCACAAGGGCCAGTTTCATCTATTGACCATTTAAACCCAAAATAAGCAAAGCTATTGTAGACAAAAATGCTGGAGAAACTCAGCGGGTGAGGCAGCATCTATGCAGTAAAGGCAACGTTTGAACCAAAACGTAGTCTATTTCCTTCGCTCCATAGATGCTGCCTCACTCGCTGAGTTTCTCCAGCATTTTTGTCTACCTTCAATTTTCCAGCATTCCTTCATAAACATAAGCAAACCAATGAACGGTTTGGGTTTAAATGTAGATTCTCCACTCAACTGAGGATAGAGAGATCTAAAGAGATCTGAGCTCCTCGGACATTGAATTATGAAAGGCACAGACAAGATAGACAGTCAGAGCCTTTTTTCATGGGAATGATGCCTGGGTTAAGGGCTGTTAGCTACAGGGGGAGGTTGGACAGACTTGCATTGCTTGGTCTGGAACGCTGGAGTTTGTGGGGATACGATACAAATATATAAAAATGATGAAAGGCACAGACAGGGTGGCCAGTCAGAATCTTTCTCCCACGTTTGAAAAATCGAATGCTTGAGGGCGTAGCTTTAAGGTGAGAAGGGCAAAGTTTGAAGGAGATGGTGAATGCCTGGAACGCGATGCCAGAGGCCTTGGTCGAGGCAGATGCGATAGTGGCGTTTGAGAGACTCTTGGATAGGTGCACGGAAGCGCAGGGAATGGAGGGATATGGATTATGTACAGCCAGAGAAGGTTTGGTCTTGGCATTATGTCTGGCACAGACATTGTGGGCCAAAGGGCCTGTTCCTGTGCTGTACTGTTGAATTCAACAACAATAAAGCGCAGTTGCTAGTCTATACCATAGACACAAAATGCTGCAGTAACTCAGCGGGTCAGGCAGCATCTCTGGAGAACATGGATAAGAGATGTTGTGGGTCGGGGCCCTTCTATGTGCAGTTGTTGGGGTGAGGCCAACCTCTTCTATGGTGAGGTTAATTAGATGTCAAGGTGGCATCTAAGGATCCTTTCCAGGTGAACGCCAACTAAACCCATACCACTTTTGTGCTGCTATTTACTGGCCAGGCTAAAGTGTCCCCAACCATCCCCTCCGCTGTGGTTCATTGTGAGGATGGTGAGTGGGGAGCAGTGTTCTCTGAGGCCGCCGTGTTAATGGCTGGATTCACAGGGAATGAAGCCCCTTTATTTACAAAAGCCAAATGCCCATTGGCCGCACTCCTGAGCTCTGGCAAGGCCTGCCACAGTGTGCCATTTGCACTACCTCATTGGACTTAAGTAGTAAATTAGAAATTCTGAAGATTAATATATTAAGATGTTTTATTTTTGAGAAGAGTCAGATGGAGCAACGCTTTCCCTCCTGGCACCAGTGTGCCGCGGGCATGGTGGTGCAGCGGTAGAGTTGCTGCCTTACAGCGCCAGAGACCTGAGTACGATCCCGACTACGGGTGCTGTCTTTACGGAGTTTGTACATTCTCCTCGTGACCTGCGTGGGTTTTTCTCTGAGATCTTCGGTTTACTTCCACACTCCAAAGAGTTTGTCGGTTTGAATGTTTGTAGGTTAATTGGCTTGGTATAAATGTAAATTGTCCCTAGTGTATGTGAAGTGGTGTTTTAGCACGCGGGGATCACTGGACAGTCTGGACTCGGTGAGCCGAAGGGCCTGTTTCCGCGCTGTATCTCAAAGCTAAACTAAACTGGGGCAAGGAAGGGGTTGGAATTTGAAAGGGACTTGGCTGGTTCCTCAGCCTGAGTGACCTTTCCCCCCTCCCCACCGACCTCAGCATCCTTCCCCTTTTGTCTCCTTCATTCTGCACTCTAACAATGACCCCCTGTCCTGAGCTGTTTATGTCCGAACTCTTTCTTGTACCTCCTATGTTTTTTTTAACAAAGACATGAAGCAACTCGGGAAATTTGGTTCTGTCAAATGTAAACATTTTATTGTGTACTTTTTGTTCTATTGGTTGAGGCTAGGATATTTGACAATGAT